>NC_133652.1:193541475-194141475 GCF_009905375.1 Apium graveolens
CAAAATCATTAACAACAATAAATGTTTACAATGAAGGGTTTCAATCCTTGTAAGGATCAACAGGTACTTTCAAAGCTTGAATACTGGGTAATGAAAGAATTGGATAACAAAGGAAACAATGTTTCAGGGTTTCAAGGATTTGGTCTTTCAAAGCATAAGATATCATGGATTGAGTATATATAATCCAGTTCAGTGTCTGGTATTTAGTTTGTATGTATCTGTGGAGTAGTATCGTAGATTTGTGGTTCGTGTTTGGGTATACAATAATCAATGGCTTAGAAAGAATATGGTTCATAGCTCAAGAATAATAACTGAAATCAGGATTTAGGTTTCCGTGCTTCAAAGCACTTGCAATGTCAACAAAACTATCAAGAATTACAATATCTCGAGAAAGTTCAGAACACTTTCCTGATATTAGCTTACTATCCTGCACTTGCTTTCAATCACATCGTCTTACTCCTCAACTACCTGTTTCCCTTTCCTACGCCTTGCCTCTTCTGCTCACATATCATAAGCATCTATCAATCATCAACTCACAGGATTCTATTCAACACATACTTCTATCTACCCTTCGTTTTACCCAAATCCGATTAACGGATTGAAATCTATGCAATAACCAAGTAAACACCGATATATAGACCGATAGTCAAACAACAGGTCACGTATAACACATAATATCACGTAATCAATGACATATCATCTATAAAGAAGTCTCGGGTCATAAATATGCTTTCGGGTATTTAAAATGATTTTTAAAACATTTTTCGGAATTAAAACGGGTCGTTGGATCAATTTCGGGTTAATAAACAGGGTTCGTTGGCCCATTCTGGCTCCGAAATAATTTTAGAATAATTATCGAGCCTTGGAAATAATTTAGAATAATATTTTAAAGCTCGAAACTATTTTTCAGAATTTTAAATCATTTTTAAATAATTAAATCTAATTAATAACTAATTAAAATCAATTAATAATTAATTAAATCTATTAATCAATTAATTTTCGAATTAATTGACTAATTAATCATTAAAAATTAACTGAAATTAATTAACTAATTAATAATTAAAAATAATTTTCGAAATTAAAATAATAATTTTTAGAATTTTCAGAAATTGAAAACGAATTTTTATAATAAAAAAATAGGAAATATGATTTTTAAATATTTTTAAAACAGAAATCCAATTTTTGCAAAGTCTGGAAACTACAGGGACCAAACTGCATCATTTTCAAAAGTCCAGGGACCAAACTGTAAATTTTACATCCCGTCGCGGAAAACACAGGGGTGGCCGGAGAACACGATTCCGGCCTCCTCACCTTGCCACAAGCTCCAGATCACATCTACATGTTACCAGGAACACAACATGCAATCAAAACAACCTAACAATCCCTGAGTTGGCCGGAATTTGGCTGTGAAGTTTTCCAGTTTCCGGCGAACATCGGAAAACTTCAAAACACAACTCCCTTCTCTACAGACCTCGTTGGTTCATGAAACTTATACAACTAGATTGCAAATTTCACAGAGAACACAACCCACTATAACACAACATCAATCTATCATAGAATAAGAAACCCCCAAATTTCAATTAAGAACATTCATACGGGTTATAAACCCTAATTTTGAAATTTGAAAATTAAACTCAAATTTGAACATGTTATTGAACTCCAAACCAGACGTATGACATATGAAAATCATCAGGAAAACAAGCTCTACAACATGCAATCATCAAATCATACAAACAATCATCCGAACAAAATTCATATTTTTAATAAAATAATTCGAAAATAAATAAATTTTTAGAAAAATACCCTTGATTTCTGTAGTGAAATAAAGCTCAGAATCTGATAGAACACCTCAAATCCTTCGTTTTGGTTACTCAAGCTTTAAAACAGAGATCGGTAACGCCTTCGTTTTGCTGTTTGATTCTTAGAACAGTTTATTTAATTAGGGTTTTTCTCTGAAAATTATATAATTAACTATCTGCAAATGATTTTGATACGAAATAAAATACGGTAAAAGGCTATTATAATTACGGAAAATTTGTATCCCGTTATCATTCCGGATATAAAATAGTACGTTTATCTGTAAAAACTGATCCAAACGGTATCGGTTTTCGGGATAATTATCCAAATCAGTACAATTTGTACTGCGGTCTTGGTCTCAGCGCCTGGTTACACATATTACGAAGTGATAATTGGGATAGTTTAATAAAAATCTCCCGTTTATCGATAATACGGGTTTTATTGATTTAGCGAAACGAATATTGTATCGAAAATGTTGCGCCGGGACCCGCGCAGGACAAACCGTAAGCCGGATCGAAAAAGTCGAAACATGAAAAATGCTCGGAATATTACAATTAGGTTAGGAAGGAGTTCTCGGAAGAGTTTCGGATTCCAAAAACGTAACAACGGTTGACGTCGGTTGGTTCCCGTTTTTATAAAATAAATTTTAATTACCCGGAATAAGATTTTAGAAATTTCATATGATTCTTATAAATCCATAAATCAACATAAAAATAATTAGGAAGATATGAAAATTATCTATATTTTATTTTGGACATATAAAAATTAAAATACTCAATTAATATTATTTTTGAATATTCAAGTACAGATAACACTTAACAATTAACTCACAGAATAGATACTGGGCACACATAATTATCAAAAATAATTACATGATATATCCCGGATATTACAAGCTCGGCCGGATTCGCGAGGAAGACAACCGGAGGCTCGCCGGTTTCTGGAAATTCCAGATTCTGGCCGAGTCCCGGTGAACTTCCGGCGACTCAACGGCCCCCAAATCACACCGTTTTGCTCTGTTTTTCAATGCCAATCGGACCAACATCAATCCAAAATCACATAATCAACACCCATATCATTCAACGATAGCAGCAACTCAGAATCCGGCAAAAAAATGAACAAATGCGGTGGTACTCCGGCGAACCACCAGAAAATTCGATTTCACGCAAATCGGAACCAAAAATTACGATTCCAGTACTAAAATAAAGCTAAGATTAATTATAACTATCCTAAGCATCAAACATAACCAAGAACATCCTTATAATCTAGAAATCGATTTGAAAAATCCATAAAACTTAGAACTCGACTTTAGCACTCCGGGAATCAAACAACACATATTTATAATCAAAACGAATGGAAAACATCATCTAAAGCTATCTATAACATCAGAATCAATCAAAAATCATTCTAAATCAAAAACGAATTCAAGCCTCAAGAACACAAAATCGATTTTTCAATTTACCTAACCTCAGATCGTGATTCTGGTATCAAAAGATCGGGCTTGAAACAAGGATCGTTTTGGTTACAAGAGCATCAACAGAGGATTCCTACAACTCCCAAAATCACCGATTCTTTGTTTTTGAAGAAATTTTACCCCCAAAATTTTTCTTGATTTTTTTTTGTTTTTAATGAAAAATAAAATGAAATAAAGGATTAATGGGCTATTTATATTAATCATAAAATTATATCCCCAAAATTATTTAAGGGTGTTTTTATCCCTAATTTACAATAATTAAGCCCCAAAATAATAATTACGGGGGAATAATTTTAAAAACGATAAAATATAAAATTAATGTCAAAATTCCCCGAAAATTGCGAATAATTCAAAAATACAAAAATAAAGGGTATTTGAAATACGAATAATTTTATAAAAATAAAAACATCGATTTTGTGGGGTTTGTCGTCCCGGTGGGGTCCCGGTCCGTTGATTTTTGAAAAACGGAAACGATCCCTAAATTACCAGAAAATCCAGATAACACATAAAAATCAAAACACGCGTAAAATGAAATAAAACGAGTACCTTAATAAATGCAAATAAATACGAGTTCGAATTATATATCGATTCATATAATTGCAGTTTAAACATATATTAATCAATCGAAAAATTTTCTTGCCCACACAAAACACACATAACAGCTATAACATCTAATATCATGGCAATAATCACTTTAAATTTATAAAACACATAATATTTATTTATTTAACTTATAATATTCACATAATTTTCTCGGATATTACACTAGGCATGTAATAGAATATGAGCCAATAGAGCTTCAGGCAGATTTGTCATATGTAGAGAGTCCGGTAGAGATTCTAGAGGAGAGAGGAAAGTATTGAGAAATAAAGTGGTAAAGTTAGTAAGAGTATTATGGAGAAACCCAAAGATTGAAGAGTCAACCTGGGAGTTAGAAAGTAATATGAGAGAAAAGTACCCTCATTTGTTTTCTTAGGAGATTCTGAGGACATAATCCTTTTAAGGGGGGAAGGATGTAATATCCGGGATATATCGTGTAATTATTTTTGCTATTAAATAATTATTATGTGTGTTCAGTATCTATTCTGTGAGTTAATTGTTAAGTGTTATTTGTACCTGGATATTCAAAAATATATTGAGTATTTTAATTTGTATATGTCCAAAAAAATATAGATAATTGTCATATCCTCATAATTATTTTTATGATGATTTATGGATTTATAAGAATCATATGAAATTTCTAAAATCTTTTTTCCGGGTATTTAAAATTTATTTTATAAAAACGGGAACCAACCGACGTCAACCGTTGTTACGTTTTTGGAACCCGAAACTCTTCCGAGAACTCCTTCCTAACCTAATTGTAATATTCCGAGCATTTTCCATGTTTCGACTTTTTCGATTCGGCGTACGGTTTGTCCTGCGCGGGTCCCGGCACAACATTTTCGATACAATATTCGTTTCGGTAAATCAATAAAACCCGTATTTTCGATAAACGGGAGCTTTTTATTAAACTATCACAATTATCACTTCGTAATACGTGTAACCAGGCGCTGAGACCAAGACCGCAGTACAAATTGTACTGATTTGGATAATTATCCCGAAAACCGATACCGTTTGGATCAGTTTTTATAAATAAACGTACAGTTTTATATCCGGAATGATCTAACGAGATACTAATTTTCCGTAAATATAAATAGCCTTTTACCGTATTTTATTTCGTATCAGAAACCATTTACACACTGTATTTACAGAGTTTTTACAGAGAAAATACTATAATTGAAAAAATTATTCTTCGTAATCAACAAAATTCGGAGGCGTTACCGATATCGGATTAAGGCGTGCATATACTCGAATCGAAGCCTGAAAAATTTCCTATCTGATTCAGCCATCAATTTCAACCCAGAATCAAAGGTTATTTTCTTATAAACTATTTTATATTCGAATTATTAAGAATTAAAAGTGTGAATTTTGTTTGAGGTATTGTTTGGATGATTTGATGCTTGCATGATGTAGATATTTTCTTCCTGATCATTTTGGTATGTCATATGATCGATTTGGAGTTCAATAACATGTTCAATTTTAGGTTTGATTCTCTGATTAAAGAAATTAGGGTTTATATTCGTATGAATATTTTAATTGAATTTAGGCGTTTCTTGTTTAGGGGTTATCTGCTAAAATTGTGGTGTGATTAGATAGATCGTTTAATAACGAATTGAATGGTGTATTTGGAATCAACAAACGATTCCTGGAGGAGGCTCATCGGAAAACTGAAGCCACGACGGTGACGGGTTTTTCCCGTTGGTTTTCCGGCCGTTTTGTTAATCGTTAGGACGATTTGATTGCATAAATAGGTTTCTGGAGAGTGTCAAATGGTTTCCTGTAAGTTTGATCGAGTTCGGACCTCAATTAAAGCTTTCCGGCGAGCTCGGTGTCGCCTGCAATGGCGACGCCGGCGACCTGGTGAAGGAGGTGGTCAAACTACAGTTTGACCCCTGTAGTTTGATTAACCTTACAAATCAGTCCCTGTATTTTCTCTAAGTTTTAAAAATATGATTTCTGTTTACAAAACTTTCAGAATAGGATTTCTGTTTTAAATATTTTCAAAAACAAGATTTCTTTTATAAAATGATTTTTGAAAATAGTTTTAATTATTTTAAAACTTTAAGATTATTTATTTTAATTCCAAAAAATTTTTTTTATTCAAATAAATCTGAATTAATTAGTTAATTAATTTCAGTTATTTTTAATTGATTAGTTGGTCAATTAATTCGAAAATTAATTGATTAATTGATTTAATTAATTATTAATTGATTTTAATTAATTATTTAATTAGATTTAATTATTTAAAATAATTTAAAAATTCTGAAAAATAGTTTCGAGCTTTAAAATATTATTCTAAATTATTTCCAAGGCTCGATAATTATTACAAAATTGTTTCGGAGCCAGAATTGGCCAACCGAACCCTGTTTATTAACCCGAAATTGATCCAACGACCCGTATTAATTCTGAAAAATACTTTAAAAATCATTTTAAATACCCGAAAGCATATTTATGACCCGAGACTTCTTTATAAATGATATGTCATTGATTACGTGATGTATTATGTGTTATACGTGACTTGTTGATTGACTATCGGTCTATATATTCGGTGTTTACTTGGTTATTGCATAACTTTCAATCCGTTAATCGGATTTGGGTGAAACGAAGGGTAGATAGAAGTATGTGTTGAATAGAATCCTGAGTTGATGATTGATAGATGCTTATCATATGTGAGCAGAAGAGGCAAGACGTAGGAAAGGGAAACAGGTAGTTGAGGAGTAAGACGATTGTGATTGGAAGCGAGTGCAGGATAGTAAGCTATACCAGGCAAGTGTTGAACTTTCTCGAGATATTGTAGTACTTGATAGTCTTGTTGACATTGCAAGTGCTTTGAAGCACAGAAACCTAAACCCTGATTTCAGTTATTGTTCTTGAGCCATGAACCATATTCTTTCTAAGCCATTGATTATTGTATACCCAACACGAACCACAAATCTACGATACTACTCCACAAATACATACAAACTAAATACCAGACACTGAACTGAATTATTATATACTCAACCCATGGTATCTTATGCTTTGAAAGACCAAATTCTTGAAACCCTGAAACATTGATTCCTTTGTTATCCAATTCTTTCATTACCCAACATCCAAGCCTTGAAAGTACCTTGTTGATCCACAAGGGTTGAAACCCTTTCATTGTTAAACACCACTGTTGTTAATGATTCTGATTATTTTTTTATTGTTTAATTTTGTTATTATGTTAGAATTGGATTGTTTTTATAAAATTGTGGACCAGATTCGTGGTCAGACCATATAATGGTCAAGTTAGGCCAAGTGTGCCTTGGATCCAGTAGTTAGAGCAATGCTGTGTGCTTTGCTCGGGGTTAGTGCGTGACTGATCAGCAGCCTAACCTTGGTTTTAAAATAAAAATATAGTATCCAATTCTAAATCATAATCCATTGTTCACTTGATATCATAACCATATTCACTTGATGATCATTATTCTCAGTTTTGTCATTGTGACTTGCTGAGCTAGTTAGCTCATTTGTGCGATGTTGTTTATACTCTTTCCAGTTAAAAAGGAACCAGTTGGTAGCAAGGATCCCCAGTCCAGTGCGAGAGCTAGGGATTAAGGCTGTTGAAGTGAGCTAGTAGGCTTCTTTTGGAATAATGTAAATTGTAAAAGTTTGTAATATGTTTAATACTCAGTTCGAGTTTGAATGGTTGGGATTTAATCGGTATGTAATATATTAGTGTGTTTGGCTTTGTGCATACTTTAACCTGTTGCGATCCGTGGTAGTTGGTAAGTAGGGTCATTGCATATTATTATTATCTTTAGTATTGTTATAAGCAGGTTATAAATAAGGTATGTGTGTGGACCCCAAACTTCTGACCCGGGTTTGGAGGGCGCCACAGTTTTGGTATCAGAGCTACAGGTTATAAGTCACTGACACAAGCCTAGGTTGACGGGAATGGGTAGAGGGATAGGATTAGAAGTAAGGCATAGATGATAGAACGTCGAGAGGTTGAGTGTTATGGTATAACCGGTATTAGTATAGTTCGCGTCGTGGTTTGAGATTCTTATATTGCGATATGATTTCAGATAGCAGAGATGGCCGACTCTTTTATTCCCATATCATGATCACTCAGAGCCTCAGTTGGAGCACCAGCATCGGATCCACGTCCTGTTATTCCACCAGCATTGGCTATTCTACCTCCACCGGTGTTGCAGCCCGTACCACTGCAGGCTATTCCACCTCCAGGCATGAGGCCACCTGTCAGAGGACCCCCACCAGCTGATTCAGATTCCACTGGGCATTCAGTTGGAGTGCCCCATTTCAGTCCACATTGCCCCCAGTTCCTTATTACCGGTATGAGGCTCTTCTATTGGAGTGATTCCTTGTTGGCTCAGATTAGAGAGTTACAACATATCATCAGGACTACAGATGTTGATCGTGGTGTGAGGGAGCTTCGAGAGGAGATTCACACGGAGGGTCTTGAGGCTAGGCTACATGGAGCTACACTACCTGGCAGAGGCCCTGATGCACTGATGGGCTGGGCTACTGAGGTGATGGAGGACTTTGAGAGGCTGGCAGGACCAGAGTTTCCTTGGAGTTGAGACAGAGACTCAGAGATGGAGATGCGGAGCAGTGTTTTGTGACTGTATAGTATGTACAGTAGTGTGTAGTGTGTATCAGTAGACTTTTGAGTTGTATTTATAGACTAGCTATGCTGACTAGTGAGTAGGTTGTTGTACCCTTTTTGCTTTTACTTTCGAAGCGTCTTTACGCTTGTACTACCCTAAAACTTTTGATCTATATATCAGTACCTTTTCTTTTCCAGCACTGACATTTACTTTATCGCACCTGTTTTACTTTACCTTATTTATTGCACCAGTATACCCTGTGATACCATGTACCCTGTTTTCCATAACTGTTTATATTCTGTAAAGAAGCATGCAATTTACTTAGTTACAACTGTTTTCAAAAAGAGATATTCCTGTTTTACAAAACTTTCTTTATGCAAAGATTTGATTCAAAAGCTAAATAAATTGATTGATTCTTTACAGAAAATGCCTCCCAAAGAAATACCCGCACCAACACCCAGAATGAAGAAACCAACAACAATAACAACCAAGATGATACAAATCCAAATGTGAACCCAGGACCCATGGACCCAGCAATAGCCCAGATTCTCCAAATCTTGGCCCAACAAACAGTTCACCTGGCACAACAACAACAAAGACAGACCAATCCCCAGGTAACTTTCAAAACTTTTCAGGCAGTAAACCCACCAGAATTCAAGGGTTCCCTAGAGCCGATTGAAGCAAATGTGGTTAAAAGAAATAGAGAAGGCATTTGCCTTAGTGAAAGTGAAGGAGAACAGAAGGTTGAGTTTGCAAGTTACTATTTGAAGAATGAGGCCACCTACTGGTGGGAGATGGTGAAGACATTGGAAGGTACAGATGTTATTACTTGGGAGAGGTTTTTCTAGAAAAGTATTTTCCTCAGTTTGTTCAAGATCAGATGGAGCTGAAGTTTTTAGAGTTAAAGCAAGGAACTATGTCGGTGGCAGATTATGAGAGTAAATTTGAAGAATTGTCAAGGTATGTGCCGTCGTATATTGATACTGATAGAAAGAAAGCTAAGAGATTCCAGCAAGGCTTGAAGCCATGGATCAGAGGGAAGGTAGCTATTTTTGAGTTGGAGACCTATGCAGGGGTTGTACAGAAGGCTATGATTGCAGAGACCGAAAGTGAGATGTCACAGAAGGAAAAGAGAGCAAGAAAAGGAAGGTTGAGGGAAGTGAGGGTCAGTTACACCCAGGGAAGTTTCCAAACTTTAAGAAGGGCAAGTTCCAGCCAGGGAGAAATTTTAATTTCAGGAGACAAAATGCAGGAGACGGAGGCCAGGGCCACCGTCCAGCTAATGTGAATCAGCCGAATCAGTTGAGATAACTTTTCCAGATTGTCAAGTTTGTGGAAAGAAGCATGGAGGAGTTTGTAACAAGTTGAATGTGGTATGTTTCAAATGCAACCAGAAAGGGCACTATTCGAGAGTGCCGAAATCAGCCAGCTAGAGAGCCAGCAAATAAGGATCAGCCTATCCGAAATCCAGCAGTAAAGGTTCCAGCCATTGGATTTACGTGCTTCAAATGTGGAAAGCCAGGACATATGGCCAGGGATTGCAAGATATCAGCCCCAGTCAGTAATGCATTGAGGATCATGGGATCTACCCCAGCAGTAAATGAGACTCCAAGGGCTAGAGTTTTTGACATGTCAGTGAAGGATGCTATCCAGGATACAGATGTCGTGGCAGGTACGCTTAATGTGAATTCTTTATGTGCCAAAGTGTTAATAGATTCGGGAGCAACTCGATCGTTTGTTTCACAAGATTTTGTTAGTAAGTTAAATTGTCCAGTTGAGTATTTAAATGAAATAATGACTGTGGAATTAGCAAATCAAGAACGTGTAACTGTGAATCAAGTTTGTGGGAATTGTGAGGTTGAGATTTCTGGTAGTAAGTTTTGTGTAGATTTGATACCATTTAAGTTAGGAGAATTTGACGTTATATTAGGGATGGATTGGTTATCTGAGCACGATGCCCAGATAGATTGTCGAAACAAGAAGGTAATGGTGAAGACGCCTGATGAAAGATAGTAACGTTCAAGGGACAGAAGCAAGTAAAGAAATTCTTAACAATAATTCAAGCTAAGAAGTTATTACGGCAAGGATGCAAGCATTTTATAGCATACGTGATTGACAAAAGTCAGGAGCTAGCAAAACTTGAAGATATTCCAGTAGTGAATGAATTTCCAGACGTGTTTCTCCGACGAATTGCCAGGACTTCCTCCAGATAGGGAAATTGAATTTGCGATCGACTTAACACCTGGAACAGAACCAGTATCCAAGGCCCCGTACGAATGGCGCCTGTTGAGATGAAAGAGCTAGCGAAGCAGTTGCAGGAGTTGTTAGAGAAAGGAGTAATCAGACCCAGTGTATCCCCGTGGGGAGCACCGGTATTATTTGTTAAGAAGAAAGATGGAAGCATGAGACTATGTATCGACTATAGGGAGCTCAACAAGCTTACGATCAAGAACAAGTATCCGTTACCTAGAATTGACGATTGTTTGACCAATTGAAGGGAGCCAAGTATTTCTCCAAAATCGATTTAAGATCGGGATATCATCAACTAAGATCAAGCCAGAGGATATACCAAAGACCGCTTTTCGAACAAGGTATGGACATTATGAATTTCTAGTAATGTCTTTTGGATTGACCAACGCCCCGACAACATTTATGGACCTGATGAACAGAATTTTCAAGGAATATTTGGACAAGTTCGTTATTGTATTTATAGACGATATTTTCTATTCAAAGACGAAGAGGATCATGCGGAACATTTAAGGACAGCTTTGGAGATTTTAAGGAAAAAGAAGTTGTATGCTAAATTCTCGAAGTGTGAATTTTGGTTACAAGAGGTTCAGTTCTTAGGACACATAGTTACTAATGAAGGGATCAAAGTGGACCCGGCAAAGATCGAGGCAATTACGAATTGGGAAAGACCGAGAACACCCACCGAGGTAAGAAGCTTCCTAGGATTGGCGGGATATTATCGTCGATTTGTTCAAAATTTCTCAGGATTGCCACACCATTAACAAAGCTTACCGAAAGAATGAAAGTTTATATGGAAGACAAGTGAAGAAAGTTTTCAGGAATTGAAGACGATTAATCACGGCACCTGTTTTGTCACTTCCAGACGATCAAGGGAATTTCGTAATTTATAGTGATGCTTCACAAAGGATTAGGATGTGTTCTTATGCAGCACGACAAGGTGATTGCGTATGCGTCAAGGCAATTGAAACCACACGAACAGAAGTACCCTACTCATGATTTGGAGTTAGCAGCCATAGTATTTGCTTTGAAGATTTGGAGACATTATCTGTATGGAGAGAAATGTGAGATTTATACGGATCACAAAAGTTTGAAGTATATATTTACCCAGAAGGAACTTAATATGAGGCAAAGGAGATGGTTAGAATTGATCAAGGATTATGATTGCTCGATTAATTATCATCCCGGTAAGGCGAACGTTGTAGCAGACGCGTTAAGTCGGAAGGAAAGGTTAAATGTGTTATCCGTACCTGAAGAGATATATAAAGAATTTCAGAAATTAGAATTTGCAAGCCTGAGGAAGCAAAAGTGTACAGTATGATTTTCCAACCGGAGTTATGAGAAAATAAAGAAATGCAGGGATGTAATGGATCAAGATATAAATTGTTTGGTAGGGGAAGATTATGCACGCAAAAGATGACCAAGGTATTCTGAGGTTTTCATCTAGAATTTGGATTCCACCGGTGACGGAGTTAAAGAATGAAATTCTACAGGAGGCACATAATTCAAGGTATTCCATCCATCCAGGAGTACCAAGATGTATAGAGATTTAAAGAAAATTATTGGTGGCCAGACATGAAGAGGGAAATTGCGGAATGGATTAGCAAATATCGAATAGAATTTAGATGAGCCTTTATCGATAGAGGTAGCTAATCAGGATAAAGTCTCAGTAAACCAGTTTTGCCCTATATGTCGAATAGAAATTTGCGGGCATCTCTTTTTGGTGGATCTAATACCTTTTCAGTTGGGAGAGTTTGATATAATTTTAGGAATGGATTGGTTGTCTCGGCATAAGGCAAATATTGATTGTAAGAAAAAGAAAGTTTTGTTATACTCAGAAGACAATAAAAGGATGGTTTATCAAGGACAAAAACAGGACAAACAATTTCTTTCTATCTTGGAAGCGAGGAAGTTATTGAGACAAGGTTGTGAAGCATACTTAGCCCATGTTGTGGACATTGAGAAGAGAATACCCGAATTGGAGAAGATTTCGGTGTTAATGAATTTCCAGATGTGTTTCCAGACGAGTTACCAGGATTACTACCAGATCGGGAGATTGAGTTTTCTATTGATTTGATTTCGGGAGCAGAACCAGTTTCAAAGGCACCTTACCGTATGGCCCCAGTAGAAATGAAAGAACTAGCTAAACAACTTCAGGAACTTTTGGATAAAGGGGTAATCAGACCAAGTGTATCCCCGTGGGGTGCCAGTGTTGTTTGTGAAAAAAAGATGGAAGCATGAGATTGTGTTTGACTACCGAGAATTGAATAAGTTAACCATCAAGAATAAGTACCCCTACCCAGGATTGATGATTTATTTGATCAACTGAAGGGAGCATGTTCTTTTTCCAAGATCGACTTAAGATCGGGCTATCATCATCAGTTGAAGATCAAGCCTGAAGATATACCAAAGACTCTTTTCGAACAAGATATGGCCATTACGAGTTTCTAGTGATGTCATTCGGGTTGACTAATGCGCCAACAGCTTTTATGGATTTAATGAACCGGGTGTATAAGGATACTTGGATAAGTTTGTTATTGTATTTATTGATGACATCCTCATCTATTCAAAGACCAAAGACGACCATGCCAGACATCTAAGGATTGCATTACAAAGGTTGAGAGAAAAACGATTATATGCTAAGTTCTCAAAGTGTGAATTTTGGTTGGAGGAAGTCCAGTTTTTAGGTCATATAGTTGGTAAGGATGGAATTAAGGTAGACCCTGCAAAGATTGAAGCGGTATCCAGATGGGAACAACCAAAGACCCCAACGGAAATTAAAGTTTTCTTGGATTAGCAGGCTACTACCGAAGATTTGTGAAGGACTTACCAAGATCGCAACCCCATTAACCAAGCTGACCCGGAAGAATGAGAGATTTGTTTGGACGGAGAAATGTGAAAAAAGTTTCCAAGAGTTAAAGAAGAGACTAGTGACCACACCAGTGTTAGCATTACCCGATGAAACCGGGAATTTCATAATTAACAGTGATGCTTCTCTTAAAGGATTAGGCTGTGTGCTCATGCAACATGATAAGGTTATTGTGTATGCATCTAGGCAGTTAAAGCCCCACGAGTAGAAATATCCAGTTCATGATTTTGAGTTGGCGGCTATAGTGTTTGCTTTGAAGTTATGGCATCATTACTTGTACGGAGAGAAATGTGATATCTACACGGATCATAAAAGCATAAAGTATATATTCACCCAAAAGGACTTCAACATGAGACAAAGGAGATGGTTGGAGTTGATTAAGGACTATGACTGTTCAATTAACTATCACCCAGGTAAGGCTGATATGGTAGCTGATGCCCTTAGTAGAAAAGAAAATTAAACATGGCCCGTATCGCGAATGAATTAGCACAGGACTTGGGAAAGATGGAAATCGAAATTCGAGTATCAGGTGAAAACCGGGAATCGTTATACGAGATTACTTTCCAGCCAGCGTTAATGGAAAAGATTAAAAGATGTCAAGAAGGAGTTATGGAACGAGAATTGGAAGATCTGACAGGAGAAGAATCATGTACTCAAAAGGATAACCGCGGTCTATACAAGTTTTCCTCTCACATCTGCATTCCTAACGTAGCAGAACTGAAGAATGAAATATTGCATGAAGCGCACAATTCCAGGTTTCTATTCACCCTGGTAGCACGAAGATGTACCAAGATTTAAAGAAATAATTCTGGTGGCCAGGAATGAAGAAAGAGATTGCAGAGTGGGTTAGCAAGTGTCACGTGTGGCAGAGAGTAAAAGCAGAGCACCAAAGGCCCAGTGGATTGTTGCAGCCCTCTAGAAATTCCACAGTGAAGTGGGAAGAAATTGCAAATGGATTTTGTGGTAGGGCTTGCCGAGGACAAAGATCGAATCCACGATGTCATTTGGGTGATCCATTGATAGATTGACCAAGTCAGCGCATTTCCTCCCAATCAATGAAAAGTATTCTCTAGAAAAGCTAGTTGAAATATATTTAGATGAGATAGTTTCCAAGCATGGGGTACCTGTGTCTATAGTATCAGATCGAGATCCAAGATTTAATTCAAGGTTTTGGACAAAGTTTCAAGAGTGTTTAGGAACTAAATTAAATATGAGCACCGCTTATCATCCTCAAACTGATGGCCAAAGTGAGAGAACGATTCAGACGATCGAAGATATGTTAAGGGTATGTGCTTTGGATTTCAAGGGAAGTTGGGACGATTATTTACCATTAATAGAATTTTCCTATAATAACAGTTACCATGCCAGCATTGGAATGCCACCCTACGAAGCTTTATATGGACGAAAGTGTAGGTCACCTCTATACTGGGATGAGGTAGGAGAAAAGAAAGTGTTAGGACCTGAATTAGTGTAGCAGACAAAAGAAGCAGTGGTGTTAATTCGGAAAAGATCGGAAGCCGCGCAGAATAGACAGAAAAAGAATGCAGATTTGCATCGAAAAGACATAAGTTTTGAAACAGGATCATTGGTGTTACTAAAAGTTTCGCCATGGAAGGGATTGGTTCGATTCGGTCAAAAGGGTAAATTGAGTCCGAGATATATAGGACCATTTGAAGTTTTGAAGCAAATAGGGAAAGTGGCATACGAGATAGCTTTACCCCCGCAGTGGCAGCATATCCATAATGTATTTCATGTGTCTATGTTAAAGCCGTACATTCCTGCCTCGAATCAAGTAATTGAATATGAACCGATCGAGCTTCAATCGGATTTATCCTATGTGGAGCAGCCAATCCAGATATTAGATCGTAAGGAGCGTGTACTTAGAAATAAATCTATTCCTATAGTTAAAGTACTTTGGAGAAACCCTAGGGTAGAAGAGTCTACCTGGGAACCAGAATCAGATATGCTTGACAAATATCCTCACTTATTTAATTAGTAAAGATTCCGAGGGCAAAATCTTTTTAAGGGGGGAAGGATATAACGACTCGTGTATTTTTATTTTATTTCTAATATTTGGAAGTGTAATAAAAGTTTAAGTAAATAAACAAAAGGTGTGTATTGCTTTTGGCAGCAGTTACTGATTGTTATTTAATTATGTGATTTGTTGATATGTGGGATTGAAATTATGTGATTTATTGGTGAGTTATATGATTTTATTTCGCTTGTAAAAGTGATTTTATTGTAATTTTAATTCCATAAATATTTGGGTTGTCTTTAAAATTTGTTTTCTAATTTTATAATTTCAATAATTATTTTAGGACTTTATAAAATTGAGAAATCAATATTTCGTTAATTATTCATTTTTAGATGATTTTCTGAGTGTGTTAAATGCTAAAATCCATATTTAATTATGGGAATCTTTAAAAATTGTGAAACTTATATTTTATTAAGCTCATATTATTCTGAGAATTTTTAAAATTACTTTGGGAATTTTCGGGAATCATTTCAACCGCGCGTCATCTCGTTATTTGTTAAAAAAAGGGTACAAACTGTATTTCAGAAATTGTTTTAAAATTACGAAAGTTACGTTTTTACGTACTCCGGGATATTTCTGACATTTTAAGATTAGAATGGAATTATTTTGATGTTTTTTTAACCGCACCTTGTTTCGTTCATCGCTAAGTCCGGATATTTATTACATTTCAAAAATTCGTTTTAAAATTTTGAAATTTTATTTTACTAATCTTGGGATGTTTACAATATTTTATGATTATTTTGACAACGTTTTGATTAAAATTTATTCTCGAGTTATATCATTAGCATAGATAAAGCGGTGGGAAGGGCTTACAGTCGTCAGAATAAAAATAAATGACACGTATCCAATAAGTTGGACACGTGCCGTGTGGTTAAGTTGGGTGCTGCCTTTCTCTTTTACTCCTGATAAACATCAAATCTTTGGTCTCTCATCTCTCGGCCTCTCTCGAATTCTCTCTGTTTTTCCCTCATAAAAATCTTTTCCTGTCCTCTCTCATCTACTCTCCTGTTCGTGTCTCTTTCCCTCTTCCTCTCGGTGCTTTCGGTCTCCGCCGTTCTTGTTTCTCCAGCTTGTTTCCTCCGGTGAGCCGCCGCTTATTTGGCTTGGCTGGTTCAATTTATATATGTATATGCATGTAAATGTGTACAATTATGAGTTTGTGTGTGCGTTTGTGTTGTGTGTATGTGTCTGTGTTGTGTGTGTTTGGCCGTGATGGTGGCGCTGTGCTTCTCTATTCCGTTTGGTCTGTGCTGTTGGGCTCTTTGTGGTTTGGGCTTGCAGTTTGGGCCGGATTATTCGGGCCTTTACTGTTGGGCCTGTTTACGCAGTTGGGCTTGGTTATTATAAATTGATTTTTATTTAATTTTCTGCAGGGAAATAATTGAGTGATATTCGTGAAATAAATTTTTCATTGCGGGGAAATAATATTAATCGGTATAATTTATTCGGGAACCCGTATTATATCGGGCACCAATAAATTGTGCCGCCGTTGACGATGAACTTCGGTGAGTCGACGGTGGACGGTGATGACGATGTTCTGAGTCCTAAATATTTTAATAAATAAAATTTGTATAAATTATGTTCGGACTAAAATTTAGTTATGTGACGATTCAAATTGATTTTGTTGGGATTTGACGTCGATTGATGTTTCGACGGGTAGACCTATAAACAAGGAGTCGCTGTCCAATTTTTCTAAAGAATTACCCTAAATTATAAATCGAGTACTATATCTCGTTTAATACAAATTAAACTCTGATTATTATGTGCACCATTATTAAGTATATGTTATTGATATTAATATACTTGCGAGTCGAAAAATTATAGCGTTGGGACTTAGTTAGTGAGGAAAAGTCAAACATAATCGGTTGTCTAACCTAGGATGTTTCGATTTCGTAGGTTCGAGTCAAAGGACCCGGTAGTTCAAGTCAATTAGAGTTAAGCCAAAGTTAGTGCAAAGCTTCGCAAGGCAAGTACCCCTGAACTAATCTTTTACAGTTCAGTATATATGAATAGTTGTTTATTTAAAATATGTATGGAACAGAACGTTTTAAGTTACGTATTCCCCGTATTTAAATATGTTTTGTTAACTGAGGTTTTGGGGAAAAAGTAACTTCTGAAAATGCCTATCTCTAGATTATGATTAAAATTAAAAAGGGATTTTAGAATGTGTGCTGTAATGGTTTAAAAAGAGATAGGTGTAAATGGTTTTGGAAACTGGATAAACATAAATCAGATATTGGATGGTCAGTTGGCGTAAGAGGTCCGTTATTAGGTAACGGCCCAGCGTGTTTGCGTAAGAGGCTAAGTCGGATGCGCGCACTGGTAGTCCGCTTAGTCCAGCATGACAGAGACCTAGCTAGTCTCTGAGTTCCGGAACGAAATTTGTGGTGGGATAGACTGATCAGCTGTCCCTAGAATTCATCCTCTTTTATATATCTGATAAAGGTTGAATAGTTTATAGTCCCGTAACGGGACCGGTGATTTATTGGTCCAGCAATGGACAGTGGTTTTGGAACGGAAATAGCATGCTAAAATTGAACTCTGGTATTTTTACACAACACTACAGATGATGTTATTTTGCAAAGCATGCTAGTTTTGATATCCAGTTTATACCTGTTTTACATTTCTCGTATATCAGTTTAAATATCTGTTCTTATATTGTTTTATACAACCTGTTGCTGGTTATTCATATAGAGGCTACTGTTTGAGCAATGGATTGCTCACCCTTGCAATTTGTTTTGTATTATTTATTGCAGATGTCTAGGAGAGCAGGTCAGCGTGAGTGTCAGCCTCGGTTCCCGGCTCCTTGAGGTAGTTTTGTATCAGGCCCTGAGGTCTGATGAGTTACTGTATAAGTGAGAGTGTCTGGTTTTGAATAAGTTAGTGTGTTGTTGTTGTAACCTAAATAATACTGAACCTGTTTCGGCTCCTGGTTGGGGTCGTAGATTATAATAAAGTTTATTTAGCAGATTTTGTTATAATTTAGCATTTTTTTTGGTGACGTCAGCCCCTGACCCCGGGGTTGAGGCCGTCACAGTGGAATCAGAGCCACAGGTTCAAGTCCCTAATTTAGGTTAAGAGTAGATGAGGGTAGTAAGGTGTATGAAGTATGTCCTATATGTGTGAGTCAGCAACTCATGTCGAGGAGCAACCTTAAGTGTAAGTCGAGGGTTCCGACGGCGTTACCCTGGCATCTATTAATATTTTAATAGACTTGCCCTAACCTTGTTCTGTCTTTCCTGTATATCGTTATGATTGACAGTGGCCTATAGTGATCTCCAGTTCTCCTTCTCGGGGAAACCCGTCAGACTCAGATGATTCAGATTCTGAGCGGACCTTGGTTGTTGTAGCCGAGGAGACTCCCATGCCTCCTCCACCTGTTCCTCCAGTTGTATCAGGAGGTGTGTCAGGACCTAGTATCCATCCTCGCTGGATACGAAGGTCAGTGTCGGCTGTTAGGGATTTCCCTCCAGGATGTGGTCCTAGTTCCTCCACCTCGAGACCACCTGTTCCTCCCTCTGTTCCTTCAGGTGCATCCTCCCCGATCCCTTACCATGTTCACTGAGCGGTGAACCAGTCTTTGATCAGAGAGCAGAGCCCAGGGTTAGCAGCTCAGCTTGACCAGATTCCGGTCGGGCCTTTCCAGGGTATTCCTGCCCCTTTCCCAGATGTGCAGGAGAGAGTTCGATCCTTGACTCAGGCTGCAGTAGAGAGAGCTCGGACCATTGACGTTTCATTAGCTCCGAGTTTAGAGCTGTTCAGTACCAGGATCTTGTGAACTGGTTGGTATTTGAGTTAGGATCCATTGGTGGCAGTGGCAGTGGCTAGATTAGACTTGCTGCAGTGAGATACAGAGCCCGGAGTTAGTTGCAGGAGTTCTATAGATGCTTTTCTTATGTATGTTTCTTTGTATTGTAGTTGTATTAGGCGGGGCTGCTATGACAGCCAATTTTGTTGTGTACTTAGTATGCTATGAGTGTTGTACTGTAGTTGTTAGATGGATTTGTACTATTGTTGTATTATTTTTTCTGATGTTACGGTTGTCGGTTTTATTTTATTGCACTTTTTTATTGCTGTTATTGTTATTGTTGTAATTGTTGCTGGATTGTTAAATTTGGTTATGCGTCATGGGTGGACCCCAAATAAACAGGGAAGGGAATATTTAATTGTGACCGCATTCTCCTGATGCATAAAACTGTTGCTACCCGGGGGCACAATTTTCATATAAAACCTTTTTGTTGTGTTTCAGGAGAATGCCTCCCAAGAAAAATTTCCCGTCCAATTCCTCCAGTAGGAACTCTGAAGGGGGCCCAGTCATGGATGGATTACTAGATTTGCTGCGCCAACAGTCTAATCAGATGGCTCAGCAGCAAGAACAATTCCAGCAGCAGCAACAACAATTCCTACAACAGCAGCAACAACAGCAACAATTTATACAACAACAACATCAACAAATCCAACAACAGTTACAGCTTCAACATCAACCCCAGCCAAGAGAACCGAACCAGACTGTTAGTTTCAAGTCTTTTCAGTCAGTTAAACCCCCAGAGTTTAAGGGCGAGGTAGACCCGATTGCTGCTAGAATTTGGCTTAAAGAAATGGAGAAGCCTTCACCCTTACTCAGGTGAGTGATGATTCTAAATCAGATTATGCTAGTTATTTTCTGAAAGGTGAAGCAAGTTTTTGGTGGGAATCTGCGTGTGCCTTAGAAGGAGAAGGCCCTGTTTCTTGGGCTAGATTCACGAGCTGTTCTAGAAAAGTATTTTCCGATTGTCTGCAGAGTCAGTTGGAAGTAGAGTTTTTGGAATTGAAGCAGGGAGAAAGGAGCGTGGCTGAGTATGAGGCCAAGTTTACGGAGTTGGCTCGACTAGCCCCTGGATATGTAAACACTGAGATTCAGAAAGCTAGGAGATTTCAGCAAGGACTAAAGCCGGAAATTCGTAGCGGAGTGGTAGCCCTGCAACTTAAGACGTATACCTCTGTAGTTCAAGCCGCCCTGGTGATAGAGAGTGATCAGAAGTTGGCCTCCAAGGAAAGGGGTGATCGGAAAAGAAAGTTTGAAAGTGGTACAGCTAATGCAGACCAGGAGGAGTCTAGTCAGAAGTTCCCAAGGAAGTTTGGCCGGAATAAGAATCGGAGATTTAGAAGGCAAGGCATGGCTCAGACAAATTCCGGTGTCACTTCAGTTGCCTCCGCCCCAGTCCAGTCAACCAGACCAGTCACCAGTTGTGGATTGTAAGTTATGTGGTAAAAAGCATAGTGGTCTGTGTCGGAAGGATGTCCAGTTTTTAAATGCGATAAAAAGGGTCATTATGCGTCAGAATGTAACCCAGGAAATGTCGGAGTCACTTGCTTCAAGTGTGGTAAGGTTGGGCACATCTCCAGAAACTGCAAGACGGCTACTCAGGGTAATGTAGGAGGTAATGAATCTCAAGGACCAGCAACTAGTACAGCGAGAGCCAGAACCTTTAAAATGACCAAGAAATCTAATGCTCAAGATTCAGATGTGGTTGCAGGTACGCTTTCTCTAAATTCAGTGCCTGTTAAGGTTTTATTTGATTCGGGCATCTAAGTCCTTTATATCTAAAGAATGTGTAAGTAAAATGAATTTGATGTTGGAAAATTTAGATGAGCCTTATCGATAGAGGTAGCTAATCAGGATAAAGTCTCAGTAAACCAGTTTTGCCCTAGATGTAGAATAGAAATTTGCGGGCATCTCTTTTTGGTGGATCTAATACCTTTTCAGTTAGGAGAGTTTGATATAATTTTAGGAATGGATTGGTTGTCTCGGCATAAGGCAAATATTGATTGTAAGAAAAAGAAAGTTTTGTTATACTCAGAAGACAATAAAAGGATGGTTTATCAAGGACAAAAACAGGACAAGCAATTTCTTTCTATCTTGGAAGCGAGAAGTTATTGAGACAAGGTTGTGAAGCATACTTAGCCCATGTTGTGGACATGAGAAGAGAATACCCGAATTGGAGAAGATTTCGGTAGTTAATGAATTTCCAGATGTGTTTCCAGACGAGTTACCAGGATTACCACCAGATCGGGAGATTGAGTTTTCTATTAATTTGATTTCGGGAGCAGAATCAGTTTCAAAGGCACCTTACCGTATGGCCCCAGTAGAAATGAAAGAACTAGCTAAATAACTTCACGAACTTTTGGATAAAGGGGTAATCATACCAAGTGTATCCCCGTGGGGTGCGCCAGTGTTGTTTGTGAAAAAGAAAGATGGAAGCATGAGATTGTGTATTGACTACCGAGAATTGAATAAGTTAACCATCAAGAATAAGTACCCCTACCCAGGATTGATGATTTATTTGATCAACTGAAGGGAGCATGTTATTTTTCCAAGATCGACTTAAGATCGGGCTATCATCAGTTGAAGATCAAGCCTGAAGATATACCAAAGACTGCTTTTCGAACCAGATATGGCCATTACGAGTTTCTAGTGATGTCATTCGGGTTGACTAATGCGCCAGCAGCTTTTATGAATTTAATGAACCAGGTGTATAAGGAGTACTTGGATAAGTTTGTTATTGTATTTATTGATGACATCCTCATCTATTCAAAGACCAAAGACGACCATGTCGGACATCTAAGGATTGCATTACAAAGGTTGAGAGAAAATGATTATATGCTAAGTTCTCAAAGTATGAATTTTGGTTGGAGGAAGTCCAGTTTTTAGGTCATATAGTTGGTAAGGATGGAATTAAGGTAGACCCTGCAAAGATTGAAGCGGTATCCAGATGGGAACAACCAAAGACCCCAACGGAAATTAGAAGTTTTCTTGGATTAGCAGGCTACTACCGATTTGTGAAGGACTTTGCCAAGATCGCAATCCCGTTAACCAAGCTGACCCGGAAGAATGAGAGATTTGTTTGGACGGAGAAATGTGAAGAAAGTTTCCAAGAGTTAAAGAAGAGACTAGTGACCGCACCAGTGTTAGCATTACCCGATGAAACCGGGAATTTCGTAATTTACAGTGATGCTTCTCTTAAAGGATTAGGCTGTATGCTCATGCAACATGATAAGGTTATTACGTATGCGTCTAGGTAGTTAAAGCCCCACGAGTAGAAATATCCAGTTCATGATCTTGAGTTGGCGGCTATAGTGTTTGCTTTGAAGTTATGGCGTCATTACTTGTACGGAGAGAAATGTGATATCTACACGGATCATAAAAGCTTAAAGTATATATTCACCCAAAAGGACTTAAACATGAGACAAAGGAGATGGTTGGAGTTGATTAAGGACTATGACTGTTCAATTAACTATCACCCAGGTAAGGATAATGTGGTAGCTGATGCCCTTAGTAGAAAAGAAAAATTAAACATGGCCCGTATCGCGAATGAATTAGCACAGGACTTGGGAAAGATGGAAATCGAAATTCGAGTATCAGGTGAAAACCGGGAATCGTTATACGAGATTACTTTCCAGCCAGCGTTAATGGAAAAGATTAAAAGATGTCAAGAATGAGTTATGGAACGAGAATTGGAAGATCTGACAGGAGAAGAATTATGTACTCAAAAGGATAACCGCGGTCTACACAAGTTTTCCTCTCGCATCTGGATTCCTAACGTAGCAGAACTGAAGAATGAAATATTGCATGAAGCGCACAATTCTAGGTTTTCTATTCACCCTGGTAGCACAAAGATGTACCAAGATTTAAAGAAACAATTCTGGTGGCCAGGAATGAAGAAAGAGATTGCGGAGTGGGTTAGCAAGTGTCACGTGTGTCAGAGAGTAAAAGCAGAGCACCAAAGGCCCAGTGGATTGTTGCAGCCTCTAGAAATTCCACAGTGGAAGTGGGAAGAAATTGCAATGGATTTTGTGGTAGGCTTGTTGAGGACAAGTTCGAATTACGATGCCATTTGGGTGATCATTGATAGATTGACCAAGTCAGCGCATTTCCTCCCAATGAATAAAAAGTATTCTCTGGAAAAGCTAGTTAAAATATATTTAGATGAGATAGTTTCTAAGCATGGGGTACCTGTGTCTATAGTATCAGATCGAGATCCAAGATTTAATTCAAGGTTTTGGACAAAGTTTCAAGAGTGTTTAGGAACTAAATTAAATATGAGCACCGCTTATCATCCTCAAACTGATGGCCAAAGCGAGAGAACGATTCAGACGATCGAAGATATGTTAAGGGTATGTGCTTTAGATTTCAAGGGAAGTTGGGACGATCATTTACCATTAATAGCATTTTCCTATAATAACAGTTACCATGCCAGCATTGGAATGCCACCCTACGAAGCTTTATATGGACGAAAGTGTAGGTCACCTCTATACTGGGATGAGGTAGGAGAAAAGAAAGTGTTAGGACCTGAATTAGTGCAGCAGACAAAAGAAGCAGTGGTGTTAATTTGGAAAAGATTGGAAGCCGCGCAGAATAGACAGAAAAAGAATGCAGATTTGCATCGAAAAGACATAAGTTTTGAAACAGGATCATTGATGTTACTAAAAGTTTCTCCATGGAAGGGATTGGTTCGATTCGGTCAGAAGGGTAAATTGAGTCCGAGATATATAGGACCATTTAAAGTTTTGAAGCAAATAGGGAAAGTGGCATACGAGATAGCTTTACCCCCACAGTGGCAGCATATCCATAATGTATTTCATGTGTCTATGTTGAAGTCGTACATTCCTGCCTCGAATCAAGTAATTGAATATGAACCGATCGAGCTTTAATCGGATTTATCCTATGTGGAGCAGCCAATCTAGATATTAGATCGTAAGGAGCGTGTACTTAGAAATAAATCTATTCCTATAGTTAAAGTACTTTGGAGAAACCCTAGGGTAGAAGAGTCTACCTGGGAACTAGAATCAGATATGCTTGACAAATATCCTCACTTATTTAATTAGTAAAGATTCTGAGGGCAGAATCTTTTTAAGGGGGGAAGGATATAACGACTCGTGTATTTTTATTTTATTTCTAATATTTGGAAGTGTAATAAAAGTTTAAGTAAATAAATAAAAGGTGTGTATTGATTTTGGCAGCGGTTACTGATTGTTATTTAATTATTTGTGATTTGTTGATATGTGGGATTGGAATTATGTGATTTATTGGTGAGTTATATGATTTTATTTCGCTTGTAAAAGTGATTTTATTGTAATTTTAATTCCATAAATATTTGGGTTGTCTTTAAAATTAGTTTTCTAATTTTATAATTTCAATAATTATTTTTAGGACTTTATAAAATTGAGAAATCAATATTTCGTTAATTATTCATTTTTAAATGATTTTCTGAGTGTGTTAAATGCTAAAATCAATATTTAATTATGGGAATCTTTAAAAATTGTGAAACTTATATTTTATTAAGCACATATTATTCTGAGAATTTTAAAATTACTTTGTGAATTTTCGGGAATGGTTTCAACCGCGCGTCGTCTCGTTATTTGTTAAAAAAGCGGGTACAAACTGTATTTCAGAAATTATTTTAAAATTACGAAAGTTACGTTTTTACGTACTCCGGGATATTTCTGACATTTTAAGATTAACATGGATTTATTTTGATGTTTTTTAACCGCACCTTGTTTCGTTCGATCGCTAAGTCCGGGTATTTATTACATTTCAAAAATTCGTTTTAAAATTTTGAAATTTATATTTTACTAAACTTGGGATGTTTACAATATTTTATGATTATTTTGACAACGTTTTGATTAAAATTTATTCTCGATTTATATCATTAGCGATAGATTAAAGCGGTGGGAAGGGCTTATAGTCGGTCGGAATAAAAATAAAATGACACGTATCCAATTAGTTGGACACGTGGCGTGTGGTTAAGTTGGGTGCTGCCTTTCTCTTTTACTCCTGATAAACATCAAATCTTTGGTCTCTCATCTCTCGGCCTCTCTCGAATTCTCTCTGTTTTTCCCTCATAAAAATCTTTTCCTGTCCTCTCTCCTCTACTCTCCTGTTCGTGTCTCTTTCCCTCTTCCTCTCGGTGCTTTCGGTCTCCGCCGTTCTTGTTTCTCTGGCTTGTTTCCTCCGGTGAGCCGCCGCTTATTTGGCTTGGCTTGTTCAATTTATATATGTATATGCATGTAAATGTGTATATGATTATGTGTTGTGTGTGTGCATTTGTGTTGTGTGTGTGTGTCTGTGTTGTGTGTGTGTTGGCCGTGATGGTGGCGTTGTGCTTCTCTGTTCCGTTTGGTCTGTGTTGTTGGGCTCTTTGTGGTTTGGGCTTGCAGTTTGGGCCGGATTATTCGGGCCTTTACTGTTGGGCCTGTTTACGCAGTTGGGCTTGGTTATTATAAATTGATTTTTATTTAATTTTCTGCAGGGAAATAAATGAGTGATATTCGTGAAATAAAATTTTTCATTGCGGAGAAATAATATTAATCAGTATAATTTATTCGGGAACCCGTATTATATCGGGCGCCAATAAATTGTGCCGCCGTTGACGATGAACTTCGGTGAGTCGACGGTGGACGGTGATGACGATGTTCTGAGTCCTAAATATTTTAATAAATAAAATTTGTATAAAGTATGTTCAGGACTAAAATTTAGTTATGTGACGATTCAAATTGATTTTGTTGGGATTTGACATCGATTGATGTTTCGACGGGTAGACCTATAAACAGAGGAGTCGCTGTCCAATTTTTCTAAAGAATTACCCTAAATTATAAATCGAGTACATATATCTCGTTTAATACAAATTAAACTCTGATTCTTATGTGCATCATTATTAAGTATATGTTATTGATATTAATATACTTGCGAGTTGAAAAATTATAGTGTTGGGTAATTAGTTAGTGAGGAAAAGTCAAACATAATCGGTTGTCTAACCTAGGATGTTTCGATTTCGTAGGTTCGAGTCAAAGGACCCGGTAGTTTAAGTCAATTAGAGTTAAGCCGAAGTTAGTGCAAAGCTTGGCAAGGCAAGTACCCCTGAACTAATCTTTTACAGTTCAGTATATATGAATAGTTGTTTATTTAAAATATGTATTGGAACAGAACGTTTTAAGTTACGTATTCCCCGTATTTAAATATGTTTTGTTAATTGAGGTTTTGGGGAAAAAGTAACTTCTGAAAATGCCTATCTCTAGATTATGATTAAAATTAAAAAGGGATTTTGGAATGTGTACTGTAATGGTTTAAAAAGAGATAGGTGTAAATGGTTTTGGAAACTGGATAAACATAAATCAGATATTGGATGGTCAGTTGGCGTAAGAGGTCCGTTATTAGGTAACGGCCCAGCGTGTTTGCGTAAGAGGCTAAGTCGGATGCGCGCACTGGTAGTCCGCTTAGTCCAGCATGACAGAGACCTAGCTAGTCTCTGAGTTCCGGAACGAAATTTGTTCCGTAACGGGACCAGTGATTTATTGGTCCGGCAATGGACAGTGGTTTTGGAACGGAAATAGCATGCTAAAATTGAACTCTGGTATTTTTACACAGCACACTACAGATGATGTTATTTTGCAAAGCATGCTAGTTTTGATATCCAGTTTATACCTGTTTTACGGATTTCTCGTATATCAGTTTAATATTTGTTCCTATATTGTTTTATACAACCTGTTGCTGGTTATTCATATAGAGGTACTGTTGAGAAATGGATTGCTCACCCTTGCAGTTTGTTTTGTATTTATTTATTGCAGATGCCTAGAAGACCAGGTCAGCATAGAGTGTCAGCCTCCGGTCCCGGCTCCTCTGAGGTAGTTTGTATCAGGCCCTGAGGTCTGATGAGTTGCTGTAATAAGTGAGAGTATTTGGTTTTGAATAAGTTAGTGTGTGTTGTAACCTAAATAATACTTGAACCTGTTTCGGCTCCTGGTTGGGGTCGTATATTATAATAAAGTTTATTTAACATTTTTTGTTATAATTTAGCATATTTTTTTGGTGACGTCAGCCCCTGACCCCGGGGTTGAGGCCGTCACAGTTGGGGCTCAATGGGATAACTTAATTATTCTTAAGGAATAGTCGTGCTCAATGCCATTGTTTTAACTGGATATAAGTCTCGGTGAATCAAAGATTAACATTGTAAAGATAGCCCTAATTTTACGATTGTATAATTAGATGATAATTTGTCCTTTTATTCATTAATTTTTTTTTTTTAATAAATCTTCAACATAAATCTTTGTTTGTATGAAAAACATAGAGGAGGACCACTGGACTATGTGAGAACTAGGAACAAATGCACTAAAATGCCTTCTGGCTCTTTCTTGGCTCAATGGAACAGTACAAGAAACATTCATTGTAGTACATGATCCGGCTCGTGTTTATTGGCACCAGCAGAAACTAAGCAGATTGAGTTACTTATTTTTTCCTTGGTTCAATCGAACTAAATACTAATTTTAATGTTATTTCAATTAGCTGTCAGAGCTTCGTTAGTATCATACTAGACACAAACATTTCCTACTCATAGCTATAACAGTTAAAAATGTTAAAATTTATCTTGATAGTACAATAACAGTTGTATTCCACTAATTTATTGAAGGGTGAAATTCTTACTTTAAAGGTCTTCCAAAAGCTTTCTCATCTTCATTAAAAAAACTCAGATCTTTGGTATTTTTTAAAATATTTTGCATGAGTGATTTGGAGGTCGTATATATGCGTCACATTGTCAATTCCTCATGGTTGAAACAGTATTAGCGCATGTCAATCTTCTGGTTTACTTCCGAGAAACCTGCGAAGATCAAGATAAGAGTTGGATGATTATATATTCTTAACTTCATATAGAAACTTTTAATGTTCAATGCATACAGAAATCGTTGGTGCCAGGTAGTCTAGAGTTGATATAGTTTGCTTAATGCAACTTCTAGATAAACAAAGCAGCGTTTAACAGTAATGCAAACCTATGTACAATACTAATTAGCAACTTGTTTTATTGATGCAAACCTATCTACAATGCTAATTAGGAACTTTCGTTCTTGATGCAAACCTATATACAATGCTAATTATCAGATTCCATTATTAACAGAAACCTGTACAATGCTAATTAGCAAATATTTACTGGTTTTTCTGATGGGGAACAAGTTACTAAGACAATAACAGCTCACCACATTCTTACTGAATGGTGAAGTTCTGAACATTAAGCTCTTCCAAAATCGTTCTCAGATTTTGAACAAACTCGGATCTTTGGTATTTCTTCTCGTTGTAGTTATGAAATTTTCTGTCATGAGTGATCACGAGATTATACTTAGCTTTCACATCATCTATGCCTAGAAGGTCGAAACATTGCTCAGCATGCCAACTTGCAGGATTGCTTCCTAGTAGCCTGCAAGAGTGCAAGGATCGAGATATATAGTTGGATAGTTACATATTATGAGCTTCATATATCGGACTCTTTAAATAGTTTTACACGTAAAATGATTGCTGATGTGTGGTAATCTAGAATCAATGTACGTAGTTATAATGACAAATTTAGTTTATGAGATTGAAATAGAGTAGAATTCACATACTCTTCTATCTTAAGCTTTAGAACTGCAATAGTGTCCGAGGAAATTGTAGTACTTTATGTTATTTTACAATACTCTTTTATTGAGAATGTGGACCCCTATTTCCTAACTTCCGACGCAATTTTATGTTTTGACGAAAAACTGAACTTACTACTCGAATTTTTTCCTTCGTAAATATCTCAATTACGACGATTTCAGTTCAAAAAAACCGTCGTAAATGGCCCGATTTCTTGTAGTGACCGATAAGAATCTCGAAACTATCAGTCAACTCAGAGCTGCGGTTTAAATTGCTGATAAACTTGGTGAGCAGTACAGAATTCAGACACTGCACTTTCCAATTGTTATCCTTCAAGAAACGTGTACTTATGAGCCCTATTTTTTCAATGACCAACTGCGGACCATGTCATATATCAGTACAGTACAGATGAAATAAAGATACTAAATATATATACTCAAATAAAATGTGAAACTTTTAGGACATTGGATCACCTTCTCATTGTCAATGATGCAATGGTCGCCTATGTCAAACGGATGCATCACAATAGCAAGCATAATTCCTTCACAAATCATTTTGCAAAAATTTCCAAATATAAATACCAACAGCAAGAGATGATCGGATGAGATGAAGACTGTAAATCTGGTTGTTCCGAAGCCCATCAAAAGACACCATGCAAGAGCTACCAAGAGAGATAGGTTAACCAAGACAACTTTATCCAACTCCTCAATGACAGTGCTAGTATTATTTAAGAGATGAAGATAGGTTAACCAAGACAACTTTATCAAACTCTTCAATGCCATATGAAGGTATATTATTATGAATAATACCTAGAAACTTTTAGTAACGAAGATATGTAACCAAAAACTAAACAAATAAATTCAAATTGAAAGTGTAGTAGTCTTATAGAACCCAAAACTTAATTTGTGTAAGAAGAAAATGCTTTAAACCCATTTATTTGACATAATACATTACTAGAATTTTATATTATTAGTTTTCTTACATATTTGCTTAGAAAAATTAGTCGAAGAAACAAGACTAAAGAAAGCAAGAAAATTTATATCTAAAAACTTTGCATCTTTTGAGATGTTACGAGGACTTAATAAGAATCAGTTGGCAACCATTTTTGCGCGATAATTTTGTCTTATTGTGTCGGTATATTTCAGATTGTAGTAGAAGGATTAGATGTCATGTTCAAACTCGACTAAATAAATGGGATCGAGCACGACTCAATTTCGTTTTCAATCTTGAACAAAATTTTAAGCTCCATTATAAATTCGAGTTGAGCTGAATATTTTAAAACTCGACTTGAACTCAACTCAATAAACTCGAACTCGATAATATTTTAACTTTCTCTAAATATTTATGTATTTATATGTAACTAAAATTATTTTTAAAATTATCAATCACTATTTTAAATTTTTAATGCATATTAATGGTCCTTAGAATATGGTTATTAGTTTGATATATGTATCAAATTATTAAATAAAGTTATTTCAAAACTCGATAAGACTCGATAAGATCAAACAAACTTGATGGGTTTGAAAACTTGAAAACTCAATAAAAACTCGATAAATTTGAAAACTCGTTAACATATTTATAAGCTGGAAATCTCGTTAACAAATTAAACTCAACTCGTCCGTTGAACTCGAAGTTAAATTTTAGGATCTATAATTTTATATGCTCATTTTGATAAAAAAAAACTCGAATTTGAAATCAAAGTGAAAAAACTTGACTTGAATTACAGCTCTAATTAAATGATTTAGATTTGAGGGAGTGGAGTTGTTCTGAACTTGTGATGATAAGGAGTAGTATGTAATAAACTCTTATATTATAGACCGAGTGAGATGATATGAACAGAGCAAAAAGATTTCCTGTTTCGGTTCCTGGAATGGATGAATATTCATGTTGATATATAAACAAAATATATACCAATTTGGAGTATGTAAGACAGAGCATGAATAATTGATTAGATTAGCATCCACTTTCTTACAGAGGCTTCACTGACACTTTTTGTTTCGGCAGCTCCTTGGAACAACTGAAGAACATCTGTTATTTCTTCTGTCTTGATGACCCCTAAAAGGTCAGTTTCGTGTATATCCCTATTCAACATCATGGTTTATAAAATTATTTAGATAGATTATAAGAGAAAACAGAGAAAACACAATCAAAAGTAGAAAGGTTAGTTGTTATTAATATATTTTATTTACCTGTGTTCATTGTTTGTTAAATTCTTATAAACCATAGCGATAGCATTTTCAACTTGATGCTCGTTACCAAAATCACAGCTGTGTAGTGCATCACAGATGGTATGTAACCTTGTACACACAAAAAGCAACACATTAGCAAATGCTCGTTTGATCCGCTTGGAGCACTTCAATTGAGCAGTCATAGTACTGTGATTAGATTCGTTAAATTCTGTTGTAGGTTTCAAGAGATCTGATTTTGCATGTTGACGAAGAAATTCTTGTCATGAAAGCGACAGTCCAATACCTTGAGAATCACAAGTACAGCATACGAAGAAAAGAAATGCAAGCCATTCGAAAAGCATGGAAGTGTATATGAGTATATTGATAGTGGAAGTTGATACGCAAAGTGCTGATTAGAAATGCAGGAGAGCATACTAGATGTTTTTAGCATAACCCAAACCCTGTGTAAACTATTCCAACCATAAGTTGTGTGTAAAGAAGTTTCGTCAGCACCAATAACTACATCAAAAAGATCTTCCATTTTTCTCAACTATGTAAAAACTTTCTACTTGGTGGCAAGAGCGCAAGATGATTAATATACGCAGCAAAAAGTAAAGGTGCTCTTCATGTCCAGGTGGGTTCCTGTGGTTTTTAATATATTAAAGTGTAGAAGAGATAAAAAAGGTTACCCCAACTTTACTTACAAAATACCTAGACAGACAAACAATATTTGGAACGCCCATTAATGCTTTACTTTATAATGCTTGCTGACTACCACCACTTTGGGGCTCAATGTCTCAAAATATTTTTTAGCCTTAAAATTTAAATACGTTCATATCCAATGTCTGAAAAATATTCGTGCAAACTTTGTTCACCAAAATTTAATGTACTCTTAAGATATACAGATATATATATAGAGAGAGAGAGATTGTGTGTTAATTCAAATTGAGGATTAAGTTTTAACATATCAAGAACGGTAATAGCACAATCAGCTCAAGGGTATCATCTAATTAAGTCAGCCTTCATATGTAAATACGGTTTTGAATGTCCTATTTGGACTTCTCACAAACCAAACATTAAATTTGGTTGTCCATTAATTATATATGTTCAAAGATAAGTATTATAGTTCTTTGCATGGTATGATGATGAAATTTGTGAAATTTCAAGTTGAAATTTGCTAAATAAAGTACAATGACACAAAATCTCAAGTTCCGATTTTTTTTCTATATATATATTCTTGAAATAATAGGACACATAATCAATAAATTTTGTTAGGAGTTTGTAGGTATGTTTGCTGCCTAAGCCTTATATTAATTGAGTATAGCTTATATTTGCTTATGTTTTGGAATTTTCCGCTTAGATATTTATAGTGAAACACTGAAACATTCCATCATCTTCAGATTACGCACCCTTTGCCCTTTCGATCATCTCAAGCTTATATGATCATTATTATATAAGCATTATATGTTGCTCAAGGGTATTGAAAAATCTGCATTAACACAATTTATGAATAATTAATGTTCGGGAGCCTGTGATAATTAGTTGTAACTTAATTAGATAATAAAAGGCAATAGGTTTTTAAAACCCCAAATGCTTATTGAATGGTAAAATTCTTATTACTAAGCTATTCGAAGAACTTTCTCAGGTTAACAACAAGATCAGATTTTCTCTGATTCTTCTCCTTGTAGTTCTGAAAATTTGTCAAGTCATTCATCTGGAGATTTTATGCATGAAATCGTCAATTGCTTTTAAGGTCGATCGAAATAGTTCTCACTAAGCGAAACTTACCTCCTGGTAACCTGGGAGAATGAAGTTAGAGCATGTCCAGTGGTTGTACTATAATAGTACCATGTCTCTAATACATTGTTCTGAACCTTGTTCCAAATTGATAAAATTGAATATAAAATTGATAAAAGTGGTATTATATATATAAAGTAGAAAATTAATGTACCTCATTTATTCATTTATCTCCCTTTTTCACTTTTTGATGAGGTGTCAATTATAACTTCATCTATTTTTTGTTCCATATATATAACAAATTATAGCATTGTGCTATTTAAGCACAATGTTTAGCACACCATTGAAGTGAAAAATTTTAATTTTTGTTCTATGATATAAATATAGAACAAGATATAGCACACCATTGAACTTGCTTTTACATGTTCCAGTGAATCACTTTTAAAAATTGCTGCTAGATTTCGTGAATAATACAGAATTTAGACAATTTTACCTTAGTGTAATGGTTTTGGTTTTTGTTTTGGTTTTAAATACGACTTGCATGTCGTCAATCTTTGTAATCATAAATCTCGAATGTAACTCGAGTTATTCTTGTAAGGTCATTAGATTAGTTTTACTTTCAATCATGTAATGTAATTGAAGACTCAAGAAGGCTATCCAATGGAGGTGATACAAAGAAGAAGACGAGGCATACAAGAAGTCTAAACAAAGAAGAAGACTTATGTAATAAGTAGTTGTATTTATTTCCATCACCATATTAGATTGACCTTGATCTTTATCATGAGCTTGATAAAGATCACATAGGATGGGGCCATAACCAAACACATTTACTTTATTGCACTTTACATTTACTTGTTTATTTAATTTTATATATGAGATATATGCCTATGTTTACGATGCGATGATAGATTTAGGTGAACTTAAATCAATATAAGGCGTGCTCTAGAAAATCTAGAATAGGAATAGTTTCTTGCCTTAACAATAAATATTATGAATACGATCATGAGATTCTTGTGTTTATGAAACACGTAATTGAATATGAATTTTCAATATTGAGAGAAAGGATGATTCTGTCAACAACAGATTTCTATCTGTAAGAAAGGGTTATTAAGTGACGCCTATTGACAATGCTCCACCCGATCTGGGAATCATCTGATTATCGATTATTGATTTGAAATATTTAATTTAAAAGGAAGAATCTCTTTATAATATGATTATGATTGTAACGTAATATAATCCCTCTAAAATTAAATAATATCAAGTAGTAATTGGCCAATGACACAACGGGCTTGTATCGGTCATAGCCTTCCAACATGGTAGAAAGTGGTTCTTATTTTTAAATCATTGTCATTTCGTGCTACAGCCGAGGGCTTTGATTTCGAAATAAGAAATACTTGTTTATTACATAGAGATGTGTACATTGAATTAGAATCTAAAGGTCGGTACGTGCTACAGCCGTGGGCCGTTGGAGACTGATTCAATTGTACGAAATGTTGGGTTAGACTTGACTTAGAATATTGAGTTTGTCGTGCCACAGCCGTGACTCAATTATTCAAGAGGCTAAACTTATATTAGGGAATAACATAAGATGTAATTGACAAGAGTTGTCTGCCTATTGAACATCACATGACGTTTCGTGCCACAGCCGAGGTTGTGTGATGGAATGTAGGATCCCTATTCCCACTAGCATTATGAATGCTTAATTTTCACTTGGGGTTGAAAAAAATTAGATAAACTAGTGGGAGACACTTATGAATAAAGACCCGATTCATATAGTGTTTTGAAATGAAATTGAATATTTGCTAAGTGTTGTTATGTGTTTATCATTTACAGATTTACTATATTCGTCATGTCTTCTACACTATCACTCCGGAGCATACTAGATGCTCACAAGTTGACTGGTCCTAATTTAGCTGTTTATTTTCACTGTAACAAGTTGGGGCACTGGAAGAGGAACTGCAAGGTTTACCTTGCAGAATTGAAGAAGAAGGGTAGTGAGACTACCGCTTCTGATTCAGGCATGTTCATGATCGAACTTAATATGTCACTAGGTCAAATTTCTACTTGGGTATTAGATACCGCCTGTGGTTCTCATATTTGCAATTCATTGCAAGGACTAAAGGGAAGTAGGACTCTTGAAAAAGATGAGGTGATTCTACGTATGGGCAATGGAGCAAGGGTTGCGGCCATATTTGTAGGATCATTTAGTTTACATATGCCTACGGGCAAGACTATTATTTTGAATAATTGTTATTACGTTCCCTCTATTGTGAGGAATATTGTTTTTATTCCTATGTTTGATGTGGATGGTTTTTCATTTATTATTAAGAATAATGAATATTCTATCCTTGGAGATAATGTTCTTTTTAGACGTGGCATTTTAAATAATGGTCTATATGTATGTGACGTAGAGCATGATTTACTTCAGATTGAACAAACTAATAAAAGAAAACTAGATGATGAAAATTTGACCTATTTATGGCACTGTAGGCTAGGTCATATTAGTGAAAATAGACTGCGGACATTGCATAAGGAAGGGTTACTTGACCCCTTTGATTTTGAATCATATCCTACATGCGAGTCTTGTCTATTGTGTAAAATGACCAAATCTCCATTTAGTGGACATGGAGAGAGGGCTGCAGATTTGCTAGGATTGGTACAGACAGATGTATATGGACCAATGTCTACGCAAGCCATGGATGGATTTTCGTACTTCATTACTTTCATAGATGATAGATCTAGATTCGGATATGTGTATTTGATGAAACACAAGTCTGAAGCCTTTGAAAAGTTCAAAGAATATAAACATGAAGTGGAGAAACAAACCAAATACAGTATTATAACTCTTCGATCAGATCGAGGTGGTGAATACTTGAATGGAGAGTTTCTATATTATCTCAAAGAAAATGGTATAGTCTCCCAGTGGACTCCTCCATATACTCCACAGTTAAATGGGGTATCTGAAAGGAGAAATCGAACTTTGTTAGACATGGTTCGGTCCATGATGAGCTATGCGAATCTTCCAGTATTCTTATGGGGTTATGCATTGAAAACCTCAGCATATTTACTGAATAAGGTGCCTTCCAAATCTGTTCCTCAAACACCATATGAGATATGGAAAGAAATGAAACCGAGTCTTAGACACGTTAAGATTTGGGGATGTCCAGCTTATGTCAAGAAAGTTGACCCAGATAAGCTGGAATCTCGATCTGTAAAATGTAATTTTGTGGGATATCCTAAAGAGACTTTGGGGTTTTACTTTTACACCGATCATCAGGTGTTTGTCTCCAGACATGCTACCTTCTTGGAAAAGGAGTTTATCCTTGAAGGAAACAGTGGGAGCAAAATTGAACTTGATAAAGTTCAAGAAGAACAAACTACTACGGATCAAGTGGAAATACCTGTTCAGACTGAACAACCTTCTGTGGAACAGCCCATTCGTAGGACAAGGAGAGTGTCTCGCCAACCTGAGAGGTATTATGGCCTTGTCATTGAGAATGACAATGAGTTGTCAATCATTGATGATGACGACCCTGTGACCTATAATGAGGCTATGAGTAGTGTTGACTCAGAGAAATGGCATAGTGCCATGAAATCCAAAATGGAATCTATGTATATCAACCAAGTATGGACTCTGGTTGAGGCGCCTGAAGGTGTTAAGCCTATTGGGTGCAAGTGGGTATACAAAAGAAAGATTGGAGCAGATGGACAGGTGGAGACCTATAAGGCCAGGCTCGTGGCAAAAGGATTCAAACAAAGGCAAGGGATTGACTTTGATGAAACTTTTTCTCCTGTAGCCCTGTTAAAATCAATTCGGATTTTGCTTGCGATTGCTGCTTACTATGACTATGAGATCTGGCAAATGGACGTGAAAACGTCCTTCCTCAATGGGGAACTTGAGGAGGAAGTGTATATGACACAGCCAGAGGGTTTTCTTTCCAATGGAAATGAACACCTAGTGTGTAAGCTGCTGCGAACCATAAATGGTTTAAGGCAAGCTTCTCGTAGATGGAACATCCGTTTTGATGAGACAATCAAAGAGTTTGGTTTTATCAAAAACATAGATGAACCATGTGTTTACAAGAAGGTTAGTGGGAGCGCGGTAACATTTCTTGTATTGTATGTGGATGCCATACTTCTTATAGGATATGATATACCGATGCTACAATCAGTCAAAGTATGGCAATCAAAGAACTTCACCATGAAGGACTTGGGAGAAGCATCCTACATTCTCGGTATGAAGATCTATAGAGATAGATCTAGAAGAATGATAGGTCTTACCCAGGGTACATACATCCAGAAAGTGCTTAAAAGGTTTAGCATGGAAAACTCCAAAAGAGGTCTCATACCGATGAGCCATGGAGTGTCCCTTTCCGAAAAAATGTCTCCTAAGATACCCGAGGAAAGAGAGCGTATGATTAAGATTCCTTATGCTTCAGCAATAGGATCTATCATGTACGCGATGTTGTGTACAAGGCCTGATGTTGCTTATTCAATTAGTGTGACGAGCAGATATCAGTCCAATCCAGGTGAAGACCACTGGAAAGCAGTGAAAAATATCTTTAAGTTCTTGCGAAGGACTCAGGACATTTTTCTTGTTTTTGGTGGTGAATCTGAGTTGAAAATAGAGGGTTATACTGACTCTAGTTTTCAATCAGAAAATGATAGCAAATCTATGTCAGGGTACGTGTTTACTCTGAATGGTGGTGCGATTAGTTGGAAGACTTCCAAACAGTCTACAACGGCTGACTCCACAGCGGAAGCAGAATATATAGCTGCAAGTGAGGCTGCAAAAGAAGCCGTTTGGATGAGGAAATTTGTTTTTGAGTTGGGAGTTGTTCCTAGCGTTGAAGAGCCTATTATGTTGTATTGTGATAACAATGCAGCAATAACACAAACAAAGGAACCTAGGTCTCATAGAAATTCCAAACATGTCCTGCGGCACTTTCATCTGATTAGGGAGATTTTTGAAAGAGGAGATGTCAATATCGAGAGAGTTGACACACATAACAACGTAGCAGACCCACTCACAAAGCCACTTTCTCAGAGTCACTTTGATCGTCATAAAGACAAGATGGGTATTAGATACCAGAGTGATTGGCTTTAGTACAAGTGGGAGATTGAAAGAGATATGTCCTAAGTCCAATCATGTATGAGGATTTAGGAATAACTTTTATGTAATCTGTTTTGATTTCATTGATATTAATAAAAGACTTGTTTTATTTTTATTGCGGGCTCTATCTATTTAAATGTTTAAATAAGATATACCACAGTTTAGAGTAAAGCTTTTTATGGATTGTGATGAGATCATAATAATGAGACCTAAAAGATGATAACTCTAAACTTAAATAGTTCCTGGTCGTAGGATTACTAACTGGTAATTAATAATCCGCAAAGATCGGTACATACTATGCTTGCTTTATTATGAAGGATGTCTGTTCTCATAGACATTTGTGTGGTGACACTATTTCTAGTATGTATGTGCTTATTATAGAATAAGTTCATTGAACATGACTCACACAGCTGAACAATTGATGGAGTTCACTCACGTGTCAGCAGTTGTTCATATAGTGATAGTTGTACAAGTATCCTTAGACTTGAGGTCATCATAGTCATCTTGTGTACACTGAACTATGTTTTGGTTTAGTTCTTAGTCTCAAGGGACAATTATAAGGGCTCTACTGGGTATAGGAATTTGTACACGAAGATAGTGTATGATCAATAAAGGATCTACCCCTTCCAGTGAAGGAAGAGAATATTCAATGCTGATCCACTTATGCTAGTTCAGAAATATCTGGCCAGAGTGAATGAAATTAGAAAGGAGTTTCTAATTTACATTAAATAGAACAAAGCATAGTGAATGGGAAAGCAAGTGATTAAATAAGATAGGCTTGACACAAGTTCGATGCCTTGTATTTAATTGTGACATTGCAGGGTAGAAGGAATTGATTGTACGGTAACTACTCACTGAATAGGTTCTTGATATTATAAGTAGTGAATTCGTATTATCCGGATAGTCGTGATATGCTGAGAAGTATCCCTCACGATGTAGAATAAATATGATTAATTAATTAATCATATTTAATAAATTAGAGAATTTATATAAATAATGATAAAATAGTTTTATTATTATTTATTTCTACTACCGGCTTAATATTGAACCTACAGGGTCACACCATAAAAGATAATGATTTAATGGTGGAAGAATTAATTAATAATGGCTGATAATTATTTATTTATGAAATAAATAATTAATTGTCAAATTTAATAATTGATTAAATGAGATTTAATTGATTATAAATTAATTAAGAAAAAGTTCTTAATATTATTAATTAGGAATTTAATTTTTGGAAATTAAATCAAGTGAGAGAATTATTTCTAAAGAGTTTAGAAAAAAGATTAATAATTAAAAGATATTTTAATTATTAGTGAGAATAATAAAGGGTTAATAATAATAATATTTTATGGGAAAATTTTCAGCTGAAAATTTTGCCTATAAATATACTATTATAAACCTTATTTTTGCCTCAACCAAAAAGATTTACAAAACCTTAATTCTCTCCATCTCCTCCTTCATTACATCGTTTTCTTGGTGGATACCGGTGGAGTGCTTCACACTTGAGGAGCAGCTGCTAAGGATCTCCGTTCATCGTTTTTGGATCGCCATTAAAGACCTCCATCTTTCCATTAACGTAAAATTTATTAAGGTAAACATACTCAACTACAAATTAAATATTATTTTTCGCATGGATCCTGCGGAGGGTTTCGGTTTTTAAAATTTAAATTTACGTTTTCACTGCGTTTATGTGCTAAAAACCCTTTGCTGGAGGTCATGCCATAAATCAATTCGTTGATGAGGTTGATTGAAGGCGTAAATAAAAGAACACAGAAGTGCACTTGTTTCTCAACATGAGACACAAAACAAGTAATATGTTGAGCAGACTTCGAGTGAATGGAAACATGCGAAATTGAGGGGTTCCAACCAACAAAAATCCTACCATTATCATGATACTCATAGTTAAATAACCAAGACCAATTCTTCATAATTTTCCGAGCAACGGAAATAGAATTCCTAAGTTTAACTTTAGTCTCAACACAGCCAATGAGAGATATATTATTATAGTAATAAAATTAATCACTTCCTCTTGATGGGGGCTCTTGTTGACACCCCTAACGTTCCAACAAGCTAGATTCATTTAAAGGTTCTACGAGGCAAGCTTGCCAATTTAGCACTCTTCTTTAGGGAAACTTTGATGAATCCATCAGCATCCGCAATATTCTTATTTTTCAAAGGTGAAGTGATAGAAACAGGTTTAGCCTTCTTTCTCTTGCTACCACCTAGAGAAGGGGCAGATAGGTCCTCATCTTCAAAATAACTAAGAGGTTCAAATGTGTTGGAAGTGGTTAAGGGAACCAATTCAATAGAATCAGCATCCAGAGTATGGCCGATGAGCTGCTGCTGTTGCGATTGATGACAAACCATTGTAAAAGTCTCTGAGGAAGGCTTTTGTGACATGGTGGTTGGCTCCTGCTCAACAGGATTTACCAAAGAGTCTTGCGCAGCTATATCAAAATCATCTAATCCATCAACATCTACCAGAATGTCATCAGAATGACGCTGGTCTTCATCTCTAACAACATCACATCCAGCAAATTTGCCAATGACAAAAGGCTCCATGTCATTAATACCTACCTCTGTGCCTGGGTTGCCAGCCTTCATGCTCTCATTATGTTGTTGTTTTTCCTTCTTGTGTGGATACGTATTACTAGTGTTCTGTGAAGTAGAATTATTTTTCCTTGAATGAGTTTTTGGCTTCTTTGCTTGAGGGATTTCTCTTTCTGGATTATCAGCGCATATGGCCAGCGAATGACCAAATGCTTTACAAAGACTACAAGAGTAGGGAAGCTGTGAATATTCAATCTCAACACGCTGATACTCTTCAATACCTGAACTGTTGATAGTGGGAACCAGAACATAAGGAGGCCTAGGTGCCGAATATGATAACTCAATCTGCACCCTAGCAAATTTTAGGGGTTCAAACTGTCCTGTGATTTCATCAAATTTCAAAGGCCTTCCAATGCGACCAGCGATCATAGAGAGACCATCCCTAGTCCAATAAGTTGGTGGCACTTCAGATAATTTAATCCAAAATGGAACTTTTTCAATGACATTTCTTTTAAATTCCGACCCTTCCATCCATGGTTTCAGGTAAAGAGTTTTACCGCCCATTTAGACCGAGTTAAGATCTAAAATATGATTCATTTCTTCAACCGTACCGAATTTAAATGTGAAATACCCTTTAGAATTATAGTAGACTTTGGAAAGCCCCTTCTTCTGCCACATCGAGAGGGCTCGATCTCGAACAAATTTGAAATCGAAACTGCTGCCAATAAAGTGTCCAATGTAGCTTGTGTCCCATTGTTTCCTGGACTCAAGCAAAAATTCTCGAGTGGGAATTAAAGTAACCGAGCCATCTTCGTTATAAGAGAAGCCAGGCTCCCCAATATCAGCATTGCTTTTAACCATGTCACTCCAAGAGGCAATTTTTGAATTACTAACGACCTTGATACTGGGATCCGCAGGGATAAGGCTTAGAACACCTTCTTTAACTGTAAAATTAGCTTGTAGAGCTTCTAAATTTCTGCAGCGGGACTATCAATATTAGTAGTAACAACAGGGGTTATAGTATCATTACCTTCAATAGGGGAGGTAACAGCTTCAACTTCAACAACTGGGTGTATTGAGGAATTAACTTCTCATGGAGAACCTCCCTTATGGTGCCTTGAGAACTTGAGACAATAGGAGTAGGGCCATGATCTAGTCTAGTCGAGCCAGAATTTAGAAGAAGCTGAGTTCTTTCTTGTATTCGGAGCAAAGTTGTCGGAGAGAGGGGTTCTCCAACGAGATCTTAAGCGTGCTGAGAACTTTCACCTTCAAGATGCAAAGCGAGCAAATCTGGGGGTTGAATAGGCAAGTTTATGCCGTAATTATGACCTTCGAAGTTAGAGAATTCGTCAGAGTCCATAGACCCCGAGTGCTCAAAATTTCTAGAACCCATAAGGTACCAGGATCTGGAAAAGGGAGTGGAGAAGAAGAAGAAAAGGACGAGCGTGAGGAACATTAAGCAAAGAAAAGATCAGATTGAGGAAATGTTTGAGGACGCAAGAGTTAAGAATTTGGAGAGAAGGGAGACTCTCATGTCTTGAACTCGAATTGGTTACTTTACAATGCCTTTCACACAATTGTTTCTTATTCCAAGAACTGTTGTTATAGTTCTTTATAGACAACAGTTTTATTTCTTTTAATTTGTATCTATTTTATTTACACAACTAGGACAAGATGAAATATGTTATAGTGTGTGTTGTGTTTCTCTATATTAGACAATGGTTTATATACACAAAAAAATAATGCCCCCAACCAAATAATGAATCAATAAATTTATCAATACAGAAATTTCTAATTGATCTACTGTACTATTTCTATGCAAAATATTGCATACATTGCATTCGCATGTCTCTACGAGTCCTACAAATTTTTAATGTAAAAACTTTTAAGAGTTTGCATATCCTTCCCATCAGAGAGCAAGTATATGCCTCCATTGCTAAGAAAAAGCGAAACATTTGGTGGAATAGTTGCCATTTTGTATTCAGGATCGGAGGATATGTCTGATTATAATGCTTGTTGTTCTCTTCTACACTTCCGTATCATACATTGCAATTTTTCCTCCTCTAATCACTGCAATAAAACATAATGCTTGGTAAAAAAACAGACAGATATAACAATGTGAGCAATGAGTTCCGTTACCAAATATACCACATCCCCATATCCTGCTAAGTATGACATACAAAGCATGTTTGGTTTGGTTTGGTTTATTAGACTTAAACTTACTCTGAACTAGATGAATCATGTTCTCTGTGGATATTGACTAAGGCTCGTGTTGCAGAAAAATATATGTGACGGAGGAGTTCACACAACAATTATTGCCTATGCTAGAAATTGCAACAAACCAGTCAATATGGATGAATGTATGCTGTTCATTTCAAGGTGTTGTGAGCAAACTAGACAATCACATTAATCTTACCAATCAAAGAATCATCAAGTTGATGCAATTATTACTTGGATTCTAGCATAACACTTCAAGAAGTCCGACTACAGCTTCCCTAAAAAAATGCATGGTTCTTTTAAAAAAATAATGGTATTAAATATAAAAACTCAACTATATGTTGTTCTAATTATTACACTCTCACCACTCGGTTTAAATTCATTAAGACCCAGCCACTTTAATTCCTGTAACCAAAAAAAAAAGTTTGTGCTTAGTAGGAGAATCGTGAAAAATAAAACATAAAACGCAAACATGGAGGTTAGAGAAAAGATTACTAATTCTTACTTGTGCTAGAAATATATCAGCAGCACTTCTTGCAAGAAATGAAAACATTTGACCCATATAATCAATAGGACTAAGCAAAGAAGCTAAATGTAACATATTGAACATCTTGTCTTGGGAAAAGAAGAAAAAGAGATCAAGGTTCCCTAATTAAAAGTATCACCATATAAAAGGCATATCAGACCAAGACTCAACTAGATTTAATTAAAATACTATATATATAGAACACAAAAAGTTGAAAGAGAAGTGAATCGGCTGGGGTAAGTGATATATGTCCACGAATGTAATTAGTTCCCCTTGTGTTGCCTATCCAAACAACATATCCATTATCAGCCAAGATGAAGGCTAAGGACTCATTTAGATAATTCAACAGCCATGTCAGTCCATCCTGTCACAATATAATTACTTATATGTATTGATTTGTGTATCAAAAATATCAAAAAAAATTGGATTGCAAACTAATAAACATAGTATTTTCAGGAAGAAAAAACTCCGACAACAAGATATCAACCATGGGATTTCAGCAAGCACACTAATAACTCCAGTGAGCTGGGCGGCTTCTTCCGATGCCGTGCCTGGACCTTCTGGGTGTGAACAAGGTATAGCTGCTGTTGGGCGCCTGCAAAACAATACCGGATGGGGGTTTTGTCCCCGCGGCACCTCCGGTGTGACAATAACAGTCTGGTTGGGGAAGATAAAGATAGAGAGGACATAGGTGGCTGTGTGTGTATAAGCTGTGTATATGAGAGTGTGTAATGAAAAATGTTTCTAACCTGAGGGGATATGTATAGCCCAAAGGTAGGGTTTAGGGGCTGGTACCTCTAGATCAGGGTCGTTGGTTGCTGGAGGCGGAGGACGCCTGGCTTGGGTGGATTGCATACACGTGTTCAGGCGAGGACCATCTTCAGGGTGTCCCAACGGTACTCTGACCGGCGCCGTGTTTGTCTGATATGTTAGTTGTTGATAACTGTCATTATCACGTGCCCACGTACCCTTCCTTGGCGGGTTGTGGAGTGTGCATGTGCTTGCTGGGACCCTCCTCAGGGTGATCCTGATTCTGGGCTGGATCTGGTAGGCCGGTGATCCAGGTCATGGGCTGGACCCAGGTTAGGAGATGATCCAGGTCATGGGTTGGATCCTGGTTGACCCAGGTCCTGGGTTGGACCTGGGCCTAGGTCTCTCCACTTGATTGTACTGGGTGAGTGGGGTCTTGGTCCATTAATTGATCCTGTTATCCCTTAGATCCAGGTTGGGTCCTAGCTAGGTTGCTTATACCCTATCATTTGCTCCCCACTCCCTTATGTAGATTTTAGGATGAGGGAGCAGAGTAGTTTCATATTGTTGTTTTCTTTGGGAAAAATTTCTGCTTCTTTCTTGGCCCCAAATCTGGGTCTGTTGTAGTAAATACAAATCCGGATTAAGGTAGATGAAATTGGTTGCTTTGAAAAAATTCTTGCTATTTGTTGCCCCCCAATCCGGGTATGGTGTAGAGGAGACCGATCCGGATTATGGTAGATGAAAATGGTTGCTTAGAAAAAATTCTGCTCCTTATTGCTCCCAATCCGGAGTAGGTGTAAGGGATACCAATCCGGACTGAAGTAGTTGAAACTGGTTGCTTAGAAAAATTATGCCCCTTGCTACCCCCCAATCCAAATTAGGTGTAAGGGATACCAATCCAGATTGAAGTAGTTGAAACTGGTTGCTTAGAAAAATTCTGCTCCTTTGTTAGGTCCCGAATTATCGTAGAAGGGGGGTTGAATACGATAATCACTAAATTAAAAATTCTTTTGAATCATTAGCAGATATAGATTTAATGCTCGGTTAGTGATTTCGTGTTCTTGAGAAGAATAGTATTTGAAACGATAAAAATAAGGAACACAAGATATTCGGGGAAATATATATTCATATATAAATCCTCGAGGGGTGTTGCTACACTCCGGTAAATAAATTAACCGGCTACAATCTAAAAACAATAAAGTTCCTAGCTTCTACAAAGATATACAAATCAAATCCTATACAATGATCTAGCTTTTGTTTGTACTAGGATTTAATTACCGGGTAACGATTATAATGCCCTTATGAATATACAAGAATTAAATCGGGCATTATAACGTTACTCCGGTGAGAAGTTAAACGGATATACAAAAAACTTGATTTCTCTGTAAATCTTTGCTGCAATTTTCACTACTCTCTTGGGAGAGAAGATAAATAGAAATTAATCCAAATGAATGGCTCTGCTCTTCAGCTGCAAATTATGTAGACTTTATATCCAATAAAATTGTGTGGCTGAGGAGAGGCACTTCTGTGACGACCAGGTACTTTTCTGTGGCGACCAAGGTAATCACTTGCCTGCTTATTTTGTGTGGTGACTGAGAGATGCATTAGTAACTTAGTTTATTTTACAAGCTTTACTAACTTGCGACCATGGAACATAGTACTAATACAAATTATGTACTTAAACAAAACAAACGAGCTACTAATACAAATTATGTACTTAAATAAAACAAACCACCTCATGTGGCGACCTGTCACCCCTGGTTCTTTTCTCCCCTTTTTTTATTTCCTTTTTTTTTTCTTTTGTTTTCTTTTAATTTTGATTTCTTTTTCCTTTTTCTATTTTTTTTTTATTTTCTTTTTCTCTTTTCTCTTTTTTTGTTTCTTTTCTTTTTAATTGTAATTAAATTAATTTATAAAATAAACTTAAATATAACTTATATAAATAAATTAATTTAGATTTATAAAATAAACTTATTTTAAGTTTATAAGATAAATCATTTTAAGTTTATCAAATAAATTATATTAAAGTCCATTAAATAATTTATTTAATTTAACAATTAAATTTTGAGCTTCGCCAGTCCCCTGAGCTGTTTGGCTGAATACCCCGCGCACCTCTTCTCATACTTTAACAGATAAACATTCAATCCAAATACGTTCCTCAACTTAACAATTCTTCTATAAATAATACCCAGATTCCTTTCACGAGCTGTTGACGCCTAGTGCAACTGGTCTGGTTCACAGACGACTAACCCCGATTCAGGTCTTCGTATTATGACCTTGATTAAATTGTTAAGCTTGCAACAGCTTTATCGCTTCGAACACTGACTGTCAATAAACAATTGTACTTTCACTAGAATCCAATCTGGTACTCTAGACAACGTCTTCACTAACCTCTGTCTATACCATGTCTTCAATTCTTCAGATTTCTATGCTTCGAACACTATCTATCCTCAATCAATGCCAATACACTGAAATCTTCCGGTAGCACTTGTATACTGAATCTTCAACATTTCTGAAACCCTGAAAGTCTTTAACCTTTGTTCTTCACTGATGCATGATCATATTAATGAACTTCTTTCAGTGACCTGTAGACAGACTTCAGGCCTTCTTCTAATCTTCTAATTTTTTGTATTTGCCTTGTCTTTATTCTTCCTAATTTCTTGTGTAGACGTAGTATTATTAACCTGTCCTGTTCTAATGTTGTTATCGTGTTGAATTATCACGTAACTGTTCATACAGCTACGCAGTCTCACCAACAATCTCCCCCTATTTGATTGTTAAACCTAACAAACAAATTAAATAGAGAGGATAACTCAACTAACAACTAGAAAAAGTAATGTACCAGGACTTGTAAAATGCTACTGGTTTACTGGATCAAATACTGCATTTCCAGATTTCTTGAGTAACTGAAATGAAAGATGCTTGTTCCTCTAGCACTGAACTGATCTTCAAGTAGTTTCATCTTCATTTCCTTGGTTCTTCAAATCTCTGCCAGATAATACTTTTTAGTCTTGAAGTAATCATCATCAGCTTATTTTGTATAACCACATTTCCTGTTGAGAAGCACATATCTCGCTTGCTTCTCCCCTATGAGAATCAGCTGCTTCAAGGAGATCACTTTCGTTTACCACCTCTCCCACAGATAAAAACTAATGGTACTTCCCTTTTGAAAAATAGCTTATTCCCTTATGAAGAATAATGATGAACCAAATCACTTCTTCTGATCACTAGGAAATCACCTTATGTTTACCACCTCTCCCGTACAATAGGATCCGCAGTTACAAACAACAATGGTGTGATGTAGTGTACATGTGCTTAAATCTGAAATCTGAAAGCAATGGTAAGTGTTTTAAGGTGTTCCACGTCACAATTAACATATCATCGTGATAGTCACGGTGTTTGATTATTTGGAGAATAGGTTGTGTAGGTGATTACATGGTCTTTATTAGTGTGTTCTCTTATGACAATCTTGGTTAATTTCCTCATTCAAGCCCATTATATTATCATGATCTTTGTGTTTCGGAACAACAATGTTACATGATACTCGAATAATTAAAATAATTTAAACTTGCAATATACTGAAATACATACATGCAAGTCTCTATGATTTGTTCCTAACCACTCCTTAAACATAATAGGTATGTTATCTATTATAGGTTAGGATTTTACAAAATCATGTGAATATAATCAATTAATTAAGAAAAAGAGTAAAATAAAGATAATTTATTTTCAATTAGGATGAAATGATCAAAGAGTGGGAATATTATTTGTAGTCCTTTTCTAACACAATCTCTTATTTTAGGTATTTTATGCCATACTAACAACAAAAGTTATGTGCAACATTTTTTTATGATGTTGATTTACGCTTAGGTAGCATCCAATATTGCAAATGATTATTATATATATATATAGGCATATTTGTCACTGCTTCGTCTCATACATGTAACTTAAGTTCCCTAATATTCACCAATATAATATCAAGCCTTATCATACCCAATTTAATTTAAGTATATTAGTTGATCTGTTTGTCTATTTCTTTTTGTTATACCCAAAATTTGGCATTGGAGTGACTCGGGTCAGACGCGACACGCCTAGTTACCTAGGACGCGTTCATTTTAGTGGAAGTGTTTACCAAAGTGGTCCTTTGAAAAGGGAGATAGAAGGCGCGCCCATGATTGTAGGACGCGCCCACATTGTGGAATGTTTATTTGTGATAATTTTGTTGTAAGAAGATTTGTAAGCACCTATCTAGTGGAGGACGCATCCGGTAATGGTAGGCGCATCCATTGTGATGGAAGTATCTAGTAATGGTGGTTGGGGTACGCGTCCAGAGGTTTTGGACGCGTCCTGTCTCTATGGAATGTTGTGAGGAGTAGTTGAAAGAAATAATGCAGGCTTTATAAAGGTCAAGACGTGCCCAATAGCTTAGGACACGTCCTTTATGTGGCAGATGCATTCTCAAGAATGAATTCAGGACAAAGCATGCGTAGAAGGAGCAATGGAGGATTATTTTCACTAACGTATTTATTGCAGGTACTCTTTGAAGAATTCCCTCCTTGAGACGGTCAAGGAGGGGGATGTCCGTGAAAAGCTTGAAGGCCTCCAGGGGTATGCCTGATGATTGAAGGCCTCCTCCTGTATTCAACGGGTGTCCTCGTTGAGGATGCGGGGTTAACTTTGGTGTGTGCTTTGGAAACTCTGTTCTTGTATTCAACGGGTGTCCTCGTTGGAGAACTTTGGAGTCATCCTGCACTTTGCACCCAAGAGCTTGGGATCACCTGTCCTGCTATCTGGTGGGTTATCCTCATTCGGGGGACAGGGATGCGTCTGACACTTGGGGTGAACCGTGGCTACACCTACGTTCATAAATCAAGGGAGATAGATGTAGCGGAGTGTTATCCTTGCGCAGGGAGATGAACTATCCGTGAAGTCCTGCGATTACGGACGAGCCTTGGGCCTTCGCGGTTGGGCCTCATAGTTGGACATTCCTAAAGCTAGCGGAAGACGGATATTGGATGGGCTTCTACTGGACTTAGGAATAAGAAGTCAAAACCCATCAGACTTCTTGTTCTACGAGAACTACGCCAGGCTTGATCCCTATATAGAGCTGATAAGAGAGCCACCACTTACCCTGATCAATCTCAGCCTAAAACAACCACAATCAACCACACACCACTTAAGTTTTCGGCAAAGAACCACCGTCACAGATCTTAGTTCCGGCGAGAAACTTTAATCTTTGTTGTTACCGGATTCCTCCGTCAACAAATTGGCGCTAGAAGGAGGGGTTGCTAATTAAGGTCGTAATCTTAGGAGGAAAAGATGTCTTGCAATCGTGATGGAAGTTCTTATGATGGAAGTGACAGCAGGTCTGAAGGAGAAGGCGGGGGACGCTACACTCTCCATGAACGTTATGTTCCCAGAAATATGGCAGATCAACCAAGAGCTCCGGATGTAGGGGGACACCTCCAGTTCTCATTAGCAACGCTGATATCTTGGAGCAATTGTATCGCATGGGGGATACTCTTAACAGTTTTCACTCAAGACTGAACACGGTAGAGCGTCGAAGGACAAGGAGAGGTCATCGTTTCCCTCGTCACGGTCATGCCTTGGGGAAAGCCCCTGTAGTTGAAGGAGACACCCAGGGCAGCGGGAAAAACCCGTGAATCACTCCGCGGCGCTTGGAATATTCTGATGATGTAGAGCCTATTTTGGAGCTTGTTGATGAGGACACCGAAGGTAGGGAAAGGCCTCGCCTTGGTAACCAGGTTGTGCCACACCCACATAGGTCTGGGCATATGATGGACGAGCGTCATCGTGCGGAGAACACTCAAAGTCAAGATGAGAAGGAAGGGATCTTTCAGCCTTGAAAAGGAGGCTTGGCATAAGGTTGGAAGACGACGATTTGAGGATGTTGCTGGTAGAATGGCAAAAGGAAGGAAACGCCGGAGAAGCGAGGCCCCATGACACGACGCGTGTGCCCCCTGCATTTCAAAGGGATGACGGGGCGTGGCACCGCGAGCACGAGCGTGCCCCTCCGCGAGGAAGGCCCGGGAATTACTACCGGGGGTATCAGAGGAATGGACGAGGAAGAATGGGATATCAATACGGAAGAGCCCCTTACAATGGTAGGAGAGGTGGAGCACACTCCGCTAGAGAAGCCCCCGCCATTATTCCCGTAGCTTCCCACAGCGCTACTGGTAATGGGTCTGGGGCGCGTCCTCATGACTAGGACGGCGGACGAATTCATGTAAGAATGCAGAACAATGATGAAATTCCGCGACGCGGTCAAGAGGAACCTCGCGTGCGGGAAAATATTCAAAACCAAAATGGTAACATGCCACAGCCGCAGCCTCAGGGCGAGGGGCGGCAAGATCCTCCGCCACACCCGGGGGGTACTCGAGGGGAATTTCAGCAAGTCACAGAGCAACCCCAACAGCCTAATGTTCAAACCATTCCTGGGGTAGGGACGTTTAATGTGAACGACCTCAAGAGGTTGCTCAACCATCTTGAGGGAGGAAGAGTAACGGCGACTGCGCAAGCTCCTTCGCCTTTTACTGCTGTCGTGAGGGAGGCGTAATTACCCGCAGGATACAGGAACACAACCAATGACTTGCGTTTTCATGGGAACTCTGATCCTGTGGAATTCCTGGGGCGTTTTAACATTGAAATGGACGTATATCAAGTACCTGATTTGGCTCGATACCGTCTCCTGGCAGCCACTTTTAGAGAAGGCGCTCAGCAGTGGTTCCAAAAATTTGGTCCAGGTGTGATCGCATCCTGGGAACAGATGAAAACTTTGTTTTTGACACAATTCCAAGCCGCGGTGAAGTACACGCCACCTGTTACTACGCTGGCTAATGTGAAACACAAGGAAGGAGAAAGTTTGACTTCATATTTCAAGAGGTTTAATGCAGAATCCACTTTGGTGAGGGGTGCAACTGATGAGACGCTGAAAATACTGCTTATAGCTGGGTTGCGTGTGGGGACGGATTTCTGGAAGCACCTGCAAGGGAAGGACCCGGTGTCACTAGCTGATGTGCTTGTACAGGCGGAGTCGTTCAAAGCAATCGAGCAGTCGCTTGCAGAAACAAAAAAGAATGACAATACCTATAACTCCAAGGGGCGATCCAAGAGAAGGGACAGATCCTTGAGCCCAGATTATCGGCGAAATGCCAGAAGCCCTAACAGGGTGAACACTGTGAGCTCGCGGAGAGAATGGAGCCCACCGTCGAACTACGAGATAAGGGTCAACAATTATACACCACTGGCGGCGTCCATTGATCATATCTTTGAGGTAAATAAGGATAGAGGAATCTTTAAGAAGCCCGACCGTCTAACTTCATGGCAGAGCAGAGACAAAAAGAAGTATTGTGACTATCATGAGTCTACTGGCCATGACACCCATGAGTGTCGTCACCTGCGGGATGAGATTGAGGAATTGATCAAGGCTGGATACCTAGGAGAATGGATTGACAAGGTGAAGCGACGCAGGGGACTTGATGACAAGGGTAAGGATGAAAGACAGCCCCCGCGGGCGGAGGATGTTGAAAAAATAGCAGAGGTCAAGTTTCAGAGAGCTGGCAGTATCAGGGCAATTTTTGGAGGACACCCTTTCGTTGGTGATAGTAATCGAGCACTGGAGAGAAATGCGAGAGAAGCGCGACATCCACCACTCACCAACATCCACAGCTTGGAAGATAGACCCCCGAAGGTCTTTAAGGGAGAGTCCGCTGATATTACATTCAAGGAAAAAGAATCTAGGTGGGTGCATCATCCTCACAACGATGCGCTGGTGATTACCATGCTTATTGGGGCAATGAACGTACATCGAGTCTTCTTGGATAATGGGAGTTCTACAAACATCTTGTACTACAGCACCTACAAAAAGCTGGGTTTCCCAGATAGCGACATGTATTTCGAAGATGCGCATGTCTATGGCTTTACTGGGGAGGCAGTGAGAGTTATGGGTTCGGTCAGGCTTCCTGTCACGCACGGGGAAGGAGCTTTGTCGGTTACTCAAATGATAGATTTCAAGGTGCTAGATCAGGATTCCGCGCATAATGTGCTGGTCGGCAGACCTTGGTTGCGAGCGTTCAGGGTGATAACCTCGATACACCACTTGATGATAAAGTTCCCAACGCCAAATGAAGTTGGCAGTCTGAGAGGGTCACAGTTGGAGTCACGCGACTGCTATCACAAGGCTGTTAAAGAATTCCGTAGAAGAAGGTATGAAGGGAAAGGTCTCCCATTTAAGGATGTAGAGGATATTCATACAAAACCAAGTGGAGAGGTCCATGCCCACTATTTCGTTGAAGCCCCCAAAAAGGAAGAAACCTATGTCTCTGGGAACTCTTTTTTGTCACGGGGACGTGTTTCGAAGATCCGTAACGTGGAAGAAGTGGTGGTGAACCATACAGAGGCGATCATACAGAAAGAAGTTAACGGGGAAAACTTGGAAGGAAGAAGTGAGATTTTGCAAGGTCTCGGGAATAACTTCAAGGTGGATTCTCCTCGAAAGAAGGACGCACCCTTGAATGAAATTGAGGTTGATGCTCCTCCAAACGAGGACACGCCCTCAGATACAAAAGTGGAAGTCGAAGACCCCCGAGACTTAGATTTCGATTTGGATCCCAGGATCCCTATGCCCGCCGAAAAGACGGGACCGGCCGAAGACACAATATCTATTCCAGTTGATAAAAATGACCCGAACAAGGTTTTGAAAGTGGGATCCCAGTTGGATGATGAAATGAGAGGAAGTCTTACCCGCTTTCTAATTGTAAATCTTGATGTCTTCGCATGGAGTCATTCAGATATGATAGGAATCGACCCAGAAGTAATGTGTCACCGTTTGAATGTCCTCCCGAATTGTAAGGGCATACGTCAGAAATGCCGCCCAGTAAGTGGAGAAAGGGCAATAGCATTAAAAGAAGAAGTAGACCGGTTGTTGGAGGTAGGGCTAATCAAAGAATCATTCTACCCCGAATGGCTTGCAAATCCGGTACTGGTGAAGAAACCGAATGGGAAGTGGAGGACATGTGTGGATTTCACAGATCTCAATAAGGCCTGTCCAAAGGACAGCTTCCCGCTGCCAAGAATCGATCAGTTGGTTGACGCGACGGCGGGGCATGCGTTGCTGAGTTTTATGGATGCATACTCCGGTTATAATCAAATTCCGATGTATGGCCCCGATCAAGAACATACATCCTTCATTACTGACAGGGGGTTATACTGTTACATAGGAATGCCGTTTGGTTTGATTAATGCTGGCGCAACCTACCAGCGGTTGGTAAACATGATGTTCAAGGATCAAATCGGGAGAACTATGGAAGTGTATATGGATGATATGCTGGTAAAGTCCGAGGTGACGAGTGACCACATCAAGCACCTGATGGAGATGTTTAACATTCTAAGGAGGTTTTGTATGAAATTAAATCCGCAAAAATGTGTGTTCGGCGTGGAGTCGGGCAAGTTTCTCGGGTTCATTGTCAACCACAGGGGAATTGAGGCCAACCCCGTAAATATCAAGGCATTGATGGATATGAAATCACCCACCAATGTGAAACAGGTACAGAGTTTGACTGGGAGAATCGCCGCGTTAAATCGATTTGTTTCCAAGTCGTCCGATAGATACAAGAAATTCTTCAAGGTGGTTAAATTAGCGGGGAAAGACTTTGTATGGACGTCAGAATACGAAGAGGCTTTTAAAAGAATCAAGGAATAGCTGGGAAACCCTCCCATGTTATCAAAGCCGTTGGATGGGGAATCTCTAATACGGTACCTCACAGTGTCTCAATATTCGATCAATGCAGTTCTGGTAAGAGAGGAAGATGGGCAGCAATCACCAGTGTACTACGTGAGCAAGCAGTTACACGACGCTGAAACTCGCTACACAAGCATGGAAAAACTGGTTTACGCCCTGATTCTTGCATCAAGAAAATTGCGGCCATATTTTCAGGCCCATAGAGTTGAAGTTCGTACAGCGTACCCGCTGCGACAGGTCCTGCATAAACCAGAGTCATCAGGCAGAATGCTGAAATGGGCTGTGGAGTTGGGACAGTTTGATTTGGAATATGTGCCCCGAACAGTGATAAAAGGGCAAGCCTTAGCCGATTTCTTGTTGGAATTTGATTATGAAATTGATGATAAAGCTTTGGTAATGCTACATCCACCTCATGCTGAGGAGTCTTTGGAGGAGTTTCCACATCCTTGGTGGATTTTGCATGTGGATGGGGCGGTTAACAATGGAGGAGCAGGTGCGGGTATAGTACTTGTGTCTCTGGAAGGCCACCATTTGATGAACGCAATTCATTTCAAATTTTATGCAACCAATAATGATGCGGAGTATGAAGCGCTGATTAATGGCCTAAAAATCGCTTTGAAAATGGGGGTGCGAAACTTAATTGCAAGAAGTGACTCAGAGTTGGGAGTGAATCAGGTGAACGGGGGATTTCAAGCGCGAGGCCCGCGTACAGAATTATACTTGAGATGTACACAGCGCCTGATTAGAATGTTCAAAGACGTTAGATTGGAATGTGTTCCGCGGGAGAAGAACAGTAATGTGGATGCTCTGGCAAAAATGGGGTCGCAACAAGAGGCTGTGTTGTTAGGATCCATCCCTCTTGAAATCCAGGAGATTCCTAGTATCCCAGAGATAGAAACTATGCAAGTGGATGAGGCTCCCAAGGAAACATGGATGATGCCCATTCTAGCTTACATTCGCAAGGGAATACTCCCCGAGGATAAGTTTAAGGCTCGCCGACTCCGCTATCAGGCTGCAAGATATGTGATATACGACGAAGTCCTATACAAGAGAGGGTTCCACCAACCTCTGCTTAGATGTGTTAAAGAAGAAGAAGGAAATTACATCCTAAGAGAAGTACATGAAGGAATCTGTGGCAATCACTCGGGGGGTAGCTCGTTGGCAATGAAAGTTTTGCGCCAGGGATATTATTGGCCCACAATGAAAGAAGATGCTACAAATTTTGTTAAGGCATGTGATCGCTGCCAGCGCTTTGCAAACTACTCATCTATGCCGGCGACACTCTTGACGCCTATGGCAAGCCCGTGGCCGTTCGCCATGTGGGGAATTGATCTTATCGGAGAATTGCCGAAAGCTAAAGGAGACGTCAAGTATGTAGTGGTTGCGGTCGATTACTTTATTAAATGGGTGGAAGCTATGCCACTGGCTACTATCACCGCAAAGAAAATTAGGGATTTTGTTTTCAACTCCATCGTATGTAGGTTTGGAATCCCTTACAAGCTTGTCTCCGACAATGGAAAGCAGTTTGATAGCAAGGAGTTGCGACAACTATGTGAGGAGTTGAAAATCAAGAAGGAGTTTGCAGCGGTCTATCATCCTCAAAGTAATGGACAGACAGAAGCTATTAACAAAATAATAAAGCATACCCTCAAAACCAAACTGGAGGAACGCAAAGGGAATTGGCCTGAAGAACTCCCGAAGGTGATGTGGTCATACAACACTACGCCACGATCTACTACGGCAGAAATGTCGTTTATGCTGACTTACGACTACGAAGCTATGGTCCCTGTGGAAGTTGGATCAGGATCACTTCGCAGAGATTGTTACAGGAAAGAAGATGCTGAGGTTAATCAAAGGCTTCATTTAGATCTCTTAGAGGAGACGAGGGAAAATTCTCAGCTAAGGCTAGCGGCGTATCAGCAACGTGCCGCAAGGTATTATAACAAGAAGGTAAAAGGACAATTGCTGAAGGTGGGAGATTTGGTACTTAGGAAAGTGATGCCCAATACAAAGAACCCCCAACATGGAGTGTTTGGAGCTAATTGGGAAGGACCGTACAGAATAAAGTCCATCCTGTGGAAGGGGACTTATCACATTGAAGATATGGAAGGGAAGCTGGTTCCGCGAGCTTGGAATGTGGAACATCTCCGAAAGTATTACCAGTAAGGCGCGACTTTGGCCCCTTACGTACCTCTTTTATTATTTTGGGTTATGCCCGGATTATAGGCTAGAATTAAATAAATTCCTCCTAGCCTAGGGGGTAGTGCATGTACTACTTACCTTGGAACTAGTTGAAGGGTCATTTTTCAGAATTTATCTCCCCATAGAGCATTGTAGCCATGGGACTGGTGCACTTTTGACACCAGAGCACATTATAAATAAAATCTTTGAAATTTTTTCAAAAAGTTATTTGCTTTGATTACTTGGTTGTATGATGCGTCCTAACTATAGGACGCGTCCTGATTGATGGTTTTATGCGAATGTTAACTGAATTAATGGTTGTCAAAAGGATCAATAAAACTCAAGTCAAAGTGGAACTAGGAAGTGTACTATTTCCAAGGACGCGCCCAAGTTGTCTTGGTTGATGCTCTTTGGAATGAATGTTACTGTAACTTTGGCAAAACATGATTCAAAAGGAAAAGTCCTTGTTTAGAACGCGCCCTACCTGAAGGAGGATGAGTTTTGGATCAAAGGTGAGGCGTGTCAAGACCATAAGACGCACCCAATTATGCCTTGTGCCTTGATTAAATACGCAGGAATAACATGGTGCCATGCTCATATGCTTTTGCAAAGAAAAATATTCATTAAAGAACTAAAAGACGCGTCCAGTCAAGGAGGACGCGCCCAAGACGGTTATTTGCTTGACTTGTGATAGTCAAAATAAGACGCGTCCCTGTGAATGGCAAAATAGAATGTTTAAGTAAAAATATGCATGGATAAGGCAAAGAGGTTTTTATAAAAAGTGCAGGCGAATGAAGTTCAAAAATAGATACTACAATTTGCAAGGCTTCAAGAGGCCCGCACCCTTAAAATAGTTCAAGTACATAAAAGATAAAGGACGCGCCCTAAGCAGGAGGCGCGTCCTGTGGCTTGTCTTGGTCTTCCGCAGGGGGAGGCTGAGTCTGAAGTGGAGCAGGATCAGGCGACGCGTCCTCTTCCTCTAAGCCCAGAAAAATCCTTTTGTTCTTGATGGAGTTTGCGGCCCTGACCCTGAAATCATTTACCCATATCTGGGTATCTGCATCAAACTTTGAAAATGTATACTCTGGGTCGTTGGCAATGAACCCAGAGCACCATTCTTCAAACCCAGCCTGGAAGCCGTGTTGGTAAACTAGCTTCTTCTTCTCTGTCCATCCATGCAGCCTATCATTATTTAGGGTGTCAAGCTCCAGCTGCATAGTGGAATTCAGCGCAATGACACTGTCCATTTGCTTCTCTATTGAGGAGACATTGCCTTCCAACACAGCTTTTTCCGTCTCTAGACGCGTCCTCTCCCCCTCCAGGCGTTTGATCTCAGCATCTTTCTCTTGGACAAGCAGGGTAATGTATCTCTCCAGGGATTTAACTTTGTCTTCGGCCTGGCTCTTTGCAGTGTCGGTAGCAGCAAGACGCGCCCTAAGCCTTACAGCCATATTAGCGCTTTGCCTAGCGTGCAAGTGGAGCTCAGCTGCAGCCCTCACCATGGCCTCCTCTGTTTGTTGTTATGTTCTGAAGGTCCAACCTCTAACTTCATCTTCTGTAAAATCCCCAACTGAGGACGCGCCCAAATATCGAAGCACAAAGGATTGATCATCTGGCACTACCTTTTGGCATTTGGAAGGCACGTCCTCCACCCTTTCGGGAATGTCTAGCACAGTGGTGTCAATTATCTTGGGTGGAGGAGAAGGAGTTGCAACAGGAGGGGGGGTTTTTGCCTTTGGATCAACCTTTGTAGGGGCCTATTTTTTGGCCCTTAGCTTTTTAGAGGCCCCAATTGCGAATCCTTTGGGAAGACAGGCCATATCTGCGATATAAACATGAAAAGGTATTAGTTAAGTACAAGACAGATATAGACGAATGCAAAAATGTATAAGTGAGTGTGAGAATGACACGTCCTAAAGAAGTGACGCGTCTTACCTAAGACGCTTTTTGTAATAAAGAGACGCGCCCGGGGGGTAGGGCGCGTCCAAGGTGATAGCGCATATGTAAAGTAACGTTTATAAATCAGGCTAAAACTAAAGGAAAAAGGTGAGCATAAATATGACTCGTCCTAAAGCCGTGATGCGTCTTACGTATAATAATTTCTTACCTTGCTCTAAATCCACCTTTTTGTTAACGTCTGGATGAATAATTTCTGTGGCTTGGAGCCCTTTGGATTTTTCGGAAGCGGTGAAGATGGGTTTCCCATTATGGAAATCTCAAAATTTGCAGAGAGAACCCACCCGTGGGGACAAAGCTCCTATTTTCTTCAAATTCTCTTCGGTAATCATGTCCTTGAGGTTGAAATGTTTCTCAGCATACTGTAAAACCTTCTCTGCTCTCTTCTTCTTCTTTCCTGTTAGCTCTTTCTGAGTTCTTTTGTTTAGAGAAGGGAGAATAGGTTACAACAAGGAAAGAGAGAAGGTTATAAAAGAGAAGGCGCGCCCTGACAGAGAGGACGCGCCCAAAAACTTGAACTTGGTTCCAAGTTGAAGCTAACGCGCGTCCTTTTGACATTATAAATGTAGAAAAATGGCTCCTTCCAGTCCCGTTCATGGCTGATTTTACCTTCATTAAATCCTTTGTTGTTCAACCATTTATTGACAACCAGGAAGTGGTACCCGGGAATTGATTTCTTGATGCTGTAGAAGAAGCTAAATTCTTTCATCGAGGGCGCGCCCAATCTCAGGTTATGGTACATAATGAACAGAGCCCAGGCTAGCTTGTATGAATTTGGTGATAGTTGCACTGGATCCACGTCATACCATTTCAAAATTTTCTTAATGTATGGATGTAAGGGCGCGCCCACACCGAAGGAAATTAACTTTGGAGTAAGCACCATTCTTGGAATTCTTTGGTTCCCAATGTTGAAGATGTGCGGCCTCATGGTTTGAAGAGGGCACGCCCAGATGCCCTCCATGTCATAGTATTTCATATGCCATTGGATTTCCCAGTCAGTCACAGTCGAGTCAAGGGCGACACATGCTAGCTTACCTTCTTTCTTCCTTCTAGCATTTTTCTCTGCCCCAGTTAGGGCGCCAAGCCCGGCCCAGTCACAATCCACTTCAACATCTGAAGGTTCCCAATGTTCCAGGGGAGAGTCAGATTTCTGAGGGGATACAGGATATATCTCGGGGTCAGGAACCCTCCTTTCAAATTCACTTACGCTGAGAGGTGACGCGTCCTGAGAAGGAGCCGCGCCTTGGGAAGCTGACGCGTCCTGAGAGTAGGACGCGTCCTCGTCTGAAACAGTTGTCCCTCGGGGCTTTTGGCCTGTAGTAGGAACAATCTCATCGTCCGTCCAATCTTCGATGGCGGCCCTTATATGGAGAACTGGAGTTCTTTGCCTTTTAACTCCCTTCTTTTTCATTCTAGAACTTATGGGGACATGATCTATGGAATCAGAGCTGGAATCAGACATTATAGAGCCTCTTGATTTAAGGGAACCAAAGACGCGTCTTTCTGCTATAAGGAAGGAAATCGTTCTGTGAATTTCGGGAAAGTCGGGTTTGAAAGAGATTAGGTGCGGGGAATGGATTCCAAGGCGTTTGTTGAGGACTTTAAACGGGTGAAATGGTGAGGAAGAAGACGCGTCCTTCAGCTGCAAAAGAATGAATAAATATTAGAGGACGCGTCCATATATATAAAAAAAAGAAGGGAAGGAAAGAGAAAAGGGAGGATACTGGAAATATGGAAGGACGCGTCCTAGAAATCTACCGCAAGGGGTGTACTATAAAGATGCGTCCTAGGATGCCTCTGGCCCTATGTTACACTTACCTGGAGCAGCTTAAACGTGTCTTAAATAATAGGATATAAGACGCGCCCTGATGGGAGGACGCGTCAGTTATGGTTGCAACGTAATGGAATCTTAATCGATTACAATCAATTTTGGGCAAAATTCTCTAAAAAAACTAGAAACATGTGACTACAAGATTGAAGAAGCAAAGTATGATACAATTATAGATATATACGCATATACATACAAGGAGAATTAAGAACAGTGCATGGAAACTCGAAGCATATGAACGGGTTTTTGCTCATTAAACCCGATTTACTCAATCAAATAAGGAAGTAAAAGAAGATTTATGTACCTTGTGAGTTGGCGGTTGGATTGAGCTAAAGAAATAGGGAAATGGCTGGATAGATCGCCGGATTTTGGACCTCGAAACTCCTGCTTAAAAGGACGGCAATGGCAGTTGTGTGAGAGAGAAAGAAGGATGGTGATGGTGATATGGTGTGACTGGGCTATTTATAGAAGGATGATAACGTGGATGATAGCTGTGTGCCACGGGAATAAGGTAAAAGCAAGACGCGTCCTGCGGTTATGACGCGTCCAATTGTTTTGGATCAAATTTTGTTACTCAGATTCAAGGATAAAAATTCCAGTTTTGTTGTTAACTGCAAATGGAATTTGGGGGTAGTTGTTATACCCAAAATTTGGCATTGGAGTGACTCGGGTCAGATGCGAGTTGATTAGAGTCAAACTTGGCGCTGCAAAAGAAGCGACGCGCCTAGTTACCTAGGACGCGTTCATTTTAGTGGAAGTGTTTACCAAAGTGGTCCTTTGAAAAGGGAGATAGAAGGCGCGCCCATGATTGTAGGACGCGCCCACATTGTAGAATGTTTATTTGAGATAATTTTATTGTAAGAAGATTTGTAAGCACCAATCTAGTGGAGGGCGCGTCCGGTAATGGTAGGCGCGTCCATTGTGATGGAAGTATCTAGCAATGGTGGTTGGGGTACGCGTCCAGAGGTTTTGGACGCGTCCTGTCTCTATGTAATGTTGTGAGGAGTAGTTGAAAGAAATAATACAGACTTTATAAAGGTCAAGACGCGCCCAATAGCTTAGGATGCGTCCTTTATGTGGCAGATGCATTCTCAAGGATGAATTCAGGACAAAGCATGCGTGGAAGGAGCAATGGAGGATTATTTTCACTAGCGTATTTGTTGCAGGTACTCTTTGAAGAATTCCCTCCTTGAGACGGTCAAGGAGGGGGATGTCCGTGAAAAGCTTGAAGGGCTCAGGGGTATGCCTGATGATTGAAGGCCTCCTCCTGTATTCAACGGGTGTCCTTGTTGGGGATGCGGGATTAACTTTGGTGTGTGATTTGGGAACTCTGTTCTTGTATTCAACAGGTGTCCTCGTTGGAGAACTTTGGAGTCATCCTGCACTTTGCACCCAAGAGCTTGGGATCACATGTCCTGCTATCTGGTGGATTATCCTCATTCGGGGGATAGGGATGCGTCTGACACTTGGGGTGAACCGTGGCTATACCTGCGTTCGTAAATCAAGGGAGATAGTTGTAGCGGAGTGTTATCCTTGCGCAGGGAGATGCACTATCCGTGAAGTCCTGCGATTACGGACGAGCCTTGGGCCTTCGCGGTTGGGCCTCATAGTTGGACATTCCTAAAGCTAGCGGAAGACGGATATTGGATGGGCTTCTACTGGACTTAGGAATAAGAAGTCAAAACTCATCAGACTTCTTGTTCTACGAGAACTACGTCAGGCTTGATCCCTATATAAAGGGTACATAGGCACATTGAGAAGGTAAGAAGTTGAGAGCTGATAAGAGAGCCACCACTTACTCTGATCAATCTCAGCTTAAAACAACCACAATCAACCACACACCGCTTAAGTTTTCGGCAAAGAACCACCGTCACAGATCTTAGTTCCGGCGAGAAACCTTAATCTTTGTTGTTACCAGATTTCTCCGTCAACACTTTTATTATTATAGCTCCGACAAACTTTTGTAGCATTTTACTTGGTCTTCCATTATTGTACAAATATACTCATACTGAGCTATGCACATATAACTGAAAATGTGTTTCCACCCAAATTTACTTTTGTCATCCTCTCTTCCTCGATATATATACATATATTTATCACATAAAAAATCCCAAGTCTTTCTTTGAATAATTTTTTAGATCCAAATTTCCTACTGATAGCCCATAACAATTCAGGCCCAAGTGAAGAGGCCCAGGGCCCAAAATACAAGATTCCAGGACACGTGGCAGCATCACCATCGTCCAGGTTTCCGAGATCCAGAACATTCCTACGGTCCAGATCTAGCAGTACTCTGACAGATTCAGCGTTGACCTTGAGGAGCCCAGGACACGTGGCAACATCGCCACCGTCCAGGTATCCGGGACCCAAGACGTTCCTACGGTCCGGATATGATAGTACTCTGATGCATCCCAGGCGTCCAGATTCCCTACAGTCAAAAAGGCCAACCTATGGTCCAGATGAAAAGGGACAGACCCCTAAACCCTAGTAGGAGGCCTATAAAAGGTAGAACAGAAGGAAGGTTACAATCTTACATACTCTCTCTCTCACCTATACTTACATGCACACACGTACTCCTCACAAATATATTCGCATAATCCTCTCTTTGCCCTTCTTCTCCTTAAAAACCCTTTCTCATTCTCACGCCGGAGGTGCCGCGGGGACGCTACCCCCCTCCAGTTCTGTTTTGTAGGTTCCCACCCTACAACTACACTGCGCACCGCTGCCTTTGCAGCCCCAAGGAGTTTGAGTCCGGGCCCAGCAAGGAAAGAGCCCCGGGGTGATCTGGGATTATCATTGGCGCTAGAAGGAGGGGGCGAACCTCCGACCAGTGGTGCTCATATCCGCAACCCCACCTCCCAGAAACTTAAAACGCCATCTCCCAGTAAGAACGCTAATACCCATCTCTTAGATCCGTTTCTATAAGTTTTATTATTGTAAATTCATACCACTTTTAAATGACCATGACTACGAGAAAAAGCAAAGCAGCAGTGTCCGCCTCTTTCCTTCCGCCTCCTCCCCAACTCAGGGATGGAGACATGGAAGACCTGGACGAAGGGTTCCCCATAACCCAGACTCCCTCTCAAAATCTCCAACCAGGAGACCAGAGAATAGTTATTGAAAAAGCTGCCCACAAACACATAGGGGTCACCACAAATCCGCGGGGAAGCATGACCCCGGAACATATACAGGCAGCTATGGACTTGTGGAAGGAAAAGCAGAACGCCGAACCTGAGACCCGCCCAGGGGATCAGCGAGAGCGGTCCGGGGAACGGTCCGGAGAATCTCGGGGATCCGTCTTCGACCGGATTGCGAAGAATTTAAAAAAGCCACCAGAGGATGCCAGAGATGAAATAAGAAGAGCTGCCCTCCGTGACAGAATCCGGAAAGAAGAAGAGGCTAAAGCCCAGGAATCTATAGAAAGGAGAGTCCGGGAGGAGGAGGCCAAGCTAAAGAGAAAGGCCCACCGGATTCATGTTTCCTCGGACTTAGAGCCAGAGAAGGAGTCCAAGCAAGAACAAATGGCCCGGGCCCTTCGAGACCTTAAAAGGAAAGTGGAGGGCGACATGGAAGTAGGGGCAGCAGCAACGCCGTTCACAAAGAATCTGGAATCCACCCCCAGGGAGTCAGGGCTGAAGCACTTCAATTTTGACTCTTTTGATGGACTAGCCGACCCCGAGGAGCATCTGAACTATTTTGAGCAAATATCTAATATTTACGATTACACCGACCTAACCAGATACCGATTCTTCGCATCAACATTGAAGGGGGGGTGCTCAGAAATGGTTCAGCCGCATTCCGTCCCGGAGTGTAGACTCCTGGAAAGACTTCCGTGAGATATTTTTGAAAAGATTCAGGGCCAACCGGATGAACGAGTTGCAGATGTGTCATCTAGAAACAATCCAACAAAGAAGCAAGGAGTCCCTCCCGGAATTCATCAAAAGATTCCAGGAAGCAGTTAACCAACTCTCCAACTTAGAAGAAAAGGAGGCAGTGAACATTTTTCGAAGAAACTTACACCCGATATCTTGTGAAGGCTATGTTAAAGACCTGATTCATAGATAGCCCCAGAGCCTAGCGTCAGCATACGGTTTGGCATCAAAGTTCATAAAGGAAAATGATTTCCTCAAATCAATGAAGATGAATAGAAAAATGCATGACGATGATGAGTCTCCGGAGCGACGCTCGTCGTCCCGGAGAGACAAAAGATACAAGCTTGACAGGCAAGCCAACTACATTCAGCAGTCCCGGGGAACCCCACCCCGGGACACGTACCCCAAATCAAGAAAGAACGAAAGGAAACCAAAGGCCAAGAAGGAACCCAAGTTGGAACCAGAGTGGACACCCCTCAACAGGCCCCGGGCCGACATTTTGCGTGAAGTCAAGGGCAAACCGTTTTATTATCCACCAAAACCCTTGCTGGCACCTCCTGAAAACAGGGCCCGGGACAAGCATTGTGGCTATCACGAAGATCATGGCCATACCACTGAAAACTGTTTCTCCCTCAAGATGTTCATAGAAGACCAAATCAAGAAAGGAAACATGAACCAGTATCTTCAAAGGGGTTCGAATGACAAAGACAGAGCCCCGGGAAGAGGCAAAAATGTGGTGAATGTCGTTTTCGGGGGCACAGCCTCTCCACCGCGGAGCCCGGATCGGGAGAATGATGTGATGATGATCCAAACTCTGGAGGACAAGCCGATTTGCTTCTCTTATTCTGATTACGAGGGCCTCGATCCGGATCACAACTTGGCATTAGTGGTGACCCTTGACGTCGCAAACAACGAGGTAAAAAGAATTTTAGTTGATAATGGTTCATCTGCTAATATCGTATTCGAGCACACACTTAATAGGATGGAGCTCGGACACCTCTGAATTGATCCCTGTCTTGAAGACCCTTTGTACGGATTCAGGAACACCATGATTCCAATCCGGGGTATCATCTATCTTCCCATCATCTTTGGAACCGCACCCCGACATGTCTCCCATATGATGAAATTCTATGTGATAAGCGCAACCTCCTCATACAACATGATCCTTGGTAGGCCCACTATCACCAAGCTCAGGGCGGTCCCCTCAATTATTCACTTAAAACTCAAGTTCCCCACCCCAGGAGGCACTGGAGAACTGAAAGGAGACAGGGAAATGGCTGGTAAATGCTATGGTCAAGCACTCGTCATGGCAGAAATGGAACCGGAAAACCGGAAGAAAATAATGTCCCTACCCAAGGGACAAAGCAGAAAGAAACATCGAGAACACCTTAGTAAAAGGGCCCGTTTGGATGTGAACATGATCGAAGACTCCGGATACAGCGTAACCAACGCTGATGCCCGGATTTAAAAGTTTGTAGAGAGCAAGGAGAAGACGAAGGTAGAACCTGCCCAACAGACAATCGAGGTAGATTTGGAACCCGGAAACCCCACCCGAAAAATCAAAATCGGAAAAGGCCTGGAAACCACATTCCAAAAGGAGCTCATCGATCTACTAAAAGAATACGCTAACGTATTCGCCTGGTCCCCGGAAGACATGCCGGGAATCGATGAATCCGTGGCCATGCACAGTCTGGATGTAGACCCAAAGCAAAAACCAATCAAACAAAAGCGAAGGAACTTCACCCCGGAGAGACAACAGGCAATCGACCAAGAAGTCAAAAAGTTGTTAGAGGCAGACATAATCTGTGAAATTAAGTATCCGGATTGGCTAGCAAACGTTGTGCTGGTCAAGAGACCCAATGGCAAATGGCGAATGTGCGTGGATTATACAAACCTCAATTCAGCGTGTCCTAAAGACTCTTACCCCCTACCCAACATTGACCAGCTGATAGACGCGACTTCGGGCCATGTCATGTTAAGTTTTATGGATGCCTTCTCGGGGTACAACCAGGTCAAGATGAATCCGGCAGACATCTCGAAGACGATATTCATCACACACCGGGTTGTCTACGCTTTTGTCATGATGCCGTTTGGGTTAATCAACGCTGGAGCAACATACCAAAAAATGATGAACACCATCTTCAAAGAGCAGCTGGGCAGGAACATAGAATCTTATGTTGATGATATGATCGCTAAGTCGGTCACAATCTCATAGCACATCCAGGACCTTAGGGAGTGTTTCGACAACTTGAGGAAGTACAACATGAAGTTGAACCCGGAGAAATGCGCGTTCGGGGTCCCTTCCGGGAAGTTTTTGGGTTTTCTGGTCAGTGATAGAGGAATAAAAGCCAACCCGGAGAAGATCAAAGCTATAATGGAAATGACAGTTCCCCGAACTCAAAAAGACATCCAAAAGCTCTCAGGATGCCTAGAAGCACTTCAGAGATTTATCCCAAAGCTGGCAGAGAAATGCCTACCGTTCTTCGAGCTGTTAAAAGGAGCCCAAAACAAAAAGCTAATCGAATGGACCCCGGACTATCAAACAACATTTGAGGAAGTAAAGCGACATCTGATGAACCCGCCTATTTTATCAAAAGCAAAGCCCGGGGAGCCCCTTTATCTCTACATCGCAGCCGGGGAAATAGCGGTATCCTCCGCACTCATCCGGGAGGAAAATGGGACGCAGACCCCGGTGTACTGTACAAGCCAAGTCCTGAAAGATGCTGAAACCCGGTACCCAAACTTGGAAAAATTCGCACTGGTCCTCGTGCACTCGAGCAGAAAGCTAAGACTATACTTCCAAGGCCGGGAAATCAGGGTAATCACTAATCAACCACTTCGCAAAATCATCCACAAGCCGGACGCCTCCGGGAGGTTAGTCAATTGGGCAATCGAGTTGAGCCAGTTCAATATCAAATTTATCCCGAGGACAACCATAAAAGCCCAGGCGTTGGCCGAGTTCGTCATGGAATGCACTTTTCCAGAAATCTCCGAGACGCCTGAAACCAGATCCAAAGGAGAAAAAGAGTCTAACAACCGGGATCCTTGGACATTACATGTTGATGGCTCAGCTACAGCCGAAAGGTCCGGACCCGGCCTGATCCTCTCCAGCCCGGATGGATTCGCAATCCAGCAAGCTATTACCTTCGCCTTCAAAGCAACAAACAACCAGGCTGAATATGAAGCCCTACTCTCCGGACTCCGGTTAGCTAAATCCCTAGGAGTAAGGAATTTAATAATTTACAGTGATTCTCAGATTGTGGTAAGGCAAACCAATGGTGAATATATCGCAAAAGACCCTAAATTGGCCCGATATCAAGAAATGGTTAAAGCAATCCTGGAAACCATCCCGGACTCAACCATCTTGCAGATAAACAGAGAAGAAAATGCGAAAGCAGACGAGCTGTCCAAGCTCATCCAGAATACCTCAGATTTAAGCAGCTCGGTTTACTTCGAGGAGCTCGGAGCCCCCAGCACCGATCGACACGAAGTGTTATGTGTTAGTAGCCTGGAGAACTGGATGACACCTTACATAGCCTACCTCAAGGACGGTACCCTTCCGGAAGATCAGAACAAAGCCCGGTACCTCAAGTATAAGGCTGCACGCTTCTTTTTAGAAGACAATCAGTTATACCGGAGAACCTTCTCTGCACCAACTCTGAAGTGCGTTGATCCGGAGGAAGCGGATTACTGTCTCCGGGAGGTTCATGAGGGGATCTGCGGGGATCACCTAGCCGCTAAAGCTCTAGCCTACAAGGTCATCAGACAAGGCTATTATTGGCCAACAATCCACGCTGATTCAGTCGCCTATGTCAAGAAATGCAGCAAGTGCCAGAAGTTCAGCAACGTACCGAAACAAGGTTCAAGCCACCCCGGGTCCGTTCTCTCCCCGATCCCATTTTATGTCTGGGGAATTGACATCATGGGCCCTTTCCCTCGGGCAAAAGGGGATCTTCTTTATGTTCTGGTAGCAATAGATTATATGACTAAGTGGGCGGAGGCCAAGGCTATGAGAACCATTAATCAGCAAGACTACATCAAGTTTGTGGACATGATCGTAATGAGGTTCGGGATCCCGATGGTTTTAATCTCGGATAACGGCCCACAGTTTGTGGGTTCGGATTTTGAAACCTACCTCAAAGAGCTCGGGATTAGACACAAAAAAGCATCCGTTGCCCATCCACAAGGGAATGGACAAGTTGAGGTCACAAATAGAACTATACTCCGAGGCTTGGAAAAGAGACTGGAAGACTCTAAAAAGAGCTGGCCAGATGAACTCCCGAAGGTTCTATGGTCATACAAAACTACCTCCCGGACAAGAACCGGAGAGACTCCATTCAAGCTTGCCTACGATACCGAAGCCCGGTTACCGGTAGAGATCGGGTCCCCTTCACATAGAGTGACCAACTTTGACGAGGTTTCCAATATAGAAGGCCTCAGAACCAACCTCGAACTCCTGAATGAAGTAAGAGATCGGGCCGTAGAAAAAATGGAAAGCTACAAGGAAAAAACAAAGATTTACTCTACGAAGAAAGCCAGGATACGGGAATATGCGGTGGGAGATCTAGTGCTCCGGGACACTGAAGCCTCGGACCCAACTAACCAGGGAAAACTGCAACCGAACTGGGAAGGCCCTTATATAGTCAAAGAAGTGATCCGTCCGGGAACTTACAAGCTGAGCTACCTCAGCGGAACCGAGGTCCCCAACACCTGGCATGGAACCCGCCTAAGGAAATTCTACCAATAAGGAAAAGGTGCACACCCTGGAAACACATCTACATCTATATTATGATATTTTAATGTAAGCATTGTCATCATTCACCCTAGAATGTAATTTTTGCTCTCAGTGTGAATGAAGAACTCTACTTTAAGCGTTCCATAGCCTGAACCAATTTCATTACGTTGTTCCTTTATTTGCTATCAAATTTAAACAAATGCAGCCCATGTGTACTCAAAGATTTTATAAAAAGGGTATAGAAATTTTACCCCACCCCAGGGACAAAATTCTATCAAATTGAAAATTACCCCTACCCGGGGTCCTATAAAAGCTCAGCCCATGAGTTCATAAAATCTTGATAAGTCAAAATTTTTTTACCCCATCCCGGGGTCCGCAAAAACGCAGCCCGTGTGTAATAAAGTTTCTATCAAATTGAAAATTACCCCACCCCGGGGTCCGCAAAAACACAGCCCACGTATACTTATAAAAAATTTATATCAAGGTGAAAATTACCCCTACCCGGGGTCCTATAAAAGCTCAGCCCATGAGTATTCATAAAAGTTTGGTAAGTTAAAAATTTTACCCCATCCCGGGGTCCGCTAAAACACAACCCATGTGTCCTTAGGAAAATTCCTAACTATTCCTGAAATCCTAAGTCAGAAGCTATAACATGCAAATTAATATGAAGGAAACGAAGAACAATCACATTAAACTACCCCGGGAAACACACCCCGGGGGTCCAATCGAAAGCAGTCAGATTACAAACGAGTTAAAAATAAAGCCAAAAGGCTCAGTTCGGAATAGCTTAATCTAAAAACAAGAAAATAGAAATTACATGCCAAAAAATGGCAGACTTCAAACTTCGGCGTCAGAATTGGCGGGAGGAGAAGGAGGCTGCTCCGGATCACCCTCTGGTACGGGAGGCAGCTCAGCAAGTGGTGATCCGGGGTAAGGAGGAACGTTGCTAGAGGTTCCGGTACCTGACTCCCTTGCTTGGATGGCTTCTTTCTCCTGCTCCAGCCGAGTCTCCTCCTCAATGTACTTCTCCAGGAAGACGTCAATGGTACCCTGAGGCTCTTCAACAAGATACTTCGAAGCAACATTCCAGCAGATCTGGATCTTCTCTAGCGCTTTTTCATTTAGCTCTTCGAAGTACGCGGGAGTGCCCCGGAAACCTGCCAGAACCTCCTCGGGAGTGGGCCGGGCAGCAAGATCATCCTTCAACTTCTGATTTTCAGCCCTCATCTCCCGTACAGAAGCCTCAGGCCGGTCCTGCCTCTCCCGGATCTCGTCCAAAATCTTCTTATGAGCAGCAGCCTCCCTTGCACTCGCCTCTTTCAACTCCTGGATCTCCCGGGACAGCCGCTCGGATTCAGTCTTATAGACCTCGGCAGCATCAGCCTTCGCCTGAAGGCTCCGGGTTATGCAAACCAGTCCAGCAACCCGGGAGTTAGCCTGAAAACATTATAAGTCATGATTAGGCAACACAAAGACAAGAAAATAAGAAGAAGGCAAGTAAGAAAAAGGCTTACAGCAGTGATATCGTCCTGAAGCCCGACCAGGAAGTCGTCGAGGGGCTCCTTCCTGTATTTCTTCCTCTCTGCCGTGCTAGCATAATTCTCAAACAACTCCCTCCGGCGAGTCTCCGGGGTAAAACTTGCAAGCAGGGCCTTCAAAGTTTCCGGAGTGTCCGGGGCCAGATCAATAGCAGCCTTCTTTGAAACCGGGCCCTCAGAAATATCATCACTTTTGTCCCCGGAACTTGCGGGGGCGCCCTTCCTCTTTCGAGGTGCTGGAACTATTATCACATCCCCCTGCTGCACGTCCTCGGCCCGGGGCTCATTGATCACGATTGTTGTCCTCCCCGGGCGAGACGGCGCCGCCTTCCGGGCCGCATCATCACCCTCTCCAACCTTCTTCTTCCCAACATCCACGCTCGTCATTCCCCCAATCCTTCGCAGTTTGGCCGACAGATCTTTAAGCTGGGCAGACATATTGGGGGGATAGGGAATCAACTTCGGAATACCTGAAAAGGAGAACAACAAAACATTAGCCCCGGGTACAATCAATTAATAAAAGTTACAGTATCAAAATAAAGCTAAGGCAATAGACTTACATCCGGCAGCATGCATGTTCTCATTGCTAGTAAAATAGTCCCGGGTCCACTGCGTCCCAAGTGCCCCACAGAAGGCATAAACCATCGCGAGAGCTGCTTGCCCGAGCCGCTGGACCGGAAACCTATCTGTTTTAATTTCAAGTTTATGGAGTGGCATGAACTCCAGATCCCCACCCCGGATAAAAATGAACTCCCGGTGCCATCCCTTAAGCGACGTCAACATACTAACCGGGAGAACCATCTTATCAGAGGGATACCCACAATCCTCTATCCTAAACATGAACTCATAAATCGGCCGAGCGGTGGATCTCTTAATTTTAAAAATATGATGAAAAAGTTTGAAGGTGGGGAGGTAATTTTTGGCATGACAGCAAGCTAAAAACCAGCTGATCCATTTCACCGAGTTCGAGGCTAGTTGAGTAAAAGGGATACCATAAACATCCCGGCATAGGGATTTGGTGAACTGATGTAATCCGAGGCGCATACCCCGGAGATGCTCTAATGGAATACCAACCCATCCCCCCTCCGGTCTGTGGTATACCCTTTCATGCTCCTCGGGCCATCTCCACTGGTATGTATCATCAAGGTTAAAGGCGAGTCTAAGGGCACCATCTACCTCAGCGTCCGTATATTTCTCCTGGACCTCTCTATGAACCGCCCCACACTCATACCTAGTCCCCGGGGCGGTGAAGAACTTCCTGTTCATGTCATCCTCATTATAAGGCTCCCGGCCTCCCAAACCATCCGGGCTCCCATATGCCTCAGATAAATCTCTGTAATAAAAGCTCAGGGGTTTAGGGTTCACCCTGCACTGGACAAAGTATTCATCTACATCCTCCCATGACCCATCCGGATTCGATAAGGTACCCCCAGGACCTAACACTAGGGTCTGAGCTAAAACTTGTTGAGGCTGGTCAACCCGGGGAGGCATCTCTACTGAACTACTGCTAGAGGAAGAAGAAGGGTAGAATGAGTTAAGTTCGCTTAATCCGGCAGGACGCTCGGGATACCGATTCCTAAGAGTAGTAATACGTTTAAAACGGCTACCTGGCATATACTAAGTGTGTCTATATAAATGCACCCCGGAGTCAATGCCAAAGCCGAACCCAACAGAAACAAAAACAAGACAAAAAACAGAAAAAGTTTAGAAACAAATCGCGTATGGGTGTTTCCTCAAAAACAAGATCTACAGCATATACATACACATACAACCGAAAACATATATAAAGAACACACCCCGGGCCCCCAACTTCTTACACTATTGAAAACCCACTTATTCACATACAAAACTAGTAAAATCCATGTTATTTACACAAATCAAACACAAAACCACTGAAAAAGCTATACAATATCAATTAAACTACACGATTTTAGGTTCAAAGCAACAAAGCATGCACACTACTCGAATAAAAAACTGCACAATAACGAAGCAAAACTCGCATAAAAGGACTGCATGCATCGCAAAAATGAATGAAAAAGAAGCGAAACAAGAAAGTAAAAGATCAAGGCACTTAGAAAGTAACAGGAGAAAGAAATGCGGCTTCAAAAAATCTTTGCAAGATTTCTCAGGTTTCTCTCTCTTTCTCTCTTTATCGCTCCGTGGAACTATCTGCGTAAAAGAAAAAGGAAGGGGGAAAGGCACTATTTATAGAGAAGAGAAAGACAGGTGAAAGGGTTTTTGAAGAAGAAATTACCTCAACCACGTGGCAGAAACCAATTGGTCCCAAAAAGTAACTGCACAGCAGTTATTGCATGAACTGTCATGTAATCACTACGTGGGCACGTCTTTTTAGGAGAAAAATGGGGGGAAATAAAAAACTATACACTCAAAAGATACGCATAAAACGTGTATATCTTTGACCCCGACTGGAATCCCAACAGCCGCCTGACATCCCGGATTCGCAGCAATAGCTTTTCAGAGTCCAGTCAAATCAAATGTGAGGAGTGTACTTGACCACCAAACCGTGCCCAAAATTCAAATTCATAATCAAATGACTGACCAAGTCAACCCCGGAAGCTCATCCCCATTTGACCCCAGGGTTAGGGGGCAACAAATCAAACCCCCAAAATTTTCCAAAGTATTTCAAGGAACCCCACTTTGAACTCAGGTCAAATGACTGACCAAGTCAACCCCGGAGTCTCACCCCCATTCGACCCCAGGGTAGGGGTCAACAAATCAAACCCCCAAAATTTTCCAAAGTATTTCAAGGAACCCCACTTTGAACTCAGGTCAAATGACTGACCAAGTCAACCCCGGAGTCTCACCCCCATTCGACCCTGGGGTTAGGGGGCAACAAATCAATCAACCCCCAAAATTTTCCAAGTATTTCAAGGAATCTCACCCTGAACTCAAGTCAAATGACTAACCAAGCCAACCCCGGAGTCACCCCCATTTGACCCCGGGGTTAGAGGGCAACAAATCAAACAACCCCTAAAATTTTCCAAGTATTTCAAGGAATCTCACCCTGAGCTCAAGTCAAATGACTAACCAAGCCAACCCCGGAGTCACATCCCCATTTGACCCCGGGGTTAGGGGGACAATAAATCAAAGAACCCCCGAAATTTCGCAAAGGCGTCACGACACAAAGGCAATTACTCTACTCCCCCATCCGGGTAAACCCGCATAAGGGAGTGGGGGTAAATGATAGCCCATAACAATTCAGGCCCAAGTGAAGAGGCCCAGGGCCCAAAATACAAGATTCCAGGATACGTGGCGGCATCACCACCGTCCAGGTTCCCGAGATCCAGAACATTCCTACGGTCCGGATCTAGCAGTACTCTGACAGATTCAGCGTTGACCTTGAGGAGCCCAGGACACGTGGCAGCATCGCCACCGTCCAGGTATCCGGGACCCAAGACGTTCCTACGGTCCGGATATGATAGTACTCTGACGCATCCCAGGCGTCTAGATTCCCTACAGTCCAAAAGGCCAACCTACGGTCCAGATGAAAAGGTACAGACCCCTAAACCCTAGTAGGAGGCCTATAAAAGGTAGAACAGAAGGAAGGTTACAGGTTACAATCTTACATACTCTCTCTCTCTCACCTATACTTACATGCACACACGTACTCCTCACAAATATATTCGCATAATCCCCTCTTTGCCCTTCTTCTCCTTAAAAACCCTTTCTCATTCTCACGCCGGAGGTGCCGCGGGGACGCCACCCCCCTCCGGTTCTGTTTTGTAGGTTCCCACCCTATTGCTACACCGCGCACCGCTGCCTTTGCAGCCCCAAGGAGTTTGAGTCCGGGCCCAGCAAGGAGAGAGCCCCGGGGTGATCTGGGATTATCACCTACTATATTTGTTAATTATTTCACCCTGCTTTAGCACCTTATGATTTGTGTCAACCACATCTCTCAATTTTTTTATGGCTAGTATCTTAAGTTTATCATTGATTTACATCAAGAAAAATTATCACTTTGGCCTTTTCTTGCGTATTCAGTTTTTTCTTAACCAACTTTCGGAAGAAGGAAAATATGTAAGATTCCTCCACAACCGAGGTTACTAAATTTGCTTGTATTTTCTTGCAATAATGATGGAGTCTGGAATGTTTTCTCTGTATATCAAAGCTATAATATTCAGAAGTTCTTAGGATTACTGTATCATCTCCAACTTCTTCGGAAGTTTGAAGATGTCATATATATTAATGTAGATTTGAGTTCTATGGAGACCAACTTTATATGGAGTCCTTGGAGACCTATAATCTAACCGTTTATGTATTTCAATCCTGCCGTTCATAACGAAAGGTGTTGCACAGTTGTTATGTAAGAAAATGTAGTGCACCCGTACCATTTTGATTTTGAAAAAAACCATACGTATATAATTAAATCAATCATATACTTATATAAAAATAATATTTATAAATTGCAAATCATGCACTTCTGTTCATATTTGAGAGGATAAATTTAAATATTCTCACCATGATTAGTGAAGTATATTTTGAATTATTAAAAGTGCTGGATACTTTAGTTATAAAAATAAAAAATGCAGCACAATAAGATGATGCAATATTCCCTAAAAAAATGTGCTACAATATCAATGATAATACAATGAGTACTGTATCATGTAATTACTCAAATTTGGTGAATAATTTTTATATGCAAACAAATTGCAGAACATTAAAAATGTATGTAATATGTTTTTCTAATAATTATTTGGAGATTATATTTTTATTTTTTATAAAATTTTGATTAAAAATTGTTCAATTACCTTAACAACTCCAACTTTTAATTGCTAAATTTTTAATTTAATAAAATATAATAGTATAAATTACATTATATAGAAAAAAGAATTTTTAATACCAGTTTTAAGAAAATTTATTTTATAAATATTCATTGCAATGCGGAAATGATTTCATTCCTTTTAATCATATGCAAGACTTTATTTATAATTTTTATGATCTTGCAAGATGATTGTTAAAATATAAATGATATTATGACTTTATTTGACAGTTAACAACCGAGAAATGATATATTGATATCAATAGGGTTAACATGTATCATTAGATTATTAATAATCTAACGGTCCAGATATGGTCTCCGGTCTCCGATATAAATAGGTTCTCCACTTTACTCTATTAATCTATCCCATTAATATATTTCAGGCACCAATTTGAGGTATATAAATAGCTGGAATGTTTGTCTATTCATGAAATAAATTCGTGTCTGCTTTGGCATTGATTCGTTCTCTGCGTGGTATTAATAATCATTTTTTTCTTCCATGTTTAAATTTCTTCTATAAGATATTTTACGAATCATGTACACATTTTACACAATTTGACTTTCTAGATAATATATATTAAAGTTGACATTTGTACTCATTGTATTATAAGGTCGCTACTAGTTTTCTAATTGTAAGTGTGTTATCTTATCCTCCGATTATTTGTCATCCGGTTATTTGATCGAATAATACATGTATCACAAAACTATTTGGTTCATGGTATTTATGAATGATAGATAATAGACAAGTAGAGGATTACTTCCAATATTGATATTTAAAACCTTTGTTCAGTTCCTATATCAAGTATTATCACCTCCCATTCCCATCCCCTCTCGCTATGAGAATTTTTTTCAAAGTTTGGTTGAAGGCAAGTAACAGATTAAATTTATAGCATATAATAATTCTGGCCTACTATATCGATTGTATTGTCATTTATATATATTACTTCATGTTAGGCCTTTAATAAACCGCAGAGGGGTGAATACAATTAAATAATCAAATCTTAATAACAGAACAGGTTTTATTATTGATGTATAAAAACTGATTACAATACTCTCTAAAAGGATGAACATATATCCTTGAGAGGTGCTAGGTTATGTAAATAATATATCAGTGTTCAAAAACATCAAGTGTAAACCTAATCTATGCTTATATACTCCACAACTACACTATCAATAATAAATCCTAATATAATACAATAAGGAATCCTAATAAATATCCATCTATTGATTGCTACAATGAGTAAAGTCTTACACCGACATATATCTACAAATATTTGCTCCTTTGGTATCTCCTGATTTACCATCAGCAAATACTGATGGTAAATGCTGATGACATCACTTCTGTCAAACTCTAAGATCAAATGTTGATCAACAAACTCTGATAGTTTAAATAATGATATCATCAATTTGTTCGTGCCCGCATTCCTTGATCCAGCGTAGTGTGCAGAGTCGAAGCAATCAGACCAGGGTTTTCATTCAGCACCACTTTTGGAAGATTAGCCTAGTTATGAATGATTAGTCTTGATTGACTAGATGATTATCTGCAGTAGTACTTTTGGGATAGATCAGATCAGATAGTGTAATTCTATTTCATGTGTTTAGTTATTGTAATCTCAAACCAATGGTTATGTATATATTTTTTCCTTTCAGTTCAGATCAGTTCTTTTGTGATAAGATCGCAAGTTTATTCACAATGTTAGCTGCACTGTTAACACTTAAAAGTGTCATGAAATATATAGAAACTGGGGAATATATATTTTACGACCATGTAATGATTGTACAAGGGAAAGGCTTAAGCCAATTTGGTAAAACCAAAAATAAAAAGTTTTTCCAAATATTTCCAAATTATTATGCCACCAAGAGAAATAAGATAAAGGTCAAACCCTGAGTTTGATAATCAGGAAGGTCACAATCATGATAGAAGGAACCCTATACATAATGAAGTGGGAAATGAGGATTATAACCTACATGATGACCCCGCGTATAGGGAGAAGGATGAAACATTTCATACTAAGGAAATAGAAGTCAAGCAAGAAAGGGAGAACCAGGACGGTAATCCTATGAGGCAATTCATGGACCTGCCTAAACAGAACATAGATTGTTACCCCCAACCACCACCCTAAGGAAACAATACGGTGAAAAATTCTTTCAGGGCCTTTAAGTCGCTTAAGCTCTCGGAGTTCCAAGGAACCGCTGACCTAGACAAAGCAAGAATCTGGCTAAAGGGAATAGAGGAATCATTTGAGATTCTAAATGATTGATGAGGCACAAAAGACTGTTTTGCCACTTACCTTCCGAAGGGAGAGGCCGACCACTGGTGGGAGGCCAAAATGGATATGGAGATAATGTAGAAGTTTTAGAGCCAGGCCAAAGGAGGACGAGTATGATGAATTATGAATCTAAGTTTGCGAAAGTTGTCAAGGTTCGTGTTGGAGGACACAAATTTAGAAAGACGGGATGTTTGAAATCAATGATTATGCTATGTTGGTTCATGAAATGATTGTAATAGAAATGAAAATAAAAAGACTGAAGGGAAAGGAATATAAAGGAAATATAGTTTGAGTAACGGTAAGGGAATTAGGTATGTGGAAATCCTAAGAAACCCTAGCAATAAAAATAGAGAAGTATGTAATCATCAGGGTGATGGTAATTGACCATGAGGGAAGGTTGAGGTTTGAAGGCATAAGAGATACATATATTTAATCCGCTTTAAGTTGGGAGAATTAGATGGAACCTTAGACCAATGGATTAATAATGAGACGCGGATGGACTAAGGAGACAAAAAAACAAGAATTTAGATTATTGAATGAAAGAAGACCTTCAAGAATGTGAAGTTTATTTAACACTTGTGACTTGATACCCAAAGGGGAGACGCCATGTATAAAAGATATCCCAATATTGAGTTGACTGTTGAGATAAATAACACAAGTAAATGAGTATTTAGTAATAAAAATTTCACGTTGAACACGATAAATATCTTCCAGAACATCCTTGCTACCATTACCAAATCAGGTAAGAAAAGCGGATAACCGTTGTTATCTTTGGAGGCCATATGGATTGACCTCAGTTGAAAAAGGATGTTACCATGAAAATATGTATAGACTATCGATGTGGGAATTATTGAATAAGATACCCTTATCAGGGATAGATGACTTGAGGATAAAATATCGATAAGTGGAGTTGAACCCTGAGGGGTGCACAAGGTAGCATTTCGCCCTTAATGGGGACATTATGAGTTTTGACAGTATGAATTGGAGGGACTAAGGTAGAAACAACCTTTAAAGATCAGTGGAGAAATTTTTCAGAACCATATAGACACAATGGTTATAGTATTAATAAATGGTATCTTGATATGCCCTGTAACTAGGAAATACATGAGAAACGATTAAAGGATAACCTTGGAGATTTTACAAGAAGAAAGGTAATATTTAAGTGTTCAAAATAGAAATTTTGGGAAAGGAAATATGACATAATAATAATAATGCCAGGTGGGGCACGTGTTAAACCATGAGATAGTATAGATCAAAGCAATGAAGGTCAAAATTGTTTAAAGAAAGAAGGACCCAAGGTAAAAGACGTCCTAAGTATGATCGAGAGTCAGTCGTGATAATGTTCACATTTAAAGACTAAGGCAATAACTTATGGATAAATGGTGATTTATTTTCATCAGAGCTTAAGGAAAACCTCTTTACATATGTAGTGATTAGAAATGAGGTACAAAATTTAGTTAAAAATGGTTCAAAAGACATTGACGGTATGGAACTAAGGAACTATTATTATCAGGAAAGGCCAATGAGGTGGATGACACTTTAAGTATACGAGAGTAATTATAAACGCTCGTGCCAAAGGAATACATTAATGCTGAGTGAAACCATGAAGGTTATATTATGTGGTGGAAGATTTACATTTCTTCTGATGACTGTGCAATACTCAACCACAATAATAGTTTGGTAAAGATTTAATTCTTGGTATCGCTGTGACCAGGCTACCTATCTTAGAAGGTCCTATCTTGAGATAATCCAGGACCATGATACAAAAAGGACTAAACGAACCTTTGAGCTTCAAGTCTCCTATTGAAGATATATGTTAATAATGGTATTAACCATATATTGGTGCATTGATTGAAACTCTTCTGTAATTTTATCTGCTTCATGTTGAATCTATGTCAAGTTCAGGGAATATTCTTCACGAATCACGAATAGTGATTATGTTGCCTCCTTAGAAGATTTCGATACGACAGTTGAAGATTCTGTATGGTTAGCTATCAAGATCCCGAGGAAAACAAATAACTGTAGTAGATCAACGATGGACTATATTAATGCAACAATGAGTCTGTGAATTATGAGATGATAACAACTGTGAGAGATATACTTTAATGGATATTGAGATATTACCGATAATCGGGTCATAAAGATGTATAAGTTATCGTTTTTAGCTAACTAGGTCGATTATTTACCTATTGAATATTTATTCCTTCTTATCGACAAAGAGTAGTATTACTATACGAAGGAGATTGTGGTGCAACGTAGGATTCTAGTAACAATGATGTCGAGTATGAAATCCCAGATCTATTTTTTGATATTGAGGGAGTTTCGAAGGTAAATGTTATTAAGATAGAGCAAGAGCATGGGTTCATTAGTGATGGACGAAGTAGCAAAAATATTCAGACACGTGAAAATACGATACAGTAATACTTGATATATATATATCCCTTCTCCTTTGATAAACCTCTATAATTCAGAGGTAGATTCCAAGCCAAATATTTTGTGACCATATATCTTTTTATACTTCTCTTAAATTCTTTCTTTTCATCTTCTTATAAACTGAGAAGAACAATCCTTCCAGAAGGGGAGGTATTGTCGAATGACTGTCTATCTGTGTGATAGAAGCCTAGTAGGAATTTCATTTGTTCAGGGATATTAAAAGAAAAAAGTGGGATTTTTTTTATTCTATACCACATGTTCTTTAATTGCTTGTCAAGTACTAAAGGCTGGCCCCCTTCTGTATTAACTATGCAATATAACAAGTGTTCGTTGATCATAGTGATCTCTTAATAAATTCTTTTACTTCTATATATTTGATCAAGCTTTCAAAGATAGAAGCGGGTAGGAAATGAGTAGTATAAGTGTGGCTATCTCCGAAATCGAAACGTGTTCGTAGGTCGACACAATAACTAAAAAGGTTATAGAACGCTAACGAGCAAAAGTATAGCCCGAAGAGTAACGATCACAGACTGGAAAAAAGTGGGTATTGAGAAGAAAAAGCTGTAGAGCTAGAAGATATGTTTAGAGTATGTGCAATATGTAACACCTTCCAAATACGGGATATAGATTTGGGGCATTATTAATAACAACTACAAACTAAACATGCACAAGCGAAATATAAATATAATAATTACCCCGAACTACTGTTACTCAGGATCTTTTAAGGTTAAGAGTTAAAAACAAGAACAACACACTAACTTTATTACAAACCGAAATAAAACAATCTGTCTCAAGAACTCTCTTTGTTACAAAATTTTATTCTATCTACATTCTTACCACACAACTTTTATTCAAATCTAAAAACTTTTATTCAACCCAACATTACTACTTATCCTGTTACACCTGATTCGGTAACTCAAAGCTCTCTTCTGGAATAGGGAGGAACACCCTTGGTATAAGAGGGTCCCGTTGCTTGACTCGCTTCTTGATTACGCAGGTCCTGATAGGTTTTATTTTCTACCTTAACTGTAAGACAATAGGAATAACAATAAAAGGGGATGCGCCAAAATTGCTCAACAAGCCTGCAACAATATATATAGTATAAAGAGAGAAGAATAAATGAACCAATACTCTGGTGGTTTGAACAACCATCTGTTTCTGAGCAGATTAATAATTTGCCACTGCTGGCGAGTGCCAAATGAACAAGACTGGAAATAAGAACTAACTATGCACTATAACCTGCTGATCAGTCAGGATACAGTACGGATCTATACCCAACTGCATAGACCCGACCAACATAAAGAGTACTCAGGCAACCACGGCCTATTAATTAATGGTCCGGGTAAAATCCAACCCGTATAGTAATCATCTAGTCCAAAGCGTAGCATCCGGAACAATCGAAATGCTCTTGATGTATCCCAACACCAGGATATATCAGAGTATATGTAACAAGGGTAAAAATATTGGAATATGAATAGGGATTCAATAAACTGGGAGAAATCAAGAATCGAAATAAAATAGAAACAAGGATCAATAATTGGGTAAAGTGTATATGAACAAGAATTATCAAAGGTAACTGATATGGAAAAATGGGATATAATTCACTATTCTGAATTTAGAATAGGGGAAAACTTGCCTTGCGCGTACTTAACCTTGTTCAACTCACCGCCTTCTGTCTCTAGCTTGATCGGCTTTGCTGACACTGAACCAATCATAGAAAGATAGTCGTTTAGATAACTTATTACATACGTGTATCTCGAATTGATACTACGCAACCCCATCAATCTACCCATGCATTTCTATCTGACTCGTATATATACACATATAATTTTTTAGCACGTATGGTTCACATAATCACGTAAAGCACATAGCACATAAGGCACATAATTAATTTTTTGGACTTATAAATATTTTTAGAATCAATACTAGACTCATACCTATATTAACTAACCCTATCTGATTTTATTATAATTTGTCAGGATTTATTTGACTCGATTATACCTCTATTACGGCCTATAAAGTATTAACTAACACAAGACAACTCTCTTCCAGAAGTAATTATGACTTACAATTATTTTTATTGGATTCGTTTCATTTTTCTGAGTCTAGGGGTCTTCGTTTCGCTCAAATCGGACTAACGGTTTAATTATTATGAATTAAACAAGATTTACTTAATTAATAATTAATTATAATTAAATAACCCTTAATTATATTTTTAAATAATTAATTAATAATTATTTTATTTTAAAATAATTAATCCCTAATTATTAGGATTAATTACAATTTATTACAATTATTTACAAATTTTTATTACTTACTCGATCAGATCGATTATTTGTAAATAATCAATCAATGCAATTAACTGATACGCTAAATAACCTAACTCAACGATTAACTACTCATATAAATACGAGCTACTCGCGATTTTTGAATAACTATCGAACTGTTATTATTATTATAGCTTATACGATTTATTAATCAATTGACAATCAGTATTTAATTATTCGATACGAATAATTAGTACGATATTCTTCGAATAGTTATTGCTCGATTAATAATTCTAACTTAACGAATCACTATTCGAATAAGTACGAGTTACTCGAAATATTTAATTAATTAACGAATTATTATTCGTATTATTCGATTACTTATTTATTAATTAACTACCTAATTATTAATTAATTACCTAATTATTAACTAATTAGATAACTAATAAATAATTAGATAATTAATTAATTAATTAATTAAATAATTAAATTCGAATTTCTAAATTAATAAATAATTTAGAAAATTAATTATAATATTTTTCAGAATTTAAATCTAATTTTTATTAGATTTTTAAATTACTAAAATAATTTTCTGATTTTAGAAAAATAAAAAAATACTAAAAACCAGAAACACATAACAGGAAAAGGGGTTAGGGTTTTAAGGATCAAGCCCGGGTTGTTTCCCGGGTCGACTCCGGGTTGATGAAGAACAGCCCCACCGGCGTTGCTCCGGTGGGTTTTTCCGGCGAGCAAAAACGACAACGACGCCACGATTTCGGCTCGATTCTTCTGGGCTTTCACTCCTCACGACCCCAGGCCTCCTCCTCCTCCTTCTTTCATCGACCACGACGCCAGGAAGCTAAGGAACGTCGCGGCGGCGGCGGTTCTCCGGTGACGCCAAAACCAACACCATATTCGACGAAATCGGTGCCGTTCGACTATAAACTCAACGATCTAAACTCTCATGGCAATCAAAACATCTAACAAACAACCAAACTAAAAACCCGAATTCAATGATTAAACCCGAAAATACAAATCAAAAATCGATTAAACTACGCATGAAATTGATAACTGAAATTGATAGAGGATTGAAAGAGCTTCACAACGAGTACTCACATGATCAAATCGGTGCACAAAATCACGTTCAAACTTCGGTTTGATTCCAAGAACTCCAAACCCTAATTTCAGAGAATTGGGGATTTTCTTGATTTTTTTGATTTTTTTGATTTAATAACTAATTAATTAATAAAAATTAGGCTATTTATATTATGGAAAATAATACCCCTAAATAAAATTAAGGGGCTAATTACACTCCTAATAAAAATATTTGGCCCCAATTTTTATAATTTTTGGGTATTAATAATGAATTTTTAAATATTCAATAAATACAAAATAAATGCTAAAAATTCCCAAAAATTGTGAATATTACAAAAAATGCAAAGAAAAATGATATATGATAATTTCATGATCATATAAAAATAAAAATGTGATTTTTGTGGGGTTTTTGGTACCCGAAGGGGTCTGGAAAAGTCGTTTTTCACGAAAAAGGTAAATTTGTAAAACGTCTAGGGGTTCAAAATAGCGATATGGTATAGGTTATTTTTGGCAAAATAGGACCAATGATTTTGTTTGAAATATGGGCTTGCAAAACATGGTTTGAGCTGTACGGGATTTGATATAAAATATATAACTTACGATAAAACACTTAATAAGTATCCAAAACACGTTTGGATCAAAACAGACGACACGTAACACATAGCAGTTAGGGTTTAATAACTCAACACATTTAATCACATAATAATACACATAATTTATCTTTATTATGATATAATACAAGCGTAATTTCTCGGTCGTTACACAATAGGCTTTAAAGGAAGTTGGAATGATCACCTGTCACTAATTGAGTTTGCTTATAGTAATAGATTTTATGTTAGTATTGGAATGCCGCCTTACGAGGCCCTTTATGGAAAAAGATGTCGATCTCCCTTGTATCAGGATGAAGTTGGAGAGCGCAAGATGCTCGGGCCAAAAGTGGTCCAAAGAACCTAGAACATAATATATTCAATTTGAGGACGGCTGATAGCAGCCCAAGATCGACAAGAGAAGTAAGGGCAAGGAGTATGAAGTAGGGAACCTAGTGTTGTGTTTATATGAGTTCTTTTATAAAAATTATGAGTATGTGTTTGTGTTTAGTAATGAATTTGAGTATATGTAAAGGTCGTCATAATTCAAAACGAGAACTTTGATTTTTCCTGAAAATCCACCAGACGCTAAAGGGAATACGTATCAAGTGTTAAGATTGAAGGAATTAAAACCAAGGTTTATAAAAGAGGATTCTTAAAAGAATAAAAGATAGTAAGAAGGGCTAAGGGAACCCCTAATGATAAGATCACACATATGTTCCCTCGAATGATCAAACGAGATTAGACGATGAGTGAATAACATGTCAAAGGGAAGCCGAATGAGGGAGAAATACTTGTGACAATTAGAAGAGCAATGAGTGCAATATTTGGAGAATCAATGTGAAACCAAACTAAGGGATCAAGCTTGTTGACATCATTAACAATCTTATTAGCCACACTTGGAAAGAGGATCAGGTAATCAAGGTTATACAAGCACTTTATTAAAGTAACCAAGAAATATTTACCAAGTAAAACCACATTATTTCTCACCAACCAAGCAAAACAAACCCCCCTTTTTGGAAAAGCTTACTCTCGGCTTCATCAAGAAAAAGGAAGAAAGAAAACTCAAATTTTAAGCTTGGCTCCTTCATAAATCCTAAGGTAATTACCATAACTCCTTGATGTTATAATTACTTAGATATCATAGAAGTTTGAGCTTCAAAGTCCATACCTAGATAGTCCAAAGAAATCACCAAAGATGATCATAATAGTGAATGAATAGTAACTAACATTTGTTTTTTTTTATTTTAAAGAAAGATTAAGGTTGATAAAGCATAGATTAAGGTTCCTAGAGGCTATACAAGTTCTTGACTTGTGTTAAAAATCTCCAAGGAAGGTATAAAGCTCATGAACCCTTGGAACTCGGTTTAATAAGGTTTTAAGCATTTTATGATAGTTGTTGGAGTATGCTAGGATTTTGGTGATTAGTGATATGATTTGGATGAGTTTAGGCTTGATTATTGTTAGTGGTTGGTCATGTATTATGCTTAGTGTCAAATATGTTGTTCTTGGATAATTTGACCTAGAATTGGTGTATTAGGATTTTTTTTATTGCAGTTGATGGTTAGGTTGTTGTTGGTTGATTTGACGATGTTTCATAAATTTAGAAATTGTTAGTTTATAGCTTTCGTAATACCCGACTTTAAAATACCCCTGTCTGTGTGTAACTTTGGAGTCCAAAATCACCTGTTGGACATCACCACTTCCATGATTAGTTAGTTCATGTTTTAAGCTTTGTTTTGGTATATAGATCGTGTTAATCAGATTTACACTTTAGGAGAAACGATGGTGTTCCGGGAAACCACCCCAACCTTGCGTATAACTTTGAAACTATTTTTGAGACCCCTAAAAGACTTGTTGGATCATGAAAATCTTATGTAACATGTTAGAGGCAGTTAGTAAGGACCTCGCGAAGGTTTCACGTTAAAAAGATTATTTTTTTAATTTTATAAAAATGGTAGAGCCGAGGGTGTGCAAACGAGAAATATAAATGAATAACTTAAAAACGAGCGTTAATGTATATGAGAGTAAGGCTTAGTTTCATAAGCAACCAATGACTAATCCCGAGTTATGTTATTATTTATAGATTATCGGACCAACCTGAGACCCACTATCACCCCCGGACAATCAGGCAAGTTTTTGAACCCTAATTATTGTTGTTGTGATGATAGCAAGTATATGCAGAAATCTTGCTATATAAATGCATGAATGTTTTGAAAACATAATCTTGCGATATAAATGCATGAATGTTTTGAAAACATAATCTTGCGATATAAATGCATGTATGATTCGAAGTTAAAATCCTACGATATATATGCATGCATGTTTTGAAATTATGATATTTCGATAGTGAAATATGATTGCTTAAAGTTGAGCTTATGCGCTATATAATATATATGCTAGCAATAAGCTATATTTTACGTATACCCTTAATATAGGGTGTAACGACCGGGAAATTTACGTTGTATTATATCATATTTATAATAAAATATGTGTATTAATATATCATTTATATGTGATTAAATGTGTTGAGTCATTAAACCCTAACTGCTATGTGTTACGTGATATCTGTTTTGATCCAAACGTGTTTTGGATATTTATTGAGTGTTTTATTGTAAGTTAGATATCTTATATCAAAACCCGTACAGCTCAAAACCATGTTTTAAAAGCCCGTATTTCAAATAAAATCATTGGCCCTATTTTGCCAAAAATGCCTTATACCATATCGTTATTCTGAACCCCTAGACATTTTATAAATTGACGTTTTACAAATTGACCTTTTTCGCGAAAAACGACTTTTCCGGGTCCCTTCGGGTACCAAAAACCCCACAAAAATCACATTTTTATTTTTATATGATCATGAAATTATCATATATCATTTTTCTTTGTATTTTTGTAATATTCATAATTTTTAGGAATTTTTGACATTAATTTTGTATTTATTGGATATTTAAAAATTCAATATTAATACCCAAAAATTATAAAAATTGGGGCCAAATATTTTTATTAGGAGTGTAATTAGACCCTTAATTTTACTTAGGGGTATTATTTTCATAAATATAAATACATGAATTATCATTAATTAAATCAGTTAATTTCAATTAAAAATCAGAAAAAGAAAAAGAAAAAGGGGATTAGGGTTTGGTGAAGAACATGGCAGCAGTATCAAGCAAGGATTTGAAGGTGATTCCGGCATCCAAATCGTCAGTGTAAGTATCCGTTTTGAAGCCCAAGAATCGTAGTTTCTGATTATGTAATTAGTTCTAGTATTTGATTATCTGATTTTAATTTCGTAATTTTCGGATTAATTTCTTGAATTCGGGTTTGAAGTTCTGATAATTGTTTGATGATTCTGTTAGTATAGATGTTTAGATCGTCGATTTTGGAGTCGATTGACACCGGTTTTGTCGAGTTTGGCTTCGGGTGTAACACCCCAAAATCCGGGGTCGGGGATCCAGGTTGTCACGAGTTCCATTTCCCTTATCAATACTTAATCTTAACAGTCAACCAACTACTGCGTACTGTGACCCCACAATATACACACACACCACAAGTTATAGTCTCAGAGATGAATACCAAAAATAACACTAGTCATTTTATTCCACAACTATAAACCATTTCACCTTAAAAAGGGTTTCTGAATAATTTACATATTCTTTGCCATTATTACAATTCATAAATATACATAAGTCTGGTACATCGAAATTTGAAAGCCTAGCCTATTTGTAGATCCTACCTCAGCTACACGGCATCAACGCCTACAGGGAACTGCGGAACGTTTCCTATCTGCTCGCGAATTGGGAGCTTGATCCTGTTCATTTTGTCTATCTATTGTTGTGTGATGAAAGAAGAAAGCAAGGGTGAGCAACAAGCCCACCAAAATAATATGTAGAATAATTAACAATATATGAGCATTCTCATAGTACTCGTGAAAGTCTTGGTCGAAAGAAATGAACCAAGTTTGATCTCTTATGAGACCAAGTCGCAAAATATGCAGTATATATACATCTATACTTTTCACAATCTTTGAAATCCTCTGACCTGTATAATATACACAGAGTTCCAGTTTATAACTGTATAAAAATATCGTTGTAAGGTGATCTCATATATCTAACCTTGTCTCAATGTTTTTCTGAAATTCTTTGTCATGCATAAGATAATCAATAACCAGATATAAGTTGGAAAGATGAAGTTACAAGATACCCCAATATACTTATATCTTTCCCAAATACTACTTGAACTACCACCGTTCAAGTTATAATCAGTTTCAAAAATTCATCACATAGATGAGACTACAAGATAAGACTTGAATAGATTCAATCCTTGAAATATCATTATAAATAATGAAGTTACGAGATACTTCATTAAGTCTCGATATATATATATACACCTATATATATACATTTCATACACTCCTTTAAAACCTCTGTTATGAAAATAATAAACAGAGTTGCAATATCCAATGAATTTGGAAAGGAGAAAACCTTGGCATAAACCTGATATCTTGCTGATCAGGCAAAGATACCAATAAGTAACCTTTTCTACTAGTAGATGGACGAATTCCCCACTGGTCATCACCCTGGTCGTAATAGGACCTTATGCTGGACTGCCACTCAGCCACTTACGCATTTGATGGACTCCCACTGAGCCACTTACACTTTCATGGACGCCCACTGAGCCCATGTTGCTTATGCCGACTCAATAGATGGACTTACTTCCCGAACGTTGGGTAAGTAATCAATTCATTTATCAAAACAGCAACCTCGTTGTGAATATAAAATACACCACAGAGCCGGATCCCTTAGATTTTTGAGCGAATATTCAAGTCCCCTTCGAAAGGAAGATCTTAAATCTGAAAACGAGTTTTGGGATCCGCTCTAACTTTTAAAAATCATTTTGAAGACTCGAAAACATTTTTAAGAATGTTTGGAGTAATGCTGATTTAATAAAATAAATCAGTCCCAATATATTAGATAATATCTGAATATTATTATTTAAATAATATTCTCATAAGGGATAATCTTTATAAAAATAATTTGAAGTACAAGTTTTAAAACTTATACTTGAAATGAATAATAAATAACCAAAGATATACTTATACGAAAGTACGATCTTTATTTGAATAATCGAAAATAAGTTTGATTATCAAAACATCATTCTTTAATAAAATAAAGAATATTATTTAGTAAATAATCGGAGTCATAAGTCCTCGAATGAATATTCAAACTAATATTCATTAAATAGAATAAACAGAGACATAAGTCCTCGAATGCATGTTCAAAGTAATATTCATTAAATAAATAAGCGGAGTCATAAGTCCTCGAATGAATATTCAGAATAATATTCATTAAATAAAATAAAGCTATCGAATAAACCTTATTCGATTAATAGTTTTGGAAACTATATCAATATATATATATATATATATATGTAATATACTCGGGAACATCGACTCCCGGTTTTAGAAAATGTTCACCTTTGGCCCCCCTATACTAAGGGTATACACAACTACTGCTTATCTCTAGCATAGGTATTATGCAGTTTATAAGCATTTGAATCAACAATTAGATATCAAGATTACAAAAATAGGCATGAATATATACCATATCAACATGCTCCAATATATCGCAAGATTTGCTAATAACAATCATGCATTTATCACAAGATAATGCATATACATTTATACATCACAACAACAGTATAACGGGTAGAAAACTTGCCTGAGTGTTCCCGGATAGACTTAAGCTTAGAGTGGGTCCGATAACCTATGAACAACAACATAAGTCGGAATTAAACCTCGGTCGCTTAAGAAACTAGACTTTAACCAATTAGAGCCCTAACGTTCGCTTTCGCGCTTAACGATTCACTTAAGTCGCTCGAGTACCCTCGGCTCCACCATTTTTAATAAATTAACCATTAAGAGTTTTAAGGCGATTCTTTCGCAAGTACCTTACCAACTGCCTAATCCACTTAACATAATTGTTTCATACCCCAATTAGTCATTTAAAGTCCTTAACCAAGGTTTCAAAGTAAGGCGAGGGGTAATGGTTCGTTCCCGAAACGCCGTTACTTAAAACGGCCGTTTCTCCTAAACCGTACATCGGATTCAAGCAAACCACATATCAAAACGAAGCTTGAAACATGAGCTATCTAATCATAGCAATGGTCAAAACCTAACAGTGAGTTCACGGGTCCTGATGTTAAGAACAAAAGCAGTCTAAGGTAAATCGGGCATTATGACGGCTATGTTTACGCGATTACCAAATTTGTACAACTCCAAATCAATCCACAATCAACCACAAATCAACCCATAACCACCAATACAACCAAACTCCGTCCATACTTCATTACAACAGTCCCAACATCTCAAAATTTTCTAATTTATACTACCCCTAAACATGAACTAAAGCTATACTTAAGTTCATTAACTAATTACCAAGATTTACCATTCCAAAAACATCACAAAACCAACCAATCTCTAAATACACAACACCCATGCCTCTCATGAACCATAACAAACAAAACCAAACTTAATACTCAAAGTAAAGTTAGGGTTTGGAGGGGTTATACCTTCCTTGGAGTGATTAGAGTAGCTAGGAAGCCTTAAGAAGCCTTGAGATAGCTTAGAAATGCTTGGATCTTAAAGAAAATCAAAGAAAATAAAGTTAGTAATCTTGAAAACACTATTCATCATCTTCTTCCTTGATTTATTGGAAGAGACTCATGAAGAAATAAAAGCTTAAACTCCTAGGATATGCTTATCTAATCATAAGGAATCTTGGATAATTACCTTGCAATTTAACAAAGCTAGAATCTTGATTTTTGGAAATTTCTTCCTTGAAAACATGAAAAAGCCGAGAGCTCTTGCTTGGAAATGAAAAGTCAAGTTTGTGTTTATGATTTTCTTGGCTTGGTTGATGTTGTTTTGTTAATTGGATTATTACCATGGTAAATTTTGTGTGGTTCACAATCAACCAACAACACACTTCTCTTTTGGTCATGCTTAGGTCATCATGCTATGTCATCCTCCCACACTTGTCCTCTTCTTGTTGGTGAGATGACATCACTCCCCACTAACCCTTTGATTAACTCCTAATCACTTGGCTAATGACCGCTGATCTGTTATACGGTTCGCTTAACTTTCGTTCTCGTTTATCGTTTGAGGGATCATACCCGGGATCTTATTACTTGGGTTCCCCTAAACCTTTCTCAATACATTATATTCCTTTTATGATCCTCTCTTATAATCCTTGAATTTAAATCCATTTAATCATGTTACCTTATACTCAATTTTTTCGGTATCTGGTGGATTTTCGGGAAAAATCAAAGTGTTCGGATTTGGATTCTGACGATCTTTACATATACTTATATACCACATAGAGTACTAATAATATCTCAGAAGATCAATAAAAGAACCCCTACATAGTGTGGTATGAAAAGTTTTCCTTTTCAATATAATCAGCAAAATCACTATTCATAAGGGTTTCAAAAAAATTCCAAAAATTGGGGTTATTACATCGGGTTTGGTCTCGCCGGAAAAGCGGCGACGTCGCCGCTGTTGTCGGTGGTTTAGGCGACGGGGACGGATGAAACGAAGGAGGAACACAATAGGGGAGGCCTGGGAACGAAAGGGAACGAAGCAACAGAAGAAACGAGGCCGATTGATTGTCGTTTTTGCTTCGCCGGAAGTTTCCGCCGGGCCGGAATCTGGGCAAAGGCCGGCTGTTCTTCCCGACCCGATTAGGTTGGGGACGACCCGGTTTCTAACTCGGTTTCGACCCGGGTTTAATCCTAAAAACCCAAACCCTGTTGATGTTTTGTGTTTTTTAGTTAATTAATTATTTATTTATATTTTAGTATATTAAAATCAGTTTTTAGTAATTCTAAAAAGTAAATAAAAATTAGTTTTGAATTCTAAAAAATAATATTATTAATTTCTGAATTATTTTATTAATTTATAAATTTGAATTTAATTATTTAATTAATTATTTAATTATTTATCTAATTATTTATTAGTTATCTAATTAATTAATAATTAGGTAATTAATTAGTAATTAGGTAATTACTTAAAGATTAAATAATACGATTAATAATATAATAATTAGTTAATATTGCGAATAGTGATTCGATAATGAGAATTATTATTCAAGCGTTAGTTATTCGAATAATATTGCAGTAATTGTTCCTATCGTATAATTAAATACCGATAATTAATTGATTAACGAATCGTTTAAATTCCAATAATAATATATTAGTTCGGTAGTATTCGAGAATAGTGCGTAGCTCGTATTTATACGAGTAATTGATTGTTGAGTTAGATTATGATTCGAATAATGACTCAATTGTTTAATAATTAACGTACCAGTTAATGATATCAATTATTTATATATAAATAATCGATCTAATCGAATAAATAACGATGAGTTGTAAATATTTGTAATAAATTGTGATTAATCCTAATAATTAGGGATTAATTATTTTAAATTAGTAAATAATTATCTATTAATTATTTATTAGTTATTGATTTATCAAATATTTAAAAAGTGATTAATTATTTCGATAATTGGTCACATAATTTTCAATAAATTATAACTTCTTCATTTTAACTCCAAAAATTATAAAAAAATTATTTTTGACTTTGATTTTTCTTAAATAATTATTTAAAAATTATTTTGGGATTCAAAAATTAGCAATAATTATTTATATTGAATAATAAATTGAATTATCAGTGTTTAATTGATAATAACTCAACTGTTAGTCCGAATTGAGCGAACCGAAAGCCTGTTGACTCAGAAAAATGAATTCTTCTCACTAAAAATAATATGAAGACCTAATTTCTTCTCGAAATTAGTTGAATTTATTGATTGCTTGATTATCAGTCGAAATGCGTGCCGAGATGAGTTCAAAAAATTCCAGAAAAATGGGAACTGAAGAAAAAGGTGATCAACGGAGCAATCAGCGAGTCGATTTCGATTCTAAAAATTATTTTAACTATAAAAACGATTATGTGCTTATATGTATTATGTGGTTAATCGAGTCTTACTTGCTTATATGTAATATTCGAGTTGGTTATAAATATATGGGTAGATAGTAGGAACATAATGAAGTCGATTTAAGGTGCAACAGAAATACAAAGTGAATTAAACAGTCTATTTTGCTAACGAAAACTAAGCCAACAAGGTAGGTCAAGTAGGGGATAGACGGAAGTGATTTAATTACAGTAAGTCGCTCAGAAGGCAAGTTTCTCCTCTATTCTATTTTTCAGAATAGTGATATTATCTTCAGATTATTATTACAATTGCACTCTTTTAATTCTCTTGTTCATATTTCATTTCACTTCTTGATTTATTCTTTTCATTTGAATTCATTATTCATATTCCAATTATTACTCACAATTATTGATATATTCTGGTAATTAGAATATATCAAAGTATACCGATTGTTCCGGTTGCTATTCCAGGGACTGGATAACATTACTTTTGGGGATTAAGTTTACTTAATCCTAAGGACCGGGACATAACCAGATCCTTGAGATGGGCTGTAGTGCCTGGGTGCCCGACGGGATCTATATAGTGAGATATAGATCTGCACTGTATCCTGGCTGATCAGCAGGGTATAGCTGTGAACTTGAGTCCAGTTTAGTTCGTTTGCATTCGCCAGCAATGGCCTTCTTTTCATTCTTATGAGGTTATATCTTTGCTCATATACCTGGGTTACGGATTCCGTTATATTGCTTTAACTGTGTATATTTTGTAGACTTGTTGAGCAAATTTTGGCTCACCCCTTTTTTTTGTTATTCACCTTATTATTTCAGTTAAGAAGGAATATGAAACCCGTCAGGACACGAGTGGTAAAGAAGCGGGTCAAGCCTCGGGATCCTCTTATACCCAAGGTGTTGATCCCAATCCAGGAAGAAAGCTTTGAGTATCCAATCTGGAAAGTCAAGATGGCTATGTGTTTGGAAGCCACATATCCTGAATATCTAAGCAAGATTTATGATGGTCCTCATAAACCAATGAAGGTAGTTGTTTCTGTTGCAGAAGAATCAGAAAAGATGGTTGACAAAGACATGAAGGACTACTCTCCTGAAGATCTTTCATCTATTATGAAGGATGCTAAGGTCAGACACATCTTGCACAACAGTCTTAATAGTGTTATGTCGAATTGGATTATTGGATGTAAGACAACAAAAAAGATATGGGATGCTTTAGAGGTAAAGTGTCAAAGTACAAATGCTATCAAGAAGAACAAGAGGACAATACTTACTCAAGAATATGAGCACTTTGACTCAAGAGACAATGAGTCCTTAACTGAGATCAATAAGGAGTATGATTTCGAGGACTCAAACTTGAAGTTCTTACTTGCTCTCCCTAAAAAGTGGGACTTTAAGGTCACATCAATAAGGGATAAATATGAACTTAATGACACACCTCTAGATGAGATCTATGGAATACTGAAAACTCATGAACCGAAGATGAAACAAAGAAGCAGTAGCACTCAAAGTTGAAAAGAAGCCAAAGGAGAAAGCTAGGAGAAAAAGCTACTCCGAAGGAAAAGCTATGATTGCATAGTCAGATACTGAATCGTCAAACTCTGATGATGACTCAAATATTGAGAATGACTTAGATACTGATAGTGATCATGAAAATAATGAAGATATGGATCAAATGGTTGCACTATTGGTTAAAGGCTTCAAGAAGATGGTCTACAAGAACTTCAAGAAAGGGTAAAGATTTTCCAGGAAGGGTTCTAGTTCCTTAAACTATGATAAGAGGAACAACAAAAGAAATACTGATTGGAAGGAATCAAGATCTGGAAAACTTGACAAGTCAAAGGAGAGATGTTAAAACTGTGATGGAATTGGACACTCTGCAGCTGACTGCAGGAAACCCAGAGCTGAGATGGAACAAGTCTTGATCTCAAAGAAGAAAAATTGGGATGATTCATCAGAATCAGATGATCAGGTCAATTATGCTCTCATGGCAAATGCTGATGCTGATAATGCTGAATTAAAGGTACCTCAGACTGTTCTTGCTTTTGATACTGATGATATCTATGAATTAAGATTATTTCTTAAGACTCTGCATGTTAGTTATAGGGATCAAACATTAGAGAATAATAGAATCAAGAGTGAAAATTCTGAGTTAAAAAAAGGAATGATCACCTAGAAATTGAGTTGCTTTCCATGCTAAAAATTCATAAAGAAAGAAATAATGTTGTTTATATTAAAGAAAAATTGTAGAAAAACATGCTTATCTAAAAAAGGAGTTAGCTAAAGAAAGAGAGGTTATTAAACTTTGGACTAACTCAGGAAAAACAACTCAAGAAATTTTATAGAATGGTTGTTGGGGATCAGGATTAGGAGATGCTGATAGCAAGGTCAAACTGGACAACGTTCAGATAAAGGACATTAAGTTTAATCCAAGTGATAATACTGTCAAGTCATCTATGAGGAAGGTTCAACCTCATCACCTAGATCAAACTTAATTTCTGATAAGAGTGAACAGGTTCACAAATAATTAGTAAATATTGGTTCAATGACTCAGAAACAGCTTAAGCAAAAGATGAAGGATTTACACATGAAAGACAAGAAGAAAATGCCTAGGAAAAATAGGAATGGCAAGATAGGTGTTTATAAGAATGGTAATTATGTAACTCCTCCCAATGCACCTAGAAAGCCCTGTTTGAAATGTGGTAGTACTAATCATCTTGCTAATTCTTGCAGGAAGAATAAAGAGGTAAAAATTGTTCCTTCCAAATCATAGTTTAGGAATAGAACAGTTAGATATAAACCACAGAGTCCTTGTTTTCATTGTGGCAGTGTTTGGCACTCTATTTATACATGTAAAGAGTATCACAGTTTGTATTATGATTATTATAAACCGAAACCCTCTTTAATTAAAGAAAAATATGTTTCTGCATATATAAATACTGATAGTAAGGATGTTAACATAAATTCTGATAAAAAGTCTTTTGCTGCATATGTTAAAAAACTGAAAAGGCCAAATGATCCAAGCTAGTATGGGTCCTTAAAAATACTAACTGATTTCAATTACTGATTGCAGGGTAACAGGAGGAATACTCTATTCTTGGACAGTGGTTGCTCAAACACATGACTGGTTATAAATCCATGATATCAGAATTCGAGGAGAAACTATCCCAAGTGTTTCTTATGAAGTGGCAACTTAGGAAAAATCTTGGGATATGGCAAAATCAAAGTCGGAAATGTCATCATTGAAAATATAGCTCCGGTTGCAGGACTCAAGCATAATCTGATCAATGTGAGTCAAATATGTGACAGAGTTTACCATGTCAATTTCTATGAGGAGCATTGTGAAATTATCAGTAAGTATGATGGCAAGATTGCAATGACTGGTGTAAGACATGTTAGTTTATATGAAGCCAGGGTCTCCAAAAATACTGATGAATCAGAAGTTTGTCTACTTAGTAGAGCATCTGTGGAAGACAGCTGGAACTAGCATAAAAGACTTTCTCACCTCAATTTCAACAATATCAATGAACTTAAGAGGAAAGATCTTGTAAGAGGATTACCCAATGCAGTGTTTACTCCTGATGGCTTATGTGACTCATGCCAGAAAGCCAAGCAAACGAAAACATCTTTGAAGAGTAAAACTGAATCCTCCATTCTTGAACCATATCATCTACTTCATATCGATCTCTTTGGTCTAGTAAATATTATCTCAATTTCCAAGAAGAGGTATGCATAAATATAAAAGATACACATGGGTGTATTTTCTGCACACAAAGGATCCCCATCCATTCTTCTTGATCATGTAAGAGAGCTGGAAAAAGATCAACATACAAAGTGAAGATCAATAGAAGTGATAATGGAACTGAGTTCAAGAATAACTCTATGGAAGAATTCTGTAAACTCAAGGGGATAAAACAAGAGTTTTCTCCTCCTGGAACTCCATAACAAAACGGAGTTGTTGAAAGGAAGAATAGAACTCTCATAGAAGCTGTAAGAACCATGCTAGAAGAAGCAAGATTGCCTACCTACTTCTGGGCTGAGACTGTGCAAACTGCTTGCTTTACACAAAATGCAACATTAATAAATAGGAATGGAAAGATACCATTTAAGATGGTGAAGGGAAAGTAGCCAAATTTGAACTATTTTCCCATTTTTGGTTGTAAGTATTTTGTTCTTAAAACTCATCCGGAGCAGCTTACCAAGTTTGATCTAAAAGCTAATGAAGGAATTTTTGTGGGATATCCATTGTCTAAAAAAGCCTTCAGAGTTTATAAACTGAGAACAAGAACACTCATGGAATCTATACATGTATCTTTTGATGACAAGAAGATAGCAGATCTTGAAGATACTATTGACCATGACAAATTGAGATTTGAAAATGAAGTACCATATGTTGAACTTTTAAATCCTGATCTTGATTTAGTAAATCCTGATATCACTCAAAGCTCCGATAATCCACATGACAGTGGAAATTCTTCTAATACTGAAGTATATGTTGAGGTTGAGCAACATGATTCATATCCAGAGACTTCTACAAATGATTCTGTTAGGAATATGTTGTGTACTTGATAATAAGTTAAACAAAATACCTTAGTAGTTTTAACTTAGTGAGTTTGTAGCTTTTAACGGATGATCACTTCTATATCCGTTGAAAGGGTAGCTTATGTTTAATAAGTTTAGTAACACATTTCTACATATTGCAATACCTTAGAGAACTAGATGTTGTAGAATTTTTTAAGTCATGTTGACTACTAGATTGATATACAAGATAGGTTGGCTAATTGTAAATATTAGATGCCTTTTAATCTTGTATAAGTGAAATAGAGTTAATTGCTATGAAGATGCTCTCAACGGATGTTCCACAAGGTTTCAACGGATGATCAACTAAAGCTTCAACGGATGTTCAACCGGACTCTCAACGGATGATCCAACATAGTCTCAACGGATGATCTAACTGAGTTTCAACAGATGAACAAATTTAAAAGAGCAAGTGATAGTGACTTGATAGTGACAAGCGTTGATTATATGCAAATGGAATGTGGCAGCCTATTTACAGGTTTTAGAGAACAAAGAGGCATTTCCTTCCGTGCTAAACTGAAGATATTCAAAGATGCTGGATGGAGAAATGAAGTGGCATGAAATTAGACTGTAAATAATTTTTCTTATTTGTTTGTCTTTTTATCATGTAACTTGGTGATATATAAACCAAGGGTAGCAAATAGAATAGTATTCAAGGAAGTAAGCAATTACCAGAGAAATAGAAAAAACAATATTTGTAAAAGAATTTCTTTGTTCTTATGAGTTCAACTGCGTACAAACTTTTCATCACAGAGTTCTCATATTAATATATATCTGTGATGGATATATTCATAGTAGAACAGTTCTTAAAATTTAAAAGTAGCGAGAATTACATTCAACCTCCCTTCTGTAATTCTTTTTTAGATTGTTTGGGAATAACAATTTGAATCAGAGCAAGCTCTTAAAGAACAAAGAGTTTAAAGATCACAACAACTAACAAGATGAGCAGAAAAGATGTTGGAGTAAAAATTCCATTTCTGGACAAAGACAACTATCACCATTGGAAGGCGAAAATTCACCTGCATCTCGTCTCTCAAGATGAAGAATATGTGGACTGTATTGAGAAAGGTCCTCAAGTTCCAATGAGGGCTGCTACAATGAAGCATCTATCCCAAAGCCTAGAGCAGAATGGTCTGATCCAGATATTGAACAAGTTTGTAAGGATAAGAAGGCCATGAAAATTTTGTTTGATGGTGTTGATGGTGACATATTTGACAACATCATCAATTGCAAAACTGCCAAAGATGTATGGGATACAATTCAAGTTATATGTGATGGAACTGAGAAGGTAAGGGAAAATAAAATACAACTCTTGATTCAGCGATATGAGCATTTTCATAGTGAAGAAAGTGAGTCAATCATTGACATATTTAGTAGATTTCAAAAACTACTAAATTCTCTAAAGTTGCATAGAAGAGTCTATCAGACAAAAGACTCAAACCTCAAATTCCTTAGTTCTCTGCCAAAAGAATGAAAGCCCATGATAGTCTCACTGAGAAATTCTCAAGATTACAGGGAATATACCTTGGATAGACTATATGGGATTCTAAAGACCTATGAGCTTGAAATAGAGCAAGATGAGAAGCTGGAGAAAGGAAGAAAGAAAAGAGGGTTCATTGCATTGGTTGCTGAGCAAGAGAAAGAGAAGGAGATAAAGGTTGAAGCTGTGGAATCTGCACCAAACACTAGAGTTTATGAAGGAAAAGGAAAAGGGCTAGTAGCTGAATATGAAGAACATCTTAGTCAAGATGATATGGATGACATAGATGGGTATCTGGCCTTTCTATCCAGAAGGTTTTCCAAGCTCAAATTCAAGAAGAATTTTGGAGTATCCAAGCCTAACAGAAACATGGTTGACAAGTCAAAGTTGCTACTTTGATTCAAAATAAAAGGTAACCGGGGGTTCCCGACTTTATTTAAATATTTCAAATATGGCTTGAGTAGTCATTTTGCAAATGAGTGCAGAAAGCCTGATTCTGAAAGAAAGAAGTTTGAGCCTGTGGATTACAAAAAGAAATACTTTGAGCTGCTCAAACAGAAGGAAAGGGCCTTTCTAACTCAGGAAAATGACTGGGCTACAGATGGATTAGAGGAGGACAAGGATACAAGCTATGTCAATCTAGAACTTATGACCAAATAAGATGAAGCAGAGGTCAGTTCATCCAGTAATAAGGTAATCACTGCTAATCTAGCATATTTACCTAAAATTGAGTGTAATGATGCCATAATGACATGTCTACTGAATTATATCATCTGCATATTACACTCAAATCTCTCACAAAATAAAACACTAAAATTAAAGAGAACAATTTGTTTTTAAGTGAAAGAAATGATGTGTTGGAATCTTAATTTGTTGAGTTTGAGAAACTGAAGATGGAGTGCAAGGTTGCCAAAGATGAACTGACTGAATCCTTAAAGAAAGAAGATATTTTAAGAAAGTTACTTGAACAAGAACAGGAAGTAATTAAGGCATGGAAATCTTCTAGAGATGTCCATGCTCAAATTACTAAAGTTCAAGGTATAGAATCCTTCTGTGATGAAGCCTGGAAAAAGAGCAAAGAGAAATTGAATCCCAACTTGGAAGAAGGACTTTCAATAGATGTGGATTTGACAGATGATGAATTTATCTGTCAAATGATCAAAAGAATTATCAGTCGAAAGACAAGGAACCACATCCGTTGAGTGAAAGAAAGCCAATTAGCAAATCCCAGCTAGCTAAGTTAATGAGAAATATGGATCAGTTTCCAAAAACTTTGTTCTAGGAGAAATAAGTCAAGTGAAAAAGAACAAGAGAGCCAATGTAGGCCATTTTTCAATCAAACAATTGAATGACATATTGGATAAAATTGAGGTTAAAGTAGAATCTAAAAGGAAAAACAATAGAAATGGGAAAGTTGGAATTAACAAACATAACCACTACAGACCTGATAAATATGCACTTAGAAAAACCTATGTGAAGTGTGGTAGTGTTAATCATTTGTCTGTTAAATGCAAACTTGCTATGCCTGCAACCATGTCTGCACCTCCCTCTTTTCTTAATATTCCTACCATGCTTGTGAATGTTATGCCTGCACATATTTGAATGCACAATTTGCTAATATGTCATTTGCACAAAATCCTTACTATGTTGCATTCAGTATGCCACAAATGCCATTTAGCATGCCTTACTGGAATAACATGTTTGCACATAATATGCCTTTCCATGGTAATCAGCATGTGCATGATAATTCTGTAATGACGAATTATTTCAAAGGTCTCACTCAAATGACTAAGGATGAATCTCAAATACCTAAGTCAAATGAGGAAAGGTCTAAGAAACCTAAGAAAAGGGCTAACAAAACAGGACACAAGGAAACTTGGGTACCAAAATCAACTTGATTTGATTTTTTTTTGTGCAGGAAAATAAAAAGAATCTTTGATATTTGGATAGTGGGTCCTCAAGGCATAGGACTGGAGTATCTACCCTGCTCACTGAGTTCAATTAGAGAGCTGGCCCAAGTATTACTTTTGGAGATGAAAACAAGGGTTATTCTGTGGGATATGGCTTGATTTCTAAAGACAATGTCATCATTGAGGAAGTTGCCCTAGTGGTTGGACTCAAGCATAATATGTTGAGTATCATCCAGCTTTGTGACAAGGGCAACTCTATAACTTTCAATACTGAAGCCTATGTTGTGACCAACAAGATAACCAATAAATTGGTCTTCACTGGAGTGAGAAAAGGAAATTTGTATCTAGCTGACTTCAACTCATCAAATACAGAATCTGTCACTTGTCTCTTCAGCAAGGCAAGTCAAGATGAAAGTTGGCTATGGCACAAGAAGATGTCCCACCTTATCTTCAAGACTATAAATGAACTAGTCAAGAACGATTTGGTAAGAGGCATTCCTCAAGTGGAATTCTCAAGGGATGGATTGTGTGATGCCTTTTACAAAGGAAAGCAAATCTATTGTGGATATGTTGTGAACTTGATGATTTCATTAACAAAACACCTTAGTAGATTTTACTTAGTGAAAAATGTAGCACTCGACGGATAAGGAATATAGTCCCGACGGATGACTCAATATAGTCTCGACGGAAGATGATTTATTATCCATCGAGTGAGTAGCTTGTGTAATAATGAGTTTGTAGTACATTTCTGCATACACCTTGTTTAGATTCTGTAGTAGCACTCAAGTCATGTTGACTTTAATTAGATATGCAGAATAGGTTGATTAATTTTACATAGATGATGTCTCGTAATTCTGCATAAATGAAATGAAGTCAAGTACCAGATTGCTACCCGACGGATAAACAACAATGCCACTCGACGGATGATCAACAAGGCAACCCGACGGATGATCATGTACCCGACGGATAATCAATTCAAACATCTGTTGACAGTGACAACACAGTCACATGCGTCGAGTGTATGCAAAAGGAATGTGGAAGCCTATTCAACTGGGTTTTAGAGAACAAAGAAGCATTGCCATTTCCATGCTATTATGAAGATATTCACAAATGCTGGAATAGAGTAATAAAGTAGCATAGTATTAGACTTGATAGGTTTTGTTTTATTATCTTGTCTTATTACTTTGTAATCTTGGTAATATATAAACCAAGAAGTAGAAAATAGAACAATAATAACAAGACTAAGAACATTATCTCAGAAAAACAATTGTAAGCTGCATCCTTATCATTTCTCTGTAAACTTAGTTGTTCATATTTGTAAGCAGCTGTGAGCTAATATTTCTACACAGAGTTCTCTTGATATAATATATATCTCTGGTGGATACATTCAAATCCACCAGAAAGTTTTTAAATACTTGAGTTTTTAATTACTTGTGTTTTGATTTTACTAACTTCTTATTCCGCATTTTGCAAATCAAACACTTATATATTATTAAGATAAAACATTTTATATTTTTGAAAAAGGTTCAAGAATTCCATTCAACCCCCCTTCTGTAATTCTTGTTGCATTGTTAGGGACTAAAAATTGGTATCAGAGCAAGCTCTTGAAGAACAAAGAGTTTAAAAATCACAATAAACAACAAGATGAACAAGAAGGATGTAGGAGTCAAGATTCCTTTTCTGGACAAAGATAATTAGCATCACTGGAAGGTAAAAATTCATCTTCACATACTTTCTCAAGATGAGGCTTATACTGATTGCATAGAGAGAGGCCCTCATGTACCAATGAGAGCTGCAACTGGAAATGAGCCATCAGTTCCCAAGACAAGGTATGAATGGTCAATTCCTGATATTGAACAAGTCAGGAAGGATAAGAAGGCCATGAATATTCTGTTCAATGGAGTTGATGGTGACATGTTTGACAACATCATCAATTGCAAAACTGCCAAGAAAGTTTGGGATACAATACAGATTATCTGTGATGGCACTGAACAAGTCAGGGAAAATAAGATGCATCTGTTAATTCAGCAATATGAGCACTTTCATAGTGAAGATAGTGAGTCTCTCATTGACATTTTTATTAGATTTCAAAAACTACTAAATGCTCTGAAGTTGCATAGAAGGGTCTATCAGACAAAAGACTCCAATCTTAAGTTCCTTAGATCTCTTCCAAAGGAATGGAAACCTATGAGAGTCTCATTGAGAAACTCTCAAGATTACAAGGAGTTTTCTTTGGAGAGACTGTATGGCATCCTGAAAACTTATGAGCTTGAAATAGAGCAAGATGAGAGGATGGAGAGAGGAAAGAAGAAAGGAGAATCCATTGCACTAGTTGTTGAGTTAGGGAAAGAGAAGGAGATGAAGATGAAAGCTGTTGAATCAACTTCAAAGGTCTGTGAAAATAAGGGCAAGGGGCTGGTAGCAGAAAATGAAGATTCTTTGAGCCAAGGTGATATAGAGGATATTGATGAATATCTTGCATTTCTTTCCAGAAGATTTTCCAAGCTCAAGTTCAAGAAGAACTTTGGAGCAGTTAAGCCAAATAGAAACATGGTGGATAAATCAAAATTCAAAGTTTCAAATGTGGCTTAGCAAGGCACTTTGCTAGTGAGTGTAGAAAGTCAGATTCCAGCAAAAAATAGTTTAAGCCTGTGGATTATAAACAGAAAGACTTTGAGTTGCTCAAATAAAAGGAAAGGGCTTTCATTATACCAGAAAATGACTGGGCAACAGATGGTCTGGATGGGGATGAGGATGTCAGCTATGTCAATCTAGCCCTAATGGCCAAGTCTGATGAAACAGAGACAAGTTCTTCAAGTAATCAGGAAAATAGAAAGAATTTATGGTACTTGGATAGTGGCTGTTCAAGACACATGACTGGTGATTCTACCCTGCTCACAGAGTTCAAGGAGGGAGCTGGCCCAAGTATTACTTTTGAAGATGACAGCAAGGGTTATACTGTGGGATATGGCTTGATTTCAAAAGAGAATATCATCATTGAGGAGGTTGCCTTAGTGGATGATCTCAAGCACAATTTGTTGAGTATCAGCCAGCTATGTGATAAAGGCAATTCAGTAAACTTCAACTCTAAAGCCTGTGTTGTGACAACCAAAAGGAGCAACAAAGTGGTTCTCACTGAAGTGAGAAAAGGAAATGTGTACCTAGCTGACTTCAACTCATCAAACGCAAAATCTGTTACTTGTCTTCTCAGCAAAGCAAGTCACGATGAAAGTTGGTTATGGCACAAGAAGCTATCCCATTTAAACTTCAAGACCATGAATGAACTTGTAAAGAAAGAACTGGTTAGAGGTATTCCTCAAGTGGAGTTTTCTAAGGATGGATTGTGTGATGCCTGCAAAAAGGGAAAGCAGATCAAAGCATCATTCAGAAAGAAGCTTGATTCAACAATTGAAGAACCTTTTCAACTGCTACACATGATTTGTTTGGACCAGCCAATCTGTTGTCCATCTCAAGGAAAATATTTTTCCTAGTAATTGTAGATGATTTCTCAAAGTTCTCTTGGATATATTTCCTAAAGTCTACAGATGAGGCTAGTGAAATCATCATCAATCACATAAGGTAAGTCAATAATCATCCTGATTTCAAAGTTAGAAGAATTAGGAGTGACAATGGAACTGAGTTCAAGAATTCTGTCATGAGAGCATTTTGTGAAGAAAATGGGATTTTGCATGAGTTTTCAGCAGCAAGTACTCCACGGCAAAATGGAGTAGTAGAAAGGAAGAACATATCACTTATTGAAGCTGCAAGGACAATGCTTGAAGAGTCTAAGTTACCAACATATTTCTGGGTTGAAGCTGTAAATACTGCATGCTAAACTCAGAATATTTCTCTGGTTAATCAAGCAAAATACATGACTCCCTATCAATTGTTCAAGAACAAGAAGCCAACTCTAAATTTTCTTCATGTCTTTGGATGCAAATGTTATATCTTGAGAAATCAAACTGATCAGAATGGAAGTTTGATGCTAATGCAGATGAAGGAATTTTTGTTGGATATGTTGTTGATAAAGTATATAGAGTCTACAATTTAAGAACCAAAATTGTTGTGGAATCAATACATGTTGTGTTTGATGATAAAAAGATTGAAGGACTGCAAGATGGAGATTACCATGAGAGCCTCAAAATTGACAATGTGGAGATGGTTAGTGATGACAGTGATGATGAAAGTGATCAAAAAACAGTATCAAAGGATAATGCAGAAAAATCAACTACCAATGAAGCACAAAATTCAACATATGTCGAGTTGCATAATGCTTCATCCGTCGGGAGACAATCTGCTTTATCCATCGGGAGACAACCAGCTTCATCCGTCGGTACTCAAAATTCACCATCCGTCGGGTCATTAAAAGAAGCTGGAGGATAGAATAGATCACTTACAGAAAGTTCCCCTTTCTCAAATCAAAAATCCATTAACTCAGAGGGAGTTTCTAATAATCTAAACTCAATCACACATCAAGACAACAATGAGGCTTCTTCATCTAGAGCTAATCTACCTCAATAAAGGAAATGGACAAAGGATCACCCCTTTGAGCTCATCATTGGTGATGTATCTTCTAGAGTTCAAACAAGGAGAGCAACTCAAGAAGAATGTCTATACAACAGCTTTCTTTCTAAGGAAGAACCAAAGAAGGTAGAAGAAGCTTGGTTGGATCCTGATTGGATTTTAGCTATGCAGGAGGAGCTAAACCAATTTGAAAGGAATAAGGTATGGAAGCTGGTGCCCAAGCCTAAAGGAAAGAATCCAATAGACACTAAATGGGTATTCAGAAACAAGATGGATGAAAATGGCATAGTAGTCAGAAACAAAGCTAGATTGGTTGCTAAGGGCTATTGTCAACAAGAAGGAATAGATTTTGATGAAACATTTGCTCCTGTTGCAAGACTTGAAGCCATCAAAATCTTCTTAGCCTATGCAGCCTATGCCAAATTTAAACTCTATCAAATGGATGTCAAAAGTGCCTTTCTGAATGGAGATCTGGAGGAGGAAGTCTATGTCAGTCAGCCTCCCGGTTTTGAAGATCCAAATTTTCCAGAATATGTTTACTATCTTTTGAAAGCACTTTATGGACTGAAGCAAGCACCTAGAGCCTGGTATGACACCTTGTCAAAGTTTCTTTTAGAGAATCATTTCACTAGAGGTACTGTAGACAAAACTCTTTTCTTTAGAAATGTTAATGGCTCTAGTATACTTGTTCAAATTTATGTAGATGACATTATTTTTAGCTCTACAGATGAAAAACTTTGCAAATCGTTTTCCAAATTGATGCAAAGTAAGTATGAAATGAGTATGATGGGAGATGTAACTTACTTTCTTGGTTTGCAAGTTAAGCAAGTTAGTGATGGAATATTCATTAGTCAAACTAAATACATTTATGATCTTTTAAAGAAGTTTGATCTAATGGATTGCACATCTGCAAAAATTCCCATGGCCACTGCAACTAAGCTTGAATTAAATATTACTGAAAAGTCTGTGGATATTTCAAGTTATAGGGGCATAGTTGGCTCACTTCTGTACTTAACAGCTAGTAGGCCAGATATAATGTTTTCTACATGTTTGTGTGCTAGATTTCAGGCTGATCCTAGAGAATCTCACTTAGTAGCTATTAAGAGAATTTTTAGATATCTCAAGGGAACACCAAAACTTGGCATTTGGTACCCTAGAGATTCTGGTTTTGATCTAACTGGTTATTCAGATGCAGATTATGCAGGTTATAGAATTGATAGAAAAAGTACAATAGGAACCTGTCAATTTCTAGGAAACAAGCTTGTGTCCTGGTTCAGTAAAAAGCAAATTACAGTTTCTACTTCTACAGCTGAAGCTGAATATATTGCTGCTGGCAGTTGCTATGCATATATTTTGTGGATGAAAAACCAATTGCTAGACTATGGTTTGCAAGTTGAAACGATTCCCATTTTCTGTGATAACACAATTGCAATTGCCATCAATGAAAATCCAGTACAGCATTCAAGGACAAAGCACATCGACATCAAGTACCACTTTATAAGGGAACATGTAATAAATGGTACTATGGAACTACATTTTGTTCCCAGTGAAAAGCAGCTTGCAGATATATTTACCAAGCCACTGGATGAATCCACCTTTTCAAGGTTGGTAAGTGAGTTAGGTATGCTAAATTACTATTGAATGTTTATAGATTGTTTACAAGTTGTAATGCAGCCAGAAATTTAATTGATTTTTCAGTCATGGATGAAATTTTGGCTAAGTCAAAATTTACATCTTGATGGATGATCACTATCCATCGAGTTTGATCATCCGTCGATATACTATTTGTTAATAAAATCAATTAATTTTCTGGAGTATTTTATGACTCGACGGATAACTGATTTATCCTCATCCGTCGAATTGTCTTATTCTTAGCCGTTGATTTTCTGAACATTATCCATCGAGTATACTTACAGTTTGTAAGCATAACACGATGGATAATTGATGGAATTTTTATAGTTTATTTTTTTTAACGGCTACTTTGGGCAATTCTTATTGGTTACTTTATTTTACTTTATTATTTTTGACAGTTATTTTTGAGATAGTATAAAAGCTTAATTCATTTTCATTACTTTTCTTTTATCATTCTCAAATCATCTGCTCTAATTTCTTTCTTTCTCAAAAGCACTAACTCTCTCTCTGCAAGTTTTTACTCTCTAACAATGGCACCTGTCATCAAGATAATGTCTCAAGCTGGATTTATTTATGAGAAGAACAACTTCACTGCTCTTGTGAACAAGGGGATTCAATAGTCTGGTGACTAGCACAAGATGATGGATTTTGTGAAGAACTGCAAACTTAACTATGCCATGCTGGAATCACCCACCATCTACTGTGAGGTTATTGAAGAGATGTGGACAACTGCTATATATAACTCAGCTGATAAGACTATCACTTTCACTATTAAAGGTAAGGAATTTTGTGTTAATAGTGACATTGTTAAAGCATGTTTCAAGATTCCTGATAATACTGTAACTTCACCACACACAGACACTGACATTATTAACATGCTTAACTCCATGAACTATGCACTCTCTACTTCTAAATTAAGTGAAATTAGGAGGTTGGGTCTTAGAAAGGAATGGAGTTATCTGTGTGATGTAGTTACCAAGGTCTTTTCTAGTAAAATTAGTAATTTTGATTATGTTAATATCTCTATGCTTAACATGCTTTACATGCTTGTTACTGATAAAATTTTCAACTTTAGTGATCTTATTATAATTGAGTTGGGGTTTAAGTTAGGGGAGTTAAATAAGAGGGGTAACAATGTTTATTATGCAAGATTTTTAATGATGATTGCTAACCACCTCTCTGAGGATATTGTGCTTGAGAACCCAACCAACAAATTAGATTGTTGGGTTCAAGAGAGAAGGATTGTTGCAGATTTGAACAGGGAAAACCATCACAAAGAGGTGCCACTCTTCTATTTTCCTGTTATGGAGGCACCTCAGGTAAGCGAGGTAAGTTCAGCTGTCTCTACTCTTCCAGCCTCACAAATTTCTTTGCCTTCTAGTGTAGCTCTGGAAACTATATCAATGACCCAACAGTTGCTACCCAAGCTGCCAAACCATCAAAAATTTCTAAATCCAAGTCAAAGAAAGCCCCCTCTGGTATCTCTCAAAAGATGCCAGTTGCAAAATCCACCAAACCAAAAGAGGGGAGTGTGAAGGTGGGTAAGAAAGGTGAGGGACATGGTGAACATCAAAGAAACCCTAAGGATAAGGTTGGAGAGGTGATTGTTTCCCAGCCTAGCCACACTGAAGTTTCCCAACAAACTGAAGTGCTTAATAAGGATATAAGCTCATTGTTAGTTCGCATCCTCCCAAAAGGATGTGACTATTGAACAAAGCTCTCATCCAAGAGCACATGCCAAAAGGGTAAGGGACACAAGCTCACCCCAAACATATACTAGAAAGAAGAAACCAAAAACCCTTGGGGATGCACAGGGTTCACACACTGTGCAAACTGGTGCTGAAGACACAGTCACTGCGCCTTTTCAAAGTCAGTTTGATGTGGCTCCAATAAATGTGGAGTCACAGCCAAAATCTTTAGTTATAGAAGCACCTCAAACACCAAATTCTCCCACAAACTCTCTGGATGTGGATATGATCAATACATCAATTCCTGATTACCCTTCTTTAACTCTGTTGGGGAAGCCAAAATCTAGTGCAAGTGAGTATCATCTTTTGGATGATTTGTTGGCTCACTTGCCAATTCTTTCAGGAACTGTTGAGACATCTGTGCCAAAATTCTCATCAATCTGCACAGAGTCCACAATAGTTTCCACTCCAAACACATTCATTTCTACTCACTCGATGGATATTGCTCATCCGTCGAGTAGTGATTGTATCCTAACGTATAAGCTTAACAATAATTATCCGTCAAATAGTCAAACTGCTAACCCGACGGATATCCCTTATCTGTCGAGTGTCTCTGCACAGCTTCAAATTTCATCAATTATCTCAAGTGCAGAAGACTTAGTGGTAGTACCATCACTCCTAGGATTGAGGGAAGGGAGTGAACTGAGTGAGAGTCTGGGTTGCTCCCAGGAAAAATGAGAGGAAAAGAGTGAAAATATGCAATCCAGTTCTTCAGGATTGGCAAAAGAGAGTGTGAGGAGTCCCACCTTAGATGGTGAAGGTGAGGGTATGAGGGTGGTGAGCCAAGGTGAGACCTTGATGTAAGAAAAGAGAGAAAATGAGAGAAAAGCAGGTACTGAAGATATAAGGGTGGATGTTATTGTAAGTGAGTTAATGAATGTCCAGGATGCAGACAGGGATGGACTATCTTAGCAAACTCAAGCTGTTATAGATTCCACCTCCTTAATTAAATGCTGACACATTTATTCACCCAGTTCCATCCTACCAATTTCTAGCTGGACATGGCAATGTCAATGCAGAAAGGATGCTAAACTTGGTGCACACTACACAGTCCATGCAAAGAGCTAAGGATGCCATCACAGCTTTGCCTTCTACAGCTGGTGATGTTGATTATGAGACTGGTGGTTCAGAAGAATTCTTTGGAGGTGAAGGTGGAGATAGTGAAGAAGAGCCATTGGACATAGGGGAGAATTAGGCTCTAGTTCAAGATCAGGCATGCCATCTTGGGCATTTTCAAAGCAATGTGATGAACACTACTTTAAGACAACCCTGATGCAACTCATAAATTAGACAAATTCTGCTCTTCAAACCACCACAAATGCCAGCACCAAAAAGCTCCTTCAAGCATATCTTGCTTCTCTGCAACTACAAAAAATCCAAGGTTTTCAACATGCTCAAGATGTCAACACTATCAAAGGTGATATTGATGAGATGAAAAAGGCCATTTCTGACAAGATGGACTCTAGACTTCCAGAAGCTACAATGCTTGACATTAAAAGACAACTCAGGAAAAATTCTGATCTTGCCACAAAGATAGATGCCTTGGATACAAGAATGACAGCAATGGAAGCATCTCTTACAGCACTTCATCTACACCAAGCTCAACAAACAGACTTGCTTCAGAAACTGGTGGTTGCACAAACCTCCTCCTCTACTCAGCTTGATGATAATAAAAAGAGGGAGAAAGAGAGTTCTAAGAGTGAGGGGGAGTAAAAACTACTCAACATTCAAGTTAGCAAAGTTATTATGCCTACATTTACTATCTCAAAGCCACCAGCTAAGGACAGTATTGATCTGATAAAGGAAGCAACAACGACTTTGAAAGCAGCTGAAAAGGAGCAGTTAAATCCAATCAACTGGGAGAAAATTGATGAGGATATTCAAAAAAAGTTGGGCTAGCAAAGAAGCTAGAAAAGTCATCCATTCATCACTTTCAAGTCAGGAAAATCTCTGTGAATGAAATGAGCATGAACTATCTGGAAAGAGGACAACCATCCTGCATCAAATCTCCAAAGGCTGAAGTACTTTTGAAGCCAAGGTTGAACTATCCAAAATCATCATTAAAGAACCCTTTGGATACAGTATATGTGACACCAAAGCCTGATGAGAAGAAACTGTTATCAAGATCCATTACCTTCTACAAGGATCCAGCTGATTCAGCTTTGAAAAGGAGAATTGTTAAAGTTTTCAGGAATGGTAAAGAAATTTGTGTGGTGGCTGGATATCCTCAATTTGCTGAAGCAAAGAGAGAGGAAAAGGCAAGATTGAAGCAAGAAAAGAAGCAAGCTGCTCTATATGCTAAAAAAGTTAAACAAAAGAAAGAGCAAGCTCCTATCTTGGCCAAGCTACAAGCTGTGAAACCAACACAACAAATTCCTGCTCAGCCATTTGAAATCACTGAATCTCAAGATCCAAAGAAGCAAGTTGAACCACAACAGAAGAAATCTCACAGATACAAGGAATTAGCCAAAAGAACCAAAAGGAAATTGAACTTTGCTGGTAAGGAATTCGAAGATCAGTTTCTCAAGGAATTTATTCCAACTATAACTCAAGCATCAAAACCCTCAGTGGTATTTGAAGATATTAAGGTGGTGGATCCTTACAGGAACATTCATGGTGAACCTATTGTGCCTAAGGATGAACCAATAGACTGAGAAAGTCTACCAATTCCTGACTTCAATTTGCCAATCCTTAATAAGCCAAAGAGAACAAAGTCAAGAGCAGTCAAGAAAGTGAAGCTATCACCTCTCAAATCCAAATCTCTAACCAAAGCTCAATCCAATGTCAATAAGGGAGATTACATGTACTTATGTGACATCAAGGAATTCTCTTATCTAAACCTCTATCTCGATGGACTGGAAGAAGTTAGAGGGATTGATGCCTACAGGAATCTACCTGAAAGGTTAGTTTTCAAGTACAAGCAAGGAAATGAGATTCAATGGCCACTTCACAGGATCCTTCAAGAAAGCCAATCTGTGCTGATAAAGGTTTATTCATCATTCAAGAAGAACTTTGGATTAAATATAACTGCAAGAAAACTTGTTCTAAAGAAGATTGAAGAACTGAGGAGTATTAGAGCTAAAGATGCACTCCCAAAGACTCTAACTATTCCTTACACAGGGAGTAGAGTGCATCTAAGGCCCTACTGGCTGATGGAGTTCATGGATGACAAAGGAGTTAAAAGATTTTTTAGATTAGAAGACCAATTGAGCATCTCTAGCAATGAGACTCTTTTGGAAATGCAAGAAAAGCTAAATCTCTCAGAATCTGATGAACTGGAATTCCACAGACAGCTCCAAAATCAGATAGAAGAAAATAACAGAAAGCTTGGAAAGAGATCCAGATCTTCAAGGAATTAGATTAATCTGCTCAGTCTAGAGGAGCACCTTGAAAATGACTGTGAGCTAATCTTTTTGTATTTTGTTATTTGAAGCACTTTACAGTTTTATCTACTTACTTTTAAAGTTGTATTTTTAGGGTATTTTGTTATCATCAAGTTTCTCTTAATTTATGGCTACAATTCCAGTAGACATAAATTGGGGGAGATTGTTGTGGATATGTTGTGAACTTGATGATTTCATTAACAAAATACCTTAGGAAATTTTAATTAGTGAAAAATGTAGCACTCGATGGAAAAGGAATATAGTCCCGACGGATGACTCAATATAGTCCCGATGGATGATGATTTATTATCCATCGAGTGAGTAGTTTGTGTAATAATGAGTCTGTAGCACATTTCTGCATACACCTTACTTAGATTCTGTAGTAGCACTCAAGTCATGTTGACTTTAATTAGATATGCAGAATATGATGATTAATTGTACATAGATGATGTCTTGTAATTCTGCATAAATGAAATGTAATCAAGTGCCAGATAGCTACCTGACGGATAAATAATAATGCCACTTGACGAATGATCAACAAGGCAACCCGACGGATGATTATGTACCCGACGGATAATCAATTCAAACATCTGTTGATAGTGACAACACAGTCACATGTGTCGAGTGTATGTAAAAGGAATGTGGAAGCCTATTCAATTGGGTTTTAGAGAACAAAGAAACATTGCCATTTCCATGCTATTATGAAGATATTCAAAGATGCTGGAATAGAGTAATGAAGCACATAGTATTAGACTTGATAGGTTTTGTTTTATTATCTTGTCTTATTACTTTGTAATCTTGGTAATATATAAACCAAGAAGTAGTAAATAGAACAATAACAACAAGACTAAGAACATTATCTCAGAGAAATAATTGTAAGCTACATCCTTAGCATTTCTCTGTAAACTTAGTTGTTCATATTTGTAAGCAGGTGTGAGCTAATCTTTCTACATAGAGTTCTCTTGATATAATATATTTCTCTGGTGGATATATTCAAATCCACCAGAAAGTTTTTAAAGACTTGTGTTTTTAATTACTTGTGTTTTGATTTTATTAACTTCTTATTCCGCACTTTGCAAATCAAACACTTATATATTATTAAGATAGAACATTTTATATTTTTGAAAAAGGTTCAAGAATTTCATTCAACCCCCCTTCTGTAATTCTTGTTGCAATGTTAGGGACCAACAAATCAAGGAATCATTCAAAAGGAAGCTTGCATATACAATTGAAGAACCTTTACAATTATTATACATGGATTCATTTTGAACATTCATTATATTGTCCATCTCAAAGAAAAGATATTTCCTAGAAATTGTGGATGATTTCTCAAAGTTCTCTTGGAAATATTTTCTCAAATCCAAAGATGAAGCTAGTGAAATCATCATCAATCACATAAGGAAAGTAAAAAATCATCTTGATTTGAAAGTTAGAAGAATCAGGAGTGACAATGGAACTGAGTTCAAGAATTCTGTGGTGAGATTATTTTGTGAAAAGAATGGGATCATGCATGAGTTTTCAGCAGAAAGAACCCCACAACAAAATGGAGTGGTGGAAAGGAAGAATATATCTCTTATTGAAGTTGCAAGAACAATGTTATAAGAATCAAAGTTACCGACATACTTTTGGGCTGAAGCTGTAAACACTACATGCTACACTCAGAATATTTATTTGGTTAATCAAGAAAATTCATGACTCCCTACCAATTGTTCAAGAACGGGAAGCCAACATTAAACTTTCTTCATATCTTTGGCTGCAAATGTTATATCTTAAAGAATCAAACTAATCAGCATGGAAAGTTTGATACCAAAGCAGATGAAGGCATTTTTGTTGGATATGCAGTTGGAAAAGCAGACAAAGTCTACAATCTCAGAACCAATATTGTTATGGAATCTGTACATGTTGTGTTTGATGATAAGAAGATTGAAGAACTGCAAGATGGAGATTTCCATGAAAGCCTCAAATTTGACAATGTTGAGATGGCTTGTTATGATAGTAATGATGAAAGTGATCAAGAAACAATGTCTAAAGATAATGCAGAAAAATCTACAACAAGTGAAGCACAAAATACAACATCCGTCGAAAGACCAAGTGCATCTTCCGCTGAGAGACAATCTGCATCATCTGTCGAGAGGCAAAGATTAACATCCGTTGAGCCATCAATAGAATTTGAAAATCAATACAGATCACAGTTAGAAAGAACCCCATCATCAAGTTACAGATCCACAAACTCAGGGGGACTTCCTTCTAATCAAAACTCAATCACACAACAAGACAATCATTGTGACGGCCTCAATCCCGGGGTCAGAAGTTGACGTCACCAACAACAATAATAATAAACATAATATAATCCAAATCATTAATTATACGAAACCACGACCCCTTTACCAAGATCTTTTCTAAGTTTAAGTATGATTTAGGTTACCACTGATACAAAACCGTCTTACAACAACCGTACTGACGCAACTAACTTAATACAACAACTCAATAGACCATCCTCGGTCCAACACAACTACCTCAGAGGAGCCTGACACGGAAGAAACTGGAACTCTGCCCTGACTACCGCAAAAGAATCTCCTAGGCATCTGCAAGATATATATAAAACATTCTGCAAGGGTGAGCAATTAATTGCTCAGCAGTACCACTATATGAATAACAAGTAAAAAAAAATTTAAAGTAAAGCAGTGATAGGAATAGAATTCATAACTTGATAGAAATTAGGTAAATCATATATAAACTGGATATCAAAACTAGCATGCTCTGTTAAACAATAATATCAGTAGTGTGTTGTGTATAAATACCAGAATTTAATTCTAGCATGCCATTTTCATTTCCAAATTCACTGTATAAATCACTTGTTCTGCTATGAGAACCACAAAGCCAAATCGGATACGTAGTGGATATATGAAGATAGTTGATCAGGCTATCAATACCAGAAGGCTCCATCTGCCATCCCATTTACCTGTTCCGGAACTCAGAGACTAGCTAGGCCTCTGACCTGCTGGACTAATTGGTTATTTAGTGCGCGCAATCGAATTAGCCTCTTACGCCACCTCAATAGGTCCCCTGGCCCCAATGTATCCCATATCTGACCGTTTTATCCAGTTTTCAAAACACTTGTACCTATCTCATTTCAAAATCATTCATTTTAATAGCACTCATAAAAAATCTCGTTCGCAAATCATTTCATTTGAGATAGGTACCTTTCGAAGTTACTTTTCCCCAAAACAGATTGAAAACAATGATTTATAACTACATGGGATACGTAACTTAAAACGTTTCTGTTCCATTACGAGATTGAAACATTAGCTATTCATATGTACTAAACCATAAAAGAATGGTCAGGGGTACTTGCCTTGCAGAGCTTTACAACTATTACTGATCGACTCTAAGCCGACTCGGACGCTCAGGCTTTATCGTCTAACCACTAGATCACCTTGGATTCAATTTCAACACTCAGGCTCTTCGGTTGAAACCCTACTGAGCTCGTCGACTGTCCACTAGGTTATCCTTAGTCCAACATGCACTTTCGGTTTCCCCGACTAGGACCTACAGGGTCGAAATACTCTATGTTAGACGTCCAGGTATGCTTGACATATCCTCGCTAACAAACCTACCCATACGATATCAAATCCCCACTTGTAATTATACATATTATTGTAATACATGCATCAGTTAGGGTTCACGTTCTCGAAAGTCGGTTCGGTGTTCGTTTTCAGAAAAAACATATACTCGTCCTTGTACGAAATTAGGGTTATTGGTTTTGGTAAAATATTTTACCACAACATACAATCGGGTTTCGTATAAAACATATGTTTATATGTATTTATACTCGCTCGACGTCCTGATAATTACTGGAAACGCTCCCGTATTTCCATAGTTCGATTTCCCGAAAATCGGGTAGCTTCTCCTTTGATTATCGGACTACCCGTCGAAACATAAATCAATATCACAACCGCAAAGTTCACAACAATAACACTACAATAAATCACCATTCCATTCCAAAATTCCCAATCAGCAATACAATTCAATAATACGATATTTACTAATTAACTAATTCGATCCGGAATAAAAATATAACACTAATTTTATTTATTTAAAATATTAGGACTCAGAACCGCGTCATTACCGTCCACAGTCCGCTCGTCGAAATTCATCGCGGACGGCGGTAAAATTCGGAGGTACCCGAGTTGGGTTTCCAATCATAGATTCTACCAATTAATTACTAACAATTCCCACACAAAATATTAATTCATTTCATGAATAATACTCAAATATTTTCTGTAGAGAATAAATAAATAAAATAAAATAAATTGTAATTGGAGTCACAAAATCACTATAACGTAAACATGAACCAACACAGAGGCAGACGCACACGAACCACCTCCCCCACCGGAAACGGAGAGGGGCGGCGACGAAGAATTAAGAAAAACCACAGCACATCATCAAGATACACACAAATATATACATATAACACACACCCGCGAATATACACGCATAGGGGATGGGAGGGAACAACCACCAGTCACTGGAATAACCAGGGACGGTGGCGTCGCACCGAAAAAGGAAACAACCACTGGCGATTCAACATCGAGAGGCAAAGAATCGAGGAGCTACAGGATGGAGGAGATTATACGTATATGTATGCATCTGCCCTTTGATAAAGAAAAGGGTAGAAAGAAAAATAAATAAATAAATTGATGTTTTGTAAAGAATACAGGGGTAACACTCTTCTATTTTTGCCGAATACAGTGCCGCGTGTCCAATTAATTGGACACCTGTCTCGTTCTCTAAACTGCAAGCCCAATTCCGAGCGTTTTAATATTTTAACGTATCACAATGCGAATAATTATTAATCGATATAAAACCAAAATAAGTCTAAATTTTTTCTAAATATCTCGAAGTTTATAAAAACATAAATTTCGAAGTTTTAAAACAATTTTTGAAGCGCCATTTTGACCCACTTTTAACAATTAAACGAATCAACGCACGGGTGAAATTACTCCCAAAAATTTCCAAAATAATTTTAAAATTCTCAGAATATTCCAAACTTAAATAAATATGAGTTTCATAATTTTTAGAGAATTCTGGAATTAAATACGGATTTTACAAATAAATGAAATCAGAAATTCATACAAGGCTAAATAATTGATGAAATATTGATTTCTAGATCTTATAAAATCCCAAAAATAAATATTGTAATTCTAAAACCATAAAAATAATTTTAGAGACAATCCAAATATTTATGGAAAATAAAACTACAATAAAATGACTTTTAAAAGCGAAATAAAGTCATACAACCCATTAATTAACCACGCAATTTAATCTTATACACTAGCAATCACATATACATAATAACAAAGCAATAACCCACTGACAGTACCCATATACACATTTTATTTATTTAATTATACAATAAATACATATTTAAATAATACCAAAAATATACGAGTCGTTATAATCATGAGGCCTCTTCATCTAGAGCTAATCTACCACAACGGAGAAAATGGACTAGAGATCACCCATTTGAGTTAATCATTGGTGATACATCTTCAATAGTGCAAACAAGGAAAGGAACTCAAGAAGAATGTCTATATAGCAGCTTTCTATCTAATGAAGAGCCTAAAAAGGTAGAAGAAGCTCTGTTGGATCCTGATTGGGTTTTAGCTATACGAGAGGAGTTAAACCAATTTGAAAGGAATAAGTATGGAATCTGGTACCCAAGCCTAAAGGAAAGAATCATATTGACACCAAGTGGGTATTCAGAAACAAGATGGATGAAAATGGCATAGTGATCAGCAGCAAAGCTAGATTGGTTGCTAAAGGCTACTATCAACAAGAAAGAATAGATTTTAATGAGACCTTTGCTCCTGTTGCAAGACTTAAAGCCATCGGAATCTTCCTAGCCTATGCAACCCATGCTAATTTTAAGGTCTATCAAATGGATGTCAAAAGTGCTTTTCTAAATGGTGATTTGGAGGAGGAGGTCTAGGTCAGTCAGCCTCCTGGTTTTGAAGACCCCAACTTCCCAGAATATGTCTACAATCTTTTGAAAGCACTTTATGGACTGAAGCAAGCACCTAGAGCCTGGTATGACACATTGTCAAAGTTTCTCTTGGAAAATCATTTCACAAGAGGTATTGTTGATAAAACCTTATTCTTTAGAAATATTAATGGCTCTAGTATACTTGTTCAAATTTATGTAGATGACATTATATTTGGCTCTACAGATGAGAAACTTTCTAAAATGTTTTCCAAATTAATGCAAAATAAATATGAAATGAGCAAGAAGGGAGAATTAACTTCCTTTCTTGGTTTACAAGTTAAGCAAGTTAGTGATGGAATATTCATTAGTCAAACCAAATATATTTTTTATCTTTTAAAGAAGTTTGACTTAATGGATTGCACATCTGCAAAAACTCCCATGGCCACTGCCACTAAACTTGAATTAAATACTACTGAAAAGTCTGTGGATATTTCAAGATATAGAGGCATGGTTGGCTCACTTTTATATTTAACAGCCAGTAGGCCTGATATAATGTTTGCTACTTGTCTTTGTGCTAGATTTCAGGCTGATCCTAGAGAATCTCATTTAGTAGCTACTAAGAGAATTTTAAGATATCTCAAAGGAACACCAAAACTTGGCATTTGGTATCTTAGAGATTTTGGTTTTGATCTAACTGGTTATTCAGATGCATATTATGTGCATTGTAAAATTGATAGAAAAAGTACTACATGAACCTTTCAGTTTCTAGGAAATAAGCTAGTATCCTGGTTCAGTAAGAAGCAAAATTCAGTCTCTACTTCTACAGCTGAGGCTGAATATATTGATGGTGGTAGTTGTTGTGCACATATTTTGTGGATGAAAAATCAACTGTTGGACTATGGTCTACAGGTGAATAAGATTCCTATTATCTGTCATAACACAAGTGCCATTGCAATTACTAAAAATCCAGTACAACATTCAAGGACCAAGCATATTGACATCAAGTACCACTTCATTAGAGAATATGTCATGAATGGTATTATGGAACTTTACTTTGTTTCAAGTGAGAAGCAACTTGCAGACATCTTTACCAAGCCACTTGATGAATCCACCTTTACAAGGTTGGTAAGTGAGTAGGTATGCTTAATTACTCTTAATATGTTTTGATGTCGAAGCAATTTGTAATGCAGCCAGAATAATGTGTAATATTTCTTGTCAAAAATGAAATTTTGGCTAAGTCAGAATTTACATCTCGACGGATGTTCATTATCCGTTGAAAATAAATATCCGTTGAATTTAATCATCCGTTGAAATATTAAATATTATTCTGGGTACTTTTATCTCGATGGCTAATTGTTTAATCTTTATCCGTTAAATTGCTCTCAACCCTAGCCGTTAATTCTAGGCATTATCCGTCGATTTTACTTACAGCCTGTAAGTATATTTTAATGGATAATCATTAGAATTTTGACAGTTTACTTTATTTTTTAAACGGCTATTTTGGGCTAATTTATCTTGTTACTTTATTTTATCTTTTAATTTTTGACAGTTTATGTCTGTAAAAGTATAAAAGCCAATTTCATTTTCATTATACTTTTATCTTTCTCAAGCAATTTCTCTAACTCTTTCATCTCTAAAGCAGAAGATTTCTTCTCTCCAATTCCACTTATTCACAGTAATGGCACCAGTCATGTCGCAGTCTGGGTTTGTTTATAAAAAGAATAACTTCGACGCACTGGTGAACAAGGAGATTGCAGCTTCCGAAGAATACCACAAAATGATGGATTTCATTAAAAGTTGCAAACTGAAATATGCTATGTTAGTCTCATGTCATCTATTATGAAGTGGTTGCGGAGGTATGGACCACTGCTATTTACAACTCAAAGGACAAAACAATTACCTTCACTCTTAATGGTAAAAACTACAACATAAATAGTGATATAATTTGTGCTTGTCTTCAATTGCTTGAGAATAATACACTAGTTCCACACACTGATACAGATCTAAGCTCAATGCTTGTTTCTATGGGTTATTCTTTTGACCCTACCAAGCTAGGTGAAGTTAGAAGAAAAGGCCTTAGAAAGGAGTGGAGCTTTCTCTGTGGCTATTTTATTTAAGTCTTTTCTGGAAAAATTAGTAACTTTGATGCTGTAACTTACTCACTTGTTAACATGCTATATATGTTGCTTAATGACAAGTACCATAACTTCAGTGAGTTTGTCATGTATGAATTAGGCTTTAAGCTAAGAGACATCAAGAAAAAGGTCTAAAAACATATATTATGCTAGATTCTTTATGTTTCTAGCTAATTTTGTTTCCGAAGATCTTATCATTGAGAACCCAACCAACAAGCTTGATTGTTGGGTTCAAGAAAGAAGGGTTATTGCTAATTTAAACAGGGCAAACAACCTCAGTAAGGTTTCTCTAGTCTACATGCCAATCATGGAGGGTCCTCAGGTAAGTGAAGTAAACACTTCTATCCCCACTACTTCTCTACCACCAGTTTATTTGCAGAAAACTGTGGCTATGGCATCTGTGGCATTAACCAAACAGGTGCCTACCCAATCCACTAAAATAATAGTTTCCATACCCAAGTCTCATAGACCCCCTTCTAGTTCCTCTCAAAAGGAACTAGTTTCAAAATCTACCAAAACCAAAGAGGGGAGTGTGAAGGGAAGTAAGTACGGTAAGTGATAAGGTGAACATAAAAGAAACCCTAAGGATAAGGAGGGAGAGGTGTGTGTAACCCAACCTAGCCATACTGCAGTTTCCCAACAAACTGTAGTGCTTAATAAGTATTCTAGCTCATTACTAGTTTCATCCGCCCAAAAGGATGTCACTATTAAAACAAGCTCTCAACCAAGAGCACGGGCCAATAGGGTTAGAGACACAGACTTACCCCAAACCTACACAAGAAAGAAGAAATCCAAAACTCTTGGGGATACACAGGGGGAACATACTGTGTAAACTGCAGTCGAAGAGTCATTTATAGCACCTTCTCAAAGTCAGTTTGATGTGGCTCCTGTATATGTGGAGTCACATGAAAAATCTCTTACAATAAAAGCACCTCAGATACAAAACTCACCCTAAAATTCTTTGGATGTGGATATGATTCACACATCAATTCCTGATTCTCAATCTGTAACTCTCATGGAGAAGCCAAAATCTCAAGCAAGTGAGCATCATCTTTTGGATGATTTGTTGGCTCACTTGCCATTTCTTTCTGATTCTACTGAGAAATCTGTGCAAAATCTCAAATCAATCACCATAGATTCTACAATCATTTCAACTCCAAACTCTGTCAATTCTACTATCTCAACGGATACTGTTCATCCATTGACTAGTGATTGTATCTTGACGGATTAGCTTAACAGCAGTCATCCGTTTAACTCTCAACTACTACCTCGATGAATATTTCTCATCCGTTGACTGTCTCTGCACCACTTGAGTTTTAACTATTATAACAAGTACACATGATTTAGTGGTTGTACAATCACTTCTAGGATTGAGGGAAGGGAGTGAACGGAGTGAGAGGCTGAGTTGCTCTCAGGCAAAGGAGAGGAAAAGAGTGAACCTGTGCAAGCTATTTCTTCTAGCTTGGAAAAAGTAAGTGAGTGGTGTCCCACCTTAGATGGTGAAGGTGAGGGTGTGAGGGTGGGAAGCCAAGGGGAGACCTTGATGCAAGAAAAGAGAGAACATGAGAGAAAAGAAGGTACAAAGGAATGGGAAGAGCCCATTGTTAGTGAGTTAAAGGATGTCAATGAGGCAGAAAAGAAACAACTATTTCAGCAAGATTATCAAGGTGTCTTAGACTCTATTTTTTATGAAGCTGAGGCATTTACTCACCCTGTTCCATCTTATCAAACTTTGGTTGAACATGACAGTAAAGCTTCTGTGAGAATTCTCAACTTGGTGCACACAACAACTTTAATATAAAGGACCAAGGATGCAATCACTGTCATGCCCTCCACAGCTGGTGATGATTTTGAATATCCAACTGGTGGTTTTGAAGAAAATTTTGGGGATGATGGTGATGATGATGAAGGAGAATTTATGGACATAGGGGGAGAAGCAGGCCCTAGCTCAAGCATAAACACTCCATCATGGATGTTTGGCAAAGAATGCAGTGAGCATCACTTTAAATCAACTCTCTTTCACATAATCCACCAGACTCAGACAACTCTTCAAGCTACTATAGATGCCAACACCAAGAGCCTTCTTCAAGCACACCTTGAGTCTCTTCACTTGCACCAAATCCAATATCTAAAGTAAACTCAAGATGTGACTGAGCTCAAGACAGAAATTGGTCAAGTCAAAATGGATATCACTGCAAGATTGGAGTCTACCTTTCCTAACACAACAATGTTAGATATCAACAGACATCTCAGGAAAAAATATGCTCTAAGTAGCAAGGTAGATTCTTTGGACACTAGGCTCAAGACCCTAGAAACCTCTATTACTCAAATCTAACTCCATCAAGCTCAACAAACACTGCTTCTTCAGAAATTGGTGGCTGCACAAATCTCCACCTCTGCTCAACTTGATGCTAACAAAAAGGGGGAGAAAGATTCTATTATTCCAATTAGTCAGGGATAGTCAGTTAGTGAGGGGGAGAAAGTGCTCAACATATAAGTCAGTAAGGTGATTGTTCCAGAAATTACTTTCTCTAAGCCACCAGTTCATGACATCATTGATTTGATCAACATAGAAGTAACTGAATTTGAGATAAAATAAAAATGGAAGAAGCTTGATGAAAACATCAAGAAGAAATTTGGTCCAATTGAGACACAGGACAAAGATTTTTCTCATTTCTCTCAGTTGAGACCAATTTCAGACAATGACATGAGCTTAGGGAACATGGACAGGGGTCAACCCTCAACAATTAAATCTCTGAAGGCCAATGTGATTTTTCAGCCAAAGAGAAATTATCCAAAGAAATCAGACAAAAATCCATTGGACCTGGTCTATGAAACTCCCAATCCTGATGAGAAGAAGCTGCTTGGTAGGTCTATTTATTTCTTCAAAGATCCTAGAGACTTAGTACTAAAGAAAAGAATTTCCAAGATCTACAGGAATGGAAAAATGATATGTGTGGTGGATGGACATCCATAGTTTGCAGAGGCTAAGAAAGAAGAAAAGGTGAGGATCAAACAACGGCAAAAACAAGTTGCTTTAAATGCCAAGAACCAAGCTAAGAAGCCCGCAACCACAGATTCTGTAATGCCCACTGTGACAGATGAGACTCATATTGAAGAAAAGCAAGTCGAACCAAAGCAGATTAAGAAAATAAGATGCAAGCTCAAACCAAAGAGGAAGCTGGATTTCAATGAAGATAAGGAAGAATATATTCCAACTCAATCTAATACCTCAAGTCAAACAGCCATGCCCAAAGTAGAGCAGGCTGAATTCAAGGTCTATCCTGACATGAAATTCCATGGTGAAACCATAATTCCCAAGGATGAACCTATAGATTGGGAAAGCCTACCTCTTCCTGATCTAAGCATTCCAATCCAAACCAAGCCAAGGAAAATAAAGAAGAGAACAATCAAAAAGGTCAATCATGTTAGACTTCAATCCAAGGCATTAGCCAAGCCCAAACCAAATATCAATAAGGGACATCAAGTCTCCATCTGTGACATCAAAGACTTCTCAGACATAAATCTTTATCGGGATGAGTTAGAAGAAGTTAGAGCTATTGATGCTTATAAACATCTTCCACAGAGATTAGTCATCAGGTACAACGGTGGAAAAGAGCTAACTTGGCCCCTTCACAGAATTCTCAATGAAGGCTATTATGTTTTGGTGAAGATTTTCTCCTCAATCAACAAGAACTTTTGGTTCAATATAGTTTCCAAGAAAATGGTCTGAACAAAATTGAGGAGATAAGGAATAGCCGGAGAAGACCAAATTCACTCCCAAGAGTCCTAACAATTCCACACATAGGAAGTAGAGTACATTTGAGGCCTTACTGGTTAATGGAGTTCAAATATGAGAAATGCACCAGAAGATTCTTCAGATTGGAAGATCAGCTAAAACTTTCTAGCAATAAAACTCTCATGGAGATGCAAGGAATGCTGGATCAAATAAATGAGGATGGATCTGAATTCTACAGGCAACTTCAACACCAGATTAAAGAAAATAATGAGAAGCTGGGAAAGAAGTTCAAACATTCAAGGAAATAATCTAAATTTACTCTGTCTAGAGGAGCTCCTTGAAAATGGCCTGTGAGATTCTCTATAAACCTTCCTCCACATTATTTTTAATAAAATTGCAGCACTTGTTAATTTTATCTACTAGAAATCAGTCTGTATTCATAGGGTATTTTGTTATCATCAAGTTTCTCTTAATTTATGGCTACAATTCCAATAGACATAAATGGAGGGAGATTGTTAGGAATATGTTGTGTACTTGATGATAAGTTAAACAAAACACCTTAGTAGTTTTAACTTAGTGAGTATGTAGCTTTCAATGGATGATCACTTCTATATCCGTTGAAAGGGTAGCTTATGTTTAATAAGTTTAGTAGCACATTTCTGCATATTGTAATACCTTAGAGAAGTAGATGTTGTAGAATGTTTTAAGTCATGTTGACTACTAGACTGATATACAAGATAGGTTGGCTAATTATAAATATTAGATGCCTTATAATCTTGTATAAGTGAAATAGAGTTAACTGCTATGAAGATGCTCTCGACGGATGTTCCACAAGGTTTCAACGGATGATTAACTAAAGCTTCAACGGATGTTCGACCAGACTCTCAATGGATGATCCAATATAGTATCAGCGGATGATCTAACTGAGTTTCAATGGATGAATAAATTCAAAAGAGCAGTTGATAGTGACTTGACAGTAACATGCGTTGATTGTATTCAAATGGAATGTGGCATCCTATTTACAGGTTTTAGAGAACAAAGAAGCATTTCCATTTCCATGCTAAACTGAAGATATTCAGAGATGCTGGATGGAAAAATGCAGTAATATGAAATTAGACTGTAAACAATTTGTCTTATTTGTTTGTCTTTTTATCATATAACTTGGTGATATATAAACAAATGGTAGCAAGTAGAATAGTATTCAAGGAAGTAAGCAATTACCAAAGAAATAGAAAAAGCAATATTTGTAAAAGAATTTCTCTGTTCTTGTGAGTTCAACTTGCAAGAAGCTGTATGCAAACTTTGCATCACAGAGTTCTCATATTAATATATATCTCTGGTGGATAAATTCAATCCACCAGAAATTTTTTAAATACTTGTATTTGATTACTTTGTGTTTGATTTCTTCAATACTTTCATTCTGCACTTTAGCTAAAATCAAACACTGTTATATATTCATAGGAGAAAAGTTCTTAAAATTTAAAAGTAGCCATAATTACATTCAACCCCCCCCCCCCTTTGTAATTCTTTGTTAGATTGTTTGGGAATAACAGATTCAACTCATGAGACATCAGTAGATAGATCATCAGACTCAAATTCTTCAAACTCTGATGAGTCAAATGCTGATAATAATGGGAACACTGATTCAGGGGGAGCATCAGGAAATAATAGTTGTAGTAGTCAAAGAAATAACAGAGAATTCATGGATCAAGGGGGAGGGTCTTCTTCAAGGAGTCAACTTCCATCTGTAAGAAAATATTCTAAGTCACACACACCTGACATAATCATTGAAAACGCTGACAGTGGTGTAAGAACTAGAAAAGCCACTCAAAATGAATTTCTATACCATTATTTTCTATCTCAAACTGAACCCAAGAAGGTGGAAGAAGCTCTTCCAGATGCTGACTGGGTTACAGCAATGCAAGATGAGCTTAATGAATTTAAAAGGAACAAAGTCTGGACTCTTGTGCCAAGACCAAAGAACAGATCTGTAGTTGACACAAAGTGGGTGTTCAGAAACAAGGCTGACAGTGAGGGCATTATTATAAGAAATAAAGCAATACTGGTTACAAAAGGCTATTCACAACAAGAATGCATTGATTATGATGAGACGTTTGCACCAGTTGCAAGGCTTGAGGCAATTAGAATATTTCTAGCCTATGCTGCTCACAAGAAGTTTAAGGTGTTTCAAATGGATGTAAAGAGTGCATTTCTAAATAGAAAACTCGAAGAGGAAGTTTATGTTGAATAGCCTCCGGGGTTCATTGATACAAAGTATTCAGATCATGTCTACTTACTAGATCTCTACCCCTCCTTCGTCCTTTTAAGAATCCTATCATATACTTGAAATCATCGAACTATATCGAAGTTCCCCGGGAGTTTTGCTTGTTGATAGGCACGACTCATCTCATATATTTATATGTATGTACTTCCGAAAGTTTTCGTAGGAAGTACTAAGGATGTGAGTTGACCGTTGTCAACAAATAATTAAACAAAAGGGAGTTTCTTTTGAAACTATGCTCAAATATTTAAAATAAGTCGAGATAAATTCATCGACGATCTGAAAGTATTCGTATGATTTTCTGAAATCCAGGAGTATTTTTGAATAGATTTTATGATTTTTAAATCATATTAAATCATTAAATTAATAATTAATAATTAAATAATAATTTATTAAATAAGTAGACCTTGAATGGATATGTTTTTAAAGAATATTTAAAATAATATTCCCCAACTAATTTATGTTTAAATAATTAAAGTAATCTTTAATAATATACTTAATCAGGTTTGAAATAAATAATCGTTGGAGAATACTTCTCCTATATTGAATGAATAACTTCAAATAATATTCGTTGCTCAAGTAATTAAATGTAGTTGAGGTAATACGATCTTTAGAAATCATTTTAAATATATTCGAGGTATTTAATACTTCAAAAGTGGACACCGAGTCTCTTGGGATAAAACAAGTACAGGCTTTTAATCGTCCAAAATATCTCCGGGATGATTCCCGGGTTTATACTTTATAAAAACTGACCGACTCTCGGCCTTACAACTTATACATCACGCTCTAATACAGCATTAATATTCTTAAATAAAAAACCTCCGGAATACTTCCGGGTTTTTATCAAATTTGTTAGGTCACACACACACACTATATAGGGGGTGAATACAGTGTATAGTACACTCAAATCGAACTTTAAGAACTTAAGTAACAGAAAACAAACTTTATTGAAACAATAAACTCTGTTACAGTATGGAACTGTTACCTCTCAGTGATGAACAAATATCACGAGAGCTGCTAGGGTTACAATGAATAATCTTCTCTAATAATGATAACACTTATAGTGTAAACCCTATGTCTGTGTTTATATACTACACAGTTACAAGATAATCGCTAATTGATATGGAATATAATTCTGCTTCCTAAAATATATCAATCAGATATCTTTTCTTCCAAGTATTCCATTCTTTACAGAATTCCTTCTTCATGCATATCTCTTCTTATGTTTATCTTGATCTTCTTTCCTTTAATCAGCTACTGTCCTTATCTGATCGTCCTTCAGCACTTAAGTTCTGATATCTATCTTCTGATGATTATCTCCTGATAACATAAGTACTGATATCCTTTAAGTCCTGACTTCCAGTATAAGTACTGATCAACAGTTAAGTACTGATTTATCCTGTTCAAGTAAGATCTGAAAGCTAAACATAAAACATATTAGCCATGACATTATCAAATATATCTAACAATCTCCCCCAACTTGTAAATTAATATAATATACAAGTTTAACAGATATTTGATGATGTCAAAAACATTAAGTACAAATGCATGAGAATTAGACTAGATAACTTCAACTTACAGTCCTTAAAGCTTTTACCAATTTCAACTTCTGATAACAACTTCAGTCTGTATAAATATCAGAATTTAAGCAGTTGTAGATCTTCGACTTGGCTTCATCATTTTCTGATCTCTCTGATGTCAGGAGTTGTTCTGAGATAGTTCTTCAACAAACATTTCTCAACATATCTTAGTTCATCAATCATTCTCCTTTTGACATCTTTAAGCTCTGCAGTATCTTCACCAGTTTGAAAGATTGCAGCTCTGAGATCATTGATCTTTGCTTTTCTCAACTCCTGATCTAGTCTTATGACATAAGCTTTGTCAGACTCTAGATTGAATTCAAGTCCCTTAATACCAAGATATGTTCTGATCTGTGCAGTATTAGGCTTCATATCAATAATATCACCATTGTGATCTCTGTACTTTGGAACATATATGCTGTCAGACTTAACAGAATAAAGCCTTTTCTGTCTCTGAATCTGTTCTTTTAAGTAGTTTGCAGCAGTCCCTGTTATTCTGTCATCCACTTGAAGTAAGAAAAGTACATGCTCCAATTCTTCAAAATACTTCAATGGAATGGCATTTTGTCTTATATGATAAACCCTACCATCTGTCATGAAATACAATATGATGTATTCTTTCAAGTAGGTATGGTAAACCATCTGTACAGATTCCAGTTGATTCAATCTCTCAGGAGTTGCTCCAATACCTGGTTCACTCAAGGAAGTTGGATCATTGGTAGTGTTGTGTACTCTTCTTTCATCAACACTTCCCAATCCAGTTTTATCTCTTGCTTTCTTTCCAGTAACTACTCTTGCTTCAAAACCACTTGTAGTAGTCTTCAAAGATTGAGTCTGTTTTGCTTTAGTGAATCCTGGTAGGAGTGTCTTTGATCTATTTTCTGATATCAAGTTAACTTGAGCTCTGTCAGAGGTTACTTGCTTCTTCTGAATATCAGAACTTACAATTTCTTGACTCTGAACAACTTAAGCCATGTCAGAGGTTGTTTAAAGAACTTTTCTTGAAGTCAGAGCAAGATCATCCTTTTCATCAGTAATTTCTTCTTCCTCAGGAGGTACATAAACCTTGATAGGTTCACCAACCTTTTCTTTACCCTTGGATCTTGGATCTATCTGTGGTTGTGATCTAGCCAATGTTGCTTCAGTATGTGTCCTTTCTTTGATCACAATGCCTTTGAGTTTTGGAAGTGATTTTTTACCAGAAGCTTCAGATTTAGATGTGACTTTCTCTGATTTAAGTCTAGCTTCTTATTCCTTTAAACTTTCCAAGTCCATTCCTGGATTTTCTTGAAGAAATAATTGTCTTGACATTTCCTCATCAAGATCTAGAAGTTCATCAGAACTTATCCTTTTACCAGCAGCAGAACTTAATCTTTTCCCAGTATCAGAACTTGTCCTGTGACTAGCTTGTCTTGATGTAAACCTTCTACCTTGACTATGACCGCTACCCATTCCAGAGTATCCTTGATCATCATTTCCATCATCCTTTCCTTGCAGTGTCTTGTTAGTGTTGCATTTTGACTTAATTACCTTCTCCCCCTTTTTGGCATCAGCAGGTAGTAAAAGAGAGATAAGTAATTCCACTGAGGATTGGATTTCAGTAAGTTGCGATTGTTGAGAAGCTTGATTTGTCAGAATTTCATCAATCTGAGCTTGTTGTTTCTCTTGAGTTTTCTCAATATAAGCAATCCTGTCAATGGTAGGTTGAAAGAACTTTTTCTTATCAATTTTCCAAACTTGTTCCTGTTTGATAAAGTTCTCCTGAATCTTGTGTAGCTCTGCATGAGTAGTTGAATGAAGACCTTGTAGATGTTTAGTACTCAATGCAGTGACTCTAAGCTGGGTTTTTAAATCATCAGAATTTAATATTTTATCAGCTTTAGTCAAGTGCTCAGCAAGATGTATTGCAGTTGGAACACATGAAACTGAGTTCCATTCCTTAGTCCACTCCTGACCTGCAGGAGTTTCACTCCAAGGTACTGGTGCTTCCCCGGTAACAAACTTCTTTACCAGTTCAGACTTAAGAAGAGTCTGTTGAGGAGTATGTCCTGAAGGACCTGCTTCATCAGCATCTACAGTTGGAGCAGCATCACCAGTATCTCCAGCATTTGCAGCATCAGAACTTAAAGAATCAGTATCTTCTGATAAGACAACAGTGTGAGTAGCAATGGAGGCTTCAGCATCCTCTAATTGCTGTTCTGCTACTAAGTTCTGATCAACAGCCAAATCCTGATGCTCACCTAAAGTCTGATCATCAGCATCTTGATGCAGAGAAGGTGTTGTTGACAACTCTGGAGTTTGAACAGCATCAGTAACAGGTGTTGTGGAAGGATTATTTATTGTTGGAGCTTCTAAGAGAAATACTTCAGACACAACCAAGTGTTGAACATCAATATCAGCACTTGTGCCTGGATCAACAAGAGACACAGATGGTGAGTTAGCCTTGTCAGATACAGCTTCCTGAGATGGAGTTGATGGAGAAGAAGTGACTGGAGCAAATTCCTTGTCTTGTGAGATCAGAGATTCCTGATCCCCTTCCTTAGCTGCTTCCTCTTCATCATCTGAAACTGGCCTTTGTGCCCTCTTTTTCTTGTACTTCCTTGTTGATTTGGATTCCTTGGGAGTTTCAGGAACTGTCATTCGTCTAAGCCTCTTGAGAAGCCTAGAACCCCCAATTTCAGAATCCTTCTGAGAAATCTCTTTCTCAGCTTCAGATACAACAGGTTATCTAGCAGGAACCGGTTCCTCAGAATCAGATTCATTTCTCAATGCAATCCTCCTTCTCTTTTGAGGTGTTTGAGGAACATTCTTTGTCCTCTTTGGCTTGGAAGATGAAGATTTCACAGTAGGTGCTGAAGATGAAGGTTGAGCAGTCTGTGAAGTGGAGAGATAGGATTTGAGATATGTTCTGAGGGTAGGTTGAGTAGAATGAGAGGTAGGTACTGAGGTTGATGGATTTTGGGTGTTTGGAGTTGGTTGGACATCAGAGTAAACAGATCTATAAGTATCAGGATCAGCATTTACTAGGATCTGTTTGACAGACTGAGGAATCTGTAATGGTCTAACCACTGTTTTCTTAGTATCAGCATTTACCAGGTCATTAAAGTATCGTTTTGCAACCTTAAAAGGTGGGGTTTGAGTGCTGACTAAATGAGGTTCATCAGTACAATAAGTGTAAATAAGTTGACAGAATCTAGCAAAATAAACAACATCTCGATCCTCTGTCATCCTATCCCCAATAAAACCAATTAAAGCAGTTGCAAAATCAAAATGAGTTTGATTAATAATTGCATACCCGATGTGCTGACTCATAATTGGAATAGCATCAAAATTCGAACATTTGTTCCCAAAAGCTTTGGTGATGCAATCAAAGAAGAAACTCCATTCTCTTCTGATATTAGCCCGTTTCAACTGTCCAAGTTTCGTCAGACTCTTTTCATATCCCAATTCAGCCATTAATTCCCGAAGGGCTGAGTCCTCTGGAATGGAGAAAGTACAATCTTCTGGAAGATGTAAAGCCCTGCGTACTGTACCAGGAGTAACTACAAAGGATGAATCACCCACTTGGAAGATAATACTGGGAGTTCCACGTTGACCACCATCATCAAAAAGTCCAGTCCTCCAAAACCTCAGAACTTGTTGGCTTGAAAAGAATTCAGGCTGTGTTAATGCATACCCAACCTCACTATGTGCAAGAAGATCTTGCACAAAGTGCAATTCAGATGGAGCTTCAGTGTCATCAAGAACTGCATCATAGTTGTTGGGGACAAACTTAGCTCCATCAATGATTAAATCCTTTGGTGCCATGTGAAAAAAAATGAGATTCAATTATGCCTGTTAGGTGTTTGAGATAATGTTTGTATGAAAAACCAACGTGAGAAATAAAGAAAAAGAGAGTAAAAGTAAGGAGAGAGATAAAATATGAAGAAAAGAAAAGATTAAAGAAATCTTCTCTCTGTTGTACTTATACTCTGAACAAAAATGTTACCGTTGGACACCTGTCAGACATGCAGTGTTAACGGACAGTTACTGGGCTCGAGAAAACAGGAATCATTACTTACCCATTTGCCTAGTTTCAAGGAAAAACCGTTCCATTTATCAAGAGAAATAGTTTTAATTCAAAATTTAAACCGTTATCACTGATTGAATTAATTTTCACTGCATCATTAATATTCTGAAAATACATCACATGAAAATGACCAAGATAAATTAGATAAGTAAGTGCTGAAAACGAATCAGAACTTAATATAAAACAAAATTTATATGGTCATCAGAATATCAATCAGGATTTATCAACACAAGATAAAATAACTCAGAGACAAAATCTTGAAGTAAAAACAACTTTCATTAATATATCAAGACAATACATTTATGAAATGGAAATTACATCAATACTTATACAAGATTTTCCCTAAGCTTCTAAACCTAACATCAACAGCCTTAGTCCTAGCTAAGAAGCCTGACAAAGCTGATGATGAAGAAAAACAGGAAGAAGACGAGATTAAGTCATCTTCTTCTTCCTACTCTCGACAAACAGAATGGCGAGTCTGATGATTCGCTCTTGCTGGCGGAGAGCTTCCAGCCTTTCCTCCTCCAATCGCTCCAGATGGTGATGGTAGTCCATATAGAAGAACATAAGGTGTGTCAGTACCTCAAGTGGGACAGAGTCCCATATCTCCTCAGGAATGGCTGTGACATGCCATTCCTGCTGCCACTCGGCACAGCTTAGCTCCATATTGAAGTTTTGGTAGTTCAAAAACATGTTATATCTGACCATTGTGTTTTTGAAAGAAGAAGTATGAAGATAAGTGTGTGAGAAGAATTTGATGGAAAGACTGATGTGAAGTGGCTGCTTATATAGGCAAGAGAATGCCAGGAGACCCAAAGAAATTGAATGCTGACAGGTAGAATTAATTCTACCTCGTCTCCCTAGACTTTCAAAAAGAATAACATTCATTGGAAAGAGGAATCATGGTTTAAACCGCACAAGAAACAAGAAACAGTGGACTATCCAAGTACGAATACCATTAATCCTAATCATAGTGACTATTAATCTTCCACTTTAATATATTCAATTATTAACTGAGACTGTTATCAAATTTTATGCACAGATAAGTCAAGTAAAACATTAGACTGTAATATCAGAACTTAGACTTATATCAGAACTTAACAGTCATTAGAACATAATTTCTTAACTCGAAAAAGGAATGCCCATCTTAGTAAATCCTCATACAAGTTCTGAGTTATAGACTTCAGAACTTAATCATTAGAACGTGTAACTAGAACTTGTCCTCAGAATTTGTGCAAAGTGACACAGTGACTGTTTATCTAAAATAACATAGACCACCACAGTAATTTTCATCATTCATATGGAGTGGTTAGTGTGTGCATTAAGCTAAATAATAGACAAAGAGTAAAGTCTGAGTTACTTCAGTACATCTTAGAAATAAGGCATAACTAAAATTTTGCTAAAGAGCTGTCATTGTCCTGAAACCTACTGATGAATGAGTTCATGCTTGAGTCCACCTCAACTGTTTTGTGCTAATTTTATGCATCTTTTGAAATTCTATTTTACAGTGGCTTCTCAGTGTAAGTGAGTCACGACTGTTTATCAGAATTTATGCTATTATCAGAGTATTTCTCCAGTTTTCATAGAGTGTGAAAAGTCACCAAGAAAATATTTTGCTTTTCTAATGCATATTTACTTAATACCAGCAATGCACTTGGGTCGTCCCTTCCACATTTTTACTCTAGATCTCAAAGGAGTACCTGATTTTATTCTTTAATCTTTCTGCTTTTTCTTTTGATAAGTGAGGGTTATCAGCACTTAGTACATTCAACAGTTTTACTAGTATCAGAACTTAACAGATGAGTAACATTATTCTAATTTGTGACTTAGCAATAAGATATACAAAGTAAACTTAACTAAGCTCAATTATCAGAATTTGCTAGTGTCATAGGATTTCCACTGAAATAATTACTTCTTACATGGAATCATTTGTTTATTGAAGACTACTAGGTCAGTACCTAGCACAGTTATCCTCATAGGATTGAATAGGTACTTGAACAGACATATCACTTATCAGAGTTTAGAAACATATATCAGACAACAGTCAGTACTTAAAGACATTTATCAATTAAGCACAGAATACACAATGAGATTAATTCTGTAAATACTGAGCATAAAGTCTGATAACACGGAACAAGACTAAGCAGATTTAGAGAAAGAACCTGAAACCATTCCAAGTTCATTCACCAATCTTGTAAAAGTAGCTTCACACAGTGGTTTTGTGAAGATATCTGCTAGTTGTTGATCTGTGGGAACAAAATGCAATTCCACTGTACCTTCATCCATATGTTCCCTGATGAAGTGGTACCTGATGCTGATGTGCTTTGTCATAGAGTGTTGAACTGGATTACCTGTCATAGCAATAGCACTTTGATTATCACAGTAAATAGGGATTTTGAAATATGTTAACCCATAATATAGTAACTGATTCTTCATCCAAATAATCTGTGCACAACAGCTTCCTACAGCAATATACTCTGCTTCTGCAGTTGATGTAGAAATGGACTTTTGTTTCTTGCTGTACCAAGAAACCAATCTGCCTCCAAGAAATTGGCAGCTTCCACTTGTGCTTTTCCTGTCAATTTTGCAACCTACAAAATCTGCATCTGAGTAACCTATTAGTTTAAAATCTGATTCTCTAGGATACCATAATCCCAGAGCAGCTGTTCCTTTAAGATACTTAAAAATTCTTTTTACAGCTGTTAAGTGAGGTTCTCTTGGATCTGCTTGAAATCTTGCACAAAGACAGGTAGCATACATGATATCAGGTCTACTAGCAGTTAGATAGAGTAGAGAGCCAATCATACCTCTGTAGTCAGTAATATCTACTGATTTACCGGTATCCTTATCCAGTTTTGTCGCAGTGGCCATTGGAGTGGATGCACTTGAACAATCTTGCATTCCAAATTTCTTCAGCAAGTTTATGGTGTACTTGGTTTGACAAATAAAAGTGCCTTCCTCATTCTGCTTGACTTGAAGGCCCAGAAAATAGCTAAGTTCCCCCATCATACTCATCTGATATCTTGACTGCATTAGTTTGCAAACTTTTTGCAAAGTTTGTCATTTGTAGATCCAAAAATGATATCATCAACATAAATCTGGACCAGAAGTAAGTCCTTTCCATGGTTGAGGTAGAACAGTGTTTTGTCTATTGTCCCTCTATTGAATCCACTTTCCAGAAGAAACTGAGCTAAAGTCTCATACCATGCTCTAGGAGCTTGCTTAAGTCCATAAAGTGCTTTATCAAGCCTGTAGACATAATCTGGATGTTTGGTATCTACAAAACCTGGAGGTTGTTCAACATATACCTCCTCCTCCAATTCTCCATTGAGAAAAGCACTTTTCACATCCATTTGAAAGACAGTAAACTTTTTGTGAGCAGCATAAGCCAAGAATATCCTTATGGCTTCTAACCTAGCAACTGGTGCAAATGTTTCATCATAATCAATTCCCTCCTGTTGAGAATATCCTTTTGCAACCAGCCTTGCCTTATTCCTTGTAATTATGCCATCACTGTCAGTTTTGTTTCTGAATACCCACTTTGTACCAACAACAGATCTATTCTTTGGTCTTGGCACTAGGGTCCAGACTTTGTTTTTTTCAAATTCATTCAACTCTTCCTTCATTGCTTGCACCCAATCAGCATCTTGAAGAGCTTCTTCCACTTTCTTTGGCTCAGTCTGAGAGAGAAAAGAATTGTAAAGACATTCATTTGAAGTACCTGTTCTAGTTCTGACACCTGCATCAGGATTTCCAATTATCAAATCAGGTGTATGTGATTTTGTCCACTTCCTTGCAGATGGAAGGTTTTCTCTAGAACTGGATGCTCCCCCATGATCCATGCTATCTTCATTTTCATTTTCTGATGCTCCCCCTGAAACTATGCTCTCTGAGTTGGAGTCTTCAGTATTTAAATTTTCAGCACTATCAGAACTTGGCTTATCAGAACTTGACGAATCAGAATTTGAAGAGCCAGATGTATGTTCTGATGTTTCTTGAGCTGTGGTAGGATCTTGAGTATGCTCCCTGCATCGGTGCATCTTCCCTTGGCGTAGCCACCACAGTTTCAATAACATCAGAGTTTATTCCATCGGTGTTTACAGTATCAGGATTTAGACTTTCAGGATTTTCAGTATCAGAATTTGAGTCTTCATTTTCAAATCTCAGCTGATCATGGTCAATGAAATCTTCAAGACCAGTAATCTTTTTATCATCAAAAGAGACATTGATAGATTCCATGACTACTTTTGTTCTCAAATTATAGATTCTGAAGGCTTTTATGGAAAGTGGATATCCAACAAAGATTCCTTCATCAGCTTTTAGATCAAACTTTGATAGCTGTTCAGTATGAGTCTTGAGAACAAAACACTTGCATCAAAATACATGAAAGTATTTCAGATTTGGCTTCTTTTTCTTCACCATCTCATATGGTGTTTTTCCATGCTTGTTAATGAGTGTTGCATTTTGAGTAAAACAAGCAGTCTGCACAGCTTCAGCCCTGAAATAGGTTGGAAGCTTTGCTTCTTCAAGCATTGTACGTACAGCTTCAATGAGAGTTCTATTCTTCCTTTCAACAACTCCATTTTTCTGTGGAGTTCCAGGAGCAGAAAATTCCTGCTTTATTCCATGGCTTTTGCAGAACTCTTCCATTATCAAATTCTTGAACTCAGTGCCATTATCACTCCTTAAAACTTTCACAGAATCTTTGACCATTTTATCCAGATGTTTGACATAATCAATCAAGATTGATGCAGTTTCACTTTTTGTATGCAAGAAATACACCCATGTGTATCTGGTGAACTCATCCACTATGACCAACGCATACTTCTTCTTTGCAATAGACATGACATTTACTGGACCAAATAGATCAACATGTAGTAGATGATAAGGCTCAAGAATTGATGATTCAGTCTTGCTCTTGAATGAAGATTTTCTTTGTTTGGCTTTTTGACATGAATCACAAAGACCATCAGGAGCAAATACTGTGTTTGGCAATCCTCTCACAAGATCTTTCTTGACCAGTTCATTTATATTGTTGAAATTTAAATGAGAGAGTTTCTTATGCCAATTCCAGCTTTCTTCAATTGATGCTCTACTCATCAGACAGATTGCAGAACCATCAGTACTTGTTGAAAGCTTAGCTTCATAAATGTTACCACGCCTGTATCCTTTCAGAACAACTTTGCCTTTAGATTTACTCACAATTTCACAGTGTTCTTCAAAGAAATCAACATGATAACCTCTGTCACAGATTTGACTTATACTCAGTAGGTTGTGTTTAAGTCCTGAGACCAGAGCTACTTGTTTAATTATGACATTTCCAAGATTGATATTGCCATATCCCAATATTTTTCCAATGTTGCCATCTCTATAAGAAACACTTGGGCCAGCTTTCTCCACAAAGTCTGATAGCAGGGCCTTATTTCCAGTCATATGTCCTGAACATCCACTATCCAGAACTAGAATATTTTTCCGGTTGCCCTGCAATCACAAAGACCACTAATTATTAGTTTTAAGGACCCAGACTTGCTTGGATCCTTTGGCCTTATTAAGTTTGTTAACATTTGCAGCGGATTTAGCATCAGAGTTTATGTTAACAATTTTCTTATCAGAACTTACACTATCAGACTTTGAATCAGAATTTACACTAGAAGGAACAATGGAAACTTTCTTCAAAGAAGGTTTTATTTGATAATAATCATAGTACAAGCTATGATATTCCTTACAAGTATAAATGGAATGCCATAAACTACCACAATGAAAACAAGGATTTTGTGGTTTGTATCTAACAGACTGACTCTTAACTCCTGACTTTGAAGGTAAGGAGTTGATATTCTTATTCTTCTCGCAAAAAGAAGCCAGATGGTTAGAACTTCCACAGTTATGACATGTTTTCCTAGAAGCATCAGGAACAGGTTTATAATTATTGCTTTTATTCACACCTTAATTCCTATTTTTCCTAGGTGATTTTACCTTGTTTGCATTCTTGACATCTTTCAGCTTATGCTTAAGCTGCTTCTTTGTCATTAAGCCTATGTTCACTTCAGCTGTCTTTTCCTGTTTTAGTTTGTCAGAAGTTAATTTCTTTGTAACTTCTGATTTTTCATTTTCAGACTTTACAGTTACAAACTTAACAGGTTTTAACTTTGGCTTTTGCTTATCAACAGACTTAATTTCTTCAGTTCCTTTATCATTCTTATCTTCTCCATAACCTAAGCCCTCTTTCCAGTTTCCACTACTTAGCAAATTTTGAGTTGTTTTGCCAGAGTTAGTCCAAGTCCTGATAATCTCTCTTTCCTTTTCTAACTCAGTTTTTAGAGATTCATTTATTTTTAACACTTCATCTCTAACATAAAAAGCGTCATCTCTATCCTTCTGAGTTTGATGGAACATGACTAACTCTTTTTCTAAAAAATCATTTCTTTTCTTAAATGCAAGATTTTCAGAAGTTAATCTTTCATATGTTAAAGTTTGATCTCTATAACTAACAAACATGGTTTTAAGATATCTTCTCAACTCATTAATATCATCAGTATGAAAAGCATAAGTAGTCTGAGGTACCTTTGTTTCAGCAGCTTCAGAACTGCTCTCAGCACTTTCTTTATCAGCATTTGCCATCAATGCATAGTTTTCCTCACTTTCAGAGTCTGAGGTGTCTGTCCAGCTTTTCTGCTTTGTGACAAGAGCCTTGCCTTTGTCACCCTTTACCTTCTTGCAATCAGGAGATATGTGGCCTTTCTCACCACAGTTATAGCATTTAACATTGGTGTAATCTCCTCTGTTAGACTTTCCTCCTCTGCCTTCAGATCTTCTGAAATTCTTCTTATCAGAACTTATACCTTTCCTGGAAAACTTCTTTCCCTTCCTGAACTTCCTGTATGCAATCTTTGTGATTCCTTTCACCATAAGAGCACACAGCTTCATCATCTCCTCATCAGCATCAGTCTCAGGCAAGCTTTCAGAATCTGAGTCATCATCACTCTCAGAACTTGATGACTCGGTATCAGACTTTATGAAAAGAGCTTTACCCTTGTCTTTCTTTGAGGAAGCTGCTTTGGGGAATTCTTCTTCAGCCTTAAGAGCAACTTTCCTTGACTTTCCTCCTTTCCTCTTGCTTCTTTGTTCCATCTCCAGCTCATGAGTCTTGAGCATTCCATAGATTTCGTCAAGAGTTGTTTCATCAAGATTGTAGTTGTCTCTTATTGTCGTTGCCTTCAAATCCCAGCATTCAGGAATAGCTAACAGGAACTTAAGGTTTGAATCTTCAAGATCATACTCTTTATCAACCAATGACAAATCATTCAAAAGTTTGACAAATCTATCATATAAATCATTCAATGACTCATTAGTCTTTGAGTCAAAGTGTTCATACTCTTGAGTGAGTATTGTCTTCCTGTTCTTCTTAATTGTGTCAGTTCCATGACACCTTGTTTCCAGAGCATCCCATATCTCCTTAGCAGTCTTGCAGTTGATTACCCTGTTTGACATTACATTATCAATGGTACTATGCAGTAAGTGTCGTACCTTAGCATCCTTAGCAATTGATGCTATGTCTTCAGCAGTATAATCACTCTTCTCCTTTGGTACGGTCTTTGCTGCTTCACCTGCAACTGCAACTGCGAGTTTGGTTGGTTTGTGAGGGCCTTCCTTGATTCTATCAAGGTATTCTGGATCTGTTGCTTCCAGGAACATGGTCATCCTTACCTTCCATATGGGATATTCAGATGGTCTCAGTATGGGAACTCTGATGGTCTCATACCGACTCTGAATTTGTGTCTTTGGTGGTTCCTCAGTTTTGGTAGGCTTAGTTGGAGTTTCTGTGTCCGACATGATTGTGTTTGGATCTTTAACTATATGTATGTTAACAGATAGGCTCTGATACCAATTGTTAGGTCACACACACACTGTAGAGGGGGTGAATACAGTGTATAGTACACTCAAATCGAACTTTAAGAACTTAAGTAACAGAAAACAAACTTTATTGAAACAATAAACTCTGTTACAGTATGGAACTGTTACCTCTCAGTGATGAACATATATCACGAGAGTTGATAGGGTTAAAATGAATAATCTTCTCTAATAATGATAACACTTATAGTGTAAACCCTATGTCTGTGTTTATATACTACACAGTTACAAGATAATCGCTAATTGATATGGAATATAATTCTGCTTCCTAAAATATATCAATCAGATATCTTTTCTTCCAAGTATTCCATTCTTTACAGAATTCCTTCTTCATGCATATCTCTTCTTATGTTTATCTTGATCTTCTTTCCTTTAATCAGCTACTGTCCTTATCTGATCGTCCTTCAACACTTAAGTTCTGATATCTATCTTCTGATGATTATCTCCTGATAACATAAGTACTGATATCCCTTAAGTCATGACTTCTAGTATAAGTACTGATCAACAGTTAAGTACTGATTTATCCTGTTCAAGTAAGATCTGAAAGCTAAACATAAAACATATTAGCCATGACATTATCAAATATATCTAACAAAATTATACTGACCGATCCTCGGTCTAAAATATACTCCTCATATATACAACGCTACTCTCTAGTGTAATCGATTGAAATTCGGTAATATTCATATACCAAAATTATTAATATATCTATGATATTATATATCACAATTTGTAAAATATCATAATACAACATCATGTATATAGCATTTATTCGAAAACAAACACACCACAACAGTTTTAAAAGGTAGGGTTTGAAAACTTGCATGGAGTCCAAGATACGTTTCCCGACTTCCTCTCGTTCCGGGTTTTCTAATCAACAAACATCATAATATTAATCAGTATTCCTACTCTCATCACCAACTTATATTTATAATAAGTTCAATACATTATAATTTTCATTATTCGACCGACTCGAAATAAGTATCACTCCTTGGTCGAAATGGACGGTCAAAGTGGCCTTCTAGATTTGACTTTACCGAATATTACTATTACGTGACTCGCACTCTATTATTTTTAGTAAATCTTAAAATTAATATTTTAATACAAAACCACCTCGAGGAGCTTCTTTAGTTCTTGTAATATTTATCCTAAAAGTTTCATTTTGATAAAATGAATTTAATTAGGTGAAAAGCATTTCAAAAGTTCGGTCAACTACAGAGTTTTACTATTCAAACCGCTTTCACTAAAATGTTGATATCTCTCAAAATGTTAACTCAATTGACGCACCTTTTTCGCGTACGTGATCTAAAAAAAATTTAGAACACATCATTTGAAAATGGTTTTCTCATAACAGGGGTGAAAATCCCGAAGTGGCAGTTTCCTAACAGAGGGTTGTTTTTGACGTTCGTACTCCGCGTGACCTAGGCTCCGACATTTTTATAAAATTGAAACTTCAACATTTTTACTTGAAATTTTTATGACAGTTAATAAACTCTATTTATTACTCTCTGTAAAAATTGCATGATTTTTAAGTATTTTTAAGTCGATCATTTATATTTACAAAGTTCGTAATTTGTAGCAGTATTGTCGAGTAAATCACTTTTACTAAAACGGTCATAACTTTGATCCGTAATTTAAAATTAAGTGATTTAAGAGCCTAAGCAATCCTCATAACATTTGCTATCATAATCAAGTCTCATTTTTCAAGAAACTACAGTTTATATATTCGGGAAATTCTGCAGAAACTTAAGTTGAGTTTTATTCGTTTTAACGAGGTTAGGATTACGATTCGAGTTTCGTTTACATCTTAAATCATTATACCACCATCAACAATCATCAAATCATCATCTAAATACTAACTCCTCTCAAAAACATCATGTTCTTGAGGAAACAATCATCAACCTTAAAATTAATTAACTAAACATCAAGATAATATCAAATCAATCATCAAAACCATACTTATATCCAAGATCCTTACTTTTCTTAAAACTTAAAACTTAAACAAAGTTTGGATGAATTTTTATACCTTCCATGAATCTTTTTAATACTTAATAAAGTCCTAAGATCCTTGATGAAGCCTTGGTCTAGCTTTAGGAGCCTTATACTTCCATGAAAAGTCAAGAAAACAAGTTAGTAATTTTCGGAGTTACTATTCACCCTCAACTTCAAATATTTTTATAAAATTGAAAACTTAATGGATGGGTTTGAAATTTGGTTCGTGACTTACCCATGATATGGAAGAGGTTTGGTAAAAATTTTGTGATTTGTGAATGAGTAGAACATGAGATATGAATTTTTCTTTCCATGGTGTTCTTGAAATTCAGCATTGTATTTTTGGAGAGAGAGAGAGAGTTGCTTGGCTTGCTTCTTGGAAATGTGGTGGAAATTATATGTATTTTGTCTATTCCTAAGGTGTATATAACAAGCCTTTCTTTTTCCAAGTCTAGGCCTAGCTTACACACCAATTGTCAAGCTATATCATGATTAAAAAAACAAGAATCCTTATTTCAGGAAAAGTTGTTTTGTACTAGCTTTTAATTTAATTAGCTAGCTTCATTAATTAATTTATAATTTATTTGCATTATATTTGCATGGAAATTACATGGCCATGGTTTGTTTATTCGTTCGCTTACGTATTTGCTTGGTCGCTTAATCATTTTCGTAATAAATTTTTGTAAGCGGTTCACGGGATAAATCCTTTCTTATACGTCCTTTACACTTTGAAGTATCGTGCTTGGATTTGAATTTGTAGGATTTTAACTTTGTAATTATATTGTGATTCTCGTAATCCTTGATGGTTCATAGATACAGTCATTTTTCAAAGTTCGCGTTCTTCGAAAACTAATAGCATTTACATACACTAATTTAGTACGTATAATCACAGTATCAACTCGAAATCTTAAATTAAAAACTCGTATATAGAGTGGTCGTAAAAGTTTTTATTAAACCGCAAGGTTACTATTCATAATGGTCTTTTACTGATGTTAAAATTTTGGGTTCTTACAGTCTTCCTCCGTAAAAGGATTCCGTCCCGGAATCAGTTTAGAAATAGGTGGGGATACGCTTTACACAGGACCACCTCGAGTTCTCACGTTAACTTCACAATATTGGATCTCTTCATAAAATTTCCACCCATCCGTAAAATATATTTATGGGTACTCGTTCTTGTAGACCTATGACCTCTACACGTTACTCCACATATGCTCAGTATGGCTGCAAGTTTATTAGCTCATTTTCAATCATATGTTTGGAGTTGACGATTAAATTTCCTAACCTCGATTTATGGTACTCGTTACAAACTTGGCGACCTTTCGACGATGGTGCTAATTTATAAGTCAACTTTCTTAGTCCTTTAATTCTTCAACCGCTCCAATAAACCTTGGGTTCAACATTTCTTTCCCTTTCGAATCTCATCATTACCTCCCTGGGAGGCACTTTCAACAATACTTGGTCTGTTACTTCGTACTTTCTGTCTTTATAGTTCTGGTCCGCATATCTCTATTATTTATCCTGGGCTGCCACTAGTCGGGTTCTGATAAGTTCTAGAAATTCATTTGGTCTATTGACTCAACTATGGTCTAATATCCTCCGCTTACCAATTTCTTCCCAACCTAAGAGAGAATGATTCTTTCTTCCGTACAAAGCTTTGTATCCATTCCAATGCGATCATGATAACTCGTTATTATCGGTTATTCGATTAACGTCAACCGGTCACTTCATTTCCCTTAAAAATCTATAATATAGGCGATTAGTGCATCTTCTAGTGTTTGGAATCATCCTTCAACTTATTCGTTTGCCCCTCCATCGCTCCTACTGGTGCTAGTGTTTCGTTCCTTAACATTTTCCCATTTTAGCGCATCATCTCTGTTGATATTTTATGTAAGAAGTCCTCGTTGCACTTCTACACATTCGTCTCCTGTTATACGTTTAGTGTCAGATTTACCATTTCTTCTTGTAGTAACGTAAGGTACATCGGGTTCTGTTGCCATCTTGAAGGAAGCACCATTTCATATGCAATTGATTGATAAGTTTTAGGATCGTGGAATGCTTAGCTTCCGCTATCGGTCAGATTTTTTTAATCATTCCCCGTATAATATTTATAGTACTACGATACCTTCCAGGTCAACTTCGTTATTCTCACTAGCGTCTTAGACATATTCGCGTTTGTTGGGAACTGCTATCAGTGGCCTTTAAAGGGCGTGTACAATCTTCCTTGCCTTCAGTCACCTATAACCATAACATCCTTCATTATTCCACGTTGTCCTTCATAAGGGATATCAGTGTCTATTTTCCATATGCTCGCGTGGTAAGTATATCTATACAAATTTTCGGTCAGCGATAGGCGATTCTCCAAACCGTTCGAAATAAAAGGCAAGCCGATAGAAGTATCTTCAATGGTCTGGATAGTCCTCCCATCCTACTTGTCGATTTAAGAACTTTAAGAACTTTAAGAACTTCAATGGTTTGTTCGTCCTTTTTCACAAAATATCTTGGGAAATAGTCCCGTTATGAAATTAAATCTTGGGTCCTTGCGCGGCGCAGTCGTCACGGGCTCTCTCTGTCACCAATTATCTCTTCTGCGTTCATAACAATTTTGTAGAGTGGACATCTATCATTTGCATTATAAAATAAGAGGTCTTATTTAATCTATCACTCAAAATCCTCAAATAGCACGACGATTAACTTGGTTCTTGATAATCCTCCTTCAAAATTTATTATAATTGACTCTTACTCCCATTTGGGTCATCTACAAGTCGTAATTGCCAAAATTTTAATCCTCGCCTTTCCGTTTTCATTTTTAACCATGTTGAATACTTACTTACCTACTCAATGACATCCATTTTCATATTCTGTCATGACTAATATCCTTTTACGTTTTTAGGCATCTTTAAGTCTTTCTGTTAAGTAATAAAGGGTTCTTTTCATGCGATCCTTCTCATCAGTGATTCTGAGATTTGTCATCCTCAATATATTTTTTCCTACTTAAAGTGTCGGCCACCACATTGGCCTTTCCTTGATGATAATAGATTTCTCAATCATAGCCTTTGATCAATTTGACTATAGCCTCTATCTCGTGTTCAATGTAAGAAACAAAAATTCCAAAATTTCCTCATAAGTAAACTCATTTTCCCTTTTAGTGCGAACCTTATCGCAATTATTCTAGATCATTATTAGGATGCCTTATGTCACGGTCCTTAAGGTGCGTAGATGTATCATTACATTTCATACAAAATCCTGTTTTTATTGCCGGGTATTTTTAACAAGAGGTTATTACTAATCTTACCTTCACTTTTTGAAAATCTTATTCCTCGACTTATAAATGATTGGTCTTTCCTGAATTCATTAGTTCTTATCCCGATAGTGTTTCACAGAAGCATACTTCACTAATCACGTTGTATCTCTATTATCGTTCTTCTATAACCATGTTAAAGATCCTTATGATAATAACTAAACATGGTATTCCCTTTTTAAAACAACTTACTCATCACGATGCTCCGATTGCACCATCAGAGCACTGAGCTTTAAGTCTCATATTACAACAATTGGTTCTCAACTATACCTCTCTTTGTTCGGAAGGCAATTAGCCTTGGAAAATTGATTTTCACGATATCGATGAAATTTAGACAATCTTAACAAGATTTCAAAATTTAACATCTGAACAAATAATGAGCTCTGAAGAGAAGAGTCGCAACACTCAGAAGATTTATAATTTGGAAGGAAGAATACAACAAGGATTATCATTCCATGTCCTTAGAATTTTATATTGTGATATTATGAATAATATCCATTGAAAGCAATGATTGCCGAATAATAATATCATACAAATGATACTTGTAAGATTTTCCCATTGAAAGAATACTTTTATTTTCGAATAATGAAGGAAATTTGAAATAACATTCTCAACCAAAGGTTAACCATTGAGGTTTCAAAATGATGCTATTTTGAAGGAAGGAATTTTATTCAACGATTAACAAATAAGGAAATATATTGATCTTCAATCACTTTTTGATTTTAATTGGATATTCTTTATATAAACAAAGGAATTGAATATTTCATGAACAAAATATTTCATAAAACTGAATATGAATTCTTGTCTGAGTAGGCGACCTAGTTAGGTCTTAATTAAATCATTCTTTAAAAATTTGATCAACAATTAAATTTTGCATATATAATGCAGTATGGAATAACAAAAATTTGATTGGAAGTGGAACTAGCAAAATAGTAACTAGTCCATATCAAGCAATATTATCAACCGGCTAAGAAAATGGCCAACTTAATTGGTTTGGCCCATATCAACTAGCTAGGATGATTAGCTAGGCTTTTGTCGCATTAATTAAAATTTTGACTAGTTAGGACAATTAATCAGTCATTCATGAGAACGTATGCAACTAGGCATATTTCAGTTTGTTTGTAAAAAAAATCTCAACATCGTAACCATTGAAGAAATTTGTGGCTACCTGGATGACGGTTTTGAAATAAAGAGTTTTTAAATTTGGGTCGAGAAAGACAATTATAACTCTGAATCGAGTGGTCTTGGCATCGGAACAATCGATAGCCTCTTATCAAATATTTCTTTCCAATAAAAGGGTACTCAGAGGTGTCCTCATTCACGTACTTTATCAGATTCTCAAATAGAATTGAATTCGGAATACCAAAATCAAATTGATACACTTACTCTAATTTCAAAGTTCAATGTACAATTTCATCCCGATTAGAAGAAAAGGATTCCCGAGGAATATATGGATATTAGATTATCCATATTTTTAACAATTTGTTAGATATTTACAATCTCGACTCAGAAGAGTAAGTAAGAAAGAAGAATCAATTGAAGATGCTCATTATGAATATTCATCGATGAATTGAGGGAAAATGTATTAAAAAAAATCTCTTGGACAATTGAAATGAAATATAAATAGCTCTGAGTTGAACAAGAAGATCAGAATCTATGAATGAAAGTCCATTGATCAACTAAAAGAATTGAACAAGTCCTGATGCGGAGAAAGACTATTCCAGATGGTCACATCAGAACTTCAAATTAGGGAACGAAAAGGATTGCCTGATATGACTTATCAAGTTAATACGAATGATCAACAGTTTGCAGGGAGTAGCGTGACAGTGAGTAGGTGCCAAAATATTTCACTGATTATCCTAACTCTCGTTATTATCCGCCTGAGGATGATACCACTTCTTCGTCTTTGTAATTCCATGTTTCATCTAGTGTCTCTTTCACATTATTTTAAAATCGCTTACTAATCTTGACTTTCACACGTATATCTGTCATTCTGGTGTTTTACCTCAACGATCTTACTCGAAAATAATCCAAAAGCATCTATTAAGCTGATAGGGGCCTGCTACACCCATCTGTTACTAATTACAAGTGGCCAGTTCCCTCTAGGAACAGATCAAAGAGATCTCTCAGGGATCTCAATGTAATCTATAAGTTCGGTGACATGTGTGTGTAATTGAATCATACGTTACCAAATATATTAGAGGTCTACGAGTAAATATACGTAGTCTATAACATCATTTCTACCGAAGAATTCCTCTCTAGACTCACTGGTCCATCCTTTTAGAAGGTTCTAAGATCGAACCATCACTTATTATAATCTTACGCCATTTAATTTAGACATGCCATCAATTCTTGACGCTCTTGATCTCTGAGCTAAACCATCATAACCCTTCATGTTAAGCGCACTAATAATATCATAGAGTGTACTTGTCTTATGATGACATCCGTGTATTACATTCAAATCTTCCTTAATGAAAATAAAAATCCTCAAGGGTATATTGGACACTATTTCTGCTGAATTCGTTATTCATACGGTATTCAAATCCTCATTGGTAAAATGATCCTTTAACTAGTTTGGGTTCATAACCTCAATTGTATATTAATAATTAGACTTCGTGGTCCTCACATGTGCTACCCCTTCATGGGCAACCTATAAAGAACTACGAGTAAATAGACTCGTGTTATCAAAAGGAACATATGGTGTTGGTAATACCGTCTTTACCCCAATTACCCTGGAGACTCAGCTCTGAGTTCTACATCCACATCCTTGCCAAATCAAATATGATTCAAATTTTTCTTCTCATCATTCTGATAATCTCCAATGGTTCTATTAGTTATACTTTAACACCTCAAAAATACATTTATCCTAACCTACATATTGGGGCTACATCCGGTAGTCCAATAATGAACTATATGAGCTCTTACGAAGTCTCGCATCTAGAAAAAATCCTAACACTCTCGTCTCTAAGTACTATAACTTAATGCTCTGATACAATTTCTGTAACGCCCCCAAATCCGGGGTCAGGAATCTGGGTTGTCACACAATCCTTCAATCATGTGTCACCTGCATTAACTCAGTAATCCAATAATTCTATATAACAAATCCCCAATCTCACACACTCACAAGTTATAGCCTTAAAAACGACGTACAACAAGTATCATCTGTTATTAAAACTCAAATGTACTTTACAGGATCTCAAACAATTATTCATAACTTCTACATGAAGTTACAATAATTACGACTAATATCTTATATCTATCTAAGGCTCTGGCCCACCTGAGATAAAGCTGCCAGAGATTCTCTCCATGACTGCGAGCGACTAAGTCCCACACCGGCATATTGGTTATCTGTTGTGTTGTGACATTTAAAAGAAAGCAAGAGTGAGCAATAATGCTCAGCCATAATAATGTACATTATGAAAAGACTGTATGAGAAATTGAAGTATATTACTGTTATGGATTAAAATCTAGGGTATATTAATTGCTATACTTACTACTAGGGTTCGTGAGCTTCGAGGCTCGATTTGACTACTCTTGTATTTCGTGGCTCAATCTGCCTTAACAAGATGCCTACGTACCTTGCTGTTTGCCAATGATCAAGTCAAAAAATGTAGTTCTGATCTGTAGGGTGAGGCCCCTTATATAGATGTTGGGAGTCCTTGAATTTTACTAGGGTTAGGAGACTTGGTGGGCAAGTCTCCGAATTAGAATGGACTTTGAAGTCCTAACAAGTAGGAAATTGATTCCTTATCCCATGAGCTTCCTTGGAGGCCAATCTTCAAGGAATTGTACTCCTAACTGGACTTTATTTATCAGCTGATTTATCCCTTATTAACTAATTACGAAATTAATTAATATTCAGGGTTTTGGGCCCTTTTTAAATGGCCTAACTTTCAGCCCAATTATGATATAATTAATGCGATATTAATTACATACTCAGGGATTATTTAATTCCCTATCATTTCCCCCCAACTTCTGGGAAACCGTAAAAAGATTTTTCAGAAGTTAAGTTCATTCGTTCCCTTACAGGGTATCGTTTTTGCGTAAAGTGTGGAGCGACCTACACATTTACAATGATTTGCCTTTATTCCTATTACTTAGGAATTATCTTAATTTCCAGGAATTTTCCCTTAATTTCTGGTATTTTTCCTTAATTTCCAGGAATTTTCCCTTAATTTCTGGGTTTTTTCCTTAATTTCCAAGAATTTTCCCTTAATTTATGGGATTTCTCCTTAATTTCCAGGAATTTTCCCTTAATTTTTGGAATTTTTCCATATTTTCCAAAAATATTCATAATTTTCAGAATTTATTCCTAATTTTCTAAATTTTTCCCTTAATTCCGGGATTTTTTCCTAATTTTCAGGAATTTCCAGTAATTTCTCATAATTTATGGATATTATTCCTTAATTTTCAGGAAATTTTTAAGGAATTTCTGCAATATTTGTGAATTTTTCAGGAATTTTCCCCATTTTTTCTTTTTTTTCTTTTCTTTCTTTCCCTTCTCTTCCTTTCTCTTCTTTTTTTATATAATATGACCAGGAATCCCATTCGACCAGGATCCTGGTCGAATTAAACCTCAATGTGCCTTGATCGAAGGCTTGTCGATCAGGATGTAATCGAGGAGAATCCTGACCGAATTAGGATCTTTATTTCTTGACTGAATTAGCTCCTTTATTTTATCTGGGTCGAAGTTATTTTCGAGCAGAAGTGTTCGACTATGTTTCCTGGCTGAATTTTGATCAGGTTTTTTCCTTTTTTTTGACCCTGATTTTGACCGAATTATCCCTTCCTTTTGATCCTGGTCATGGTTTTTTTGGACCAAGAGCATTCGACTAGGATTACAGCATAAATCCTGAGCGAATTAGGTCAAGGATTTTTCTCGTCTATATTTTTATTTTTTTTAAAATTTCTTGGGGCCTGGATTTTTATGGGCTTCTAAATGGGCTTGAGCACATGGGCCTGATTTAATCCCATCCTTTAAACATAGTTGGGCCTCAAACCTGGGTCTTCCTTTGGGCCCATAATCTTTCTTCTCCTCCTTGTGGGCCCTTTGTTGGGCTCCTATTCTTTTAGATCCCTTTGCTGGGCTTTAGTTGAGCATTTTACATTGAACTTGGGCCTAGAACTTGGGCTTGATCTATTCCCAGACCCAACAAGATTTGAGTCTATTATAGTTTCTGACTTGGGCCTTTACACTAGGCTTTCATACTCCCAGGCTCAGTAAGATTTTGGTTGGACCTTTATTCTTAAGCCCAAATTCCAGAATTTTCTGGAATTTCTGAAGCATTTTCCATTTCTACTAAACTTGCTTCTAGTTTTTTCTGGATTCTTCCGGAATTCTAAATATATATATATATATATATATATATATATATATATATATATTTAAGCCAAGTTTTTATTTGGATTTTTCCAAAATCCTCTAGAACATTCCAGATTCTTCTGATTTTTGGGCCCAAAAGGGCTTTTTTAGGCCCAATTTGCCTTCCTAGAGGCTATATAAGAGTGAGGTGGGAGTGTGATCTCCTCACACTTCTCATTTTATTTCCCCTCACTTCTCCAAATCCCCTATCCTCTCTCAACACTCCTCCCCTTAGGAATTTTCCGGCAATCTTTCTAGCCTTTTCCGGCCTTCCTCTCCTCCCAAGGTTTCAAGCTTACCAATGGCAGACAAGAATTCTGAGAGAGCTGCTAAGATTGCCTCTGCTTCGATACGAGGTAAGGATATTGAAATCCGCTCTTCTTACATGTCATTACTAGATATGATTAACACTAGAGGGGATGAGTACCCCTCTAATGCACATCTTGATTCATTTGACTATTGTAACACATGGCACAATATAGATTTTGAAAAAATGAACGCACTTTATAACGTTCGTCCTCCCCTTAGGCTAGTTCCTGTTAGTGGTGGTGATCGTACTTGCCACTGGAAACCAGACACTCTTTTTATTTACACAGATGCCCTTAATCTCGGGCTTAGGTTTCCTTTCCAAGACTTCATCCCCCACTTTCTAGCAGAGTTACAAATCAACCCTTGTCAGCTTCCTCCAAATTCTTAGAGGAACATTTTATGCTTCATGGTCTCCTATCTTGGGGGGGTTTTCCTTTGTCAGTAGTAGTTTTTTGGAAAGTCTTCCAGTGTTATAATAGTTCTCAAAGTCTTTGTGGTTGGGTCTACATTAAACAAAGGCCCAAGTGTAAACACATTTTTAATAGTGTCCATTCCCGACAATAATCCACATTGGAGGAGTAGTTTCGTCGGGTTAAGGTGGGAGAATGGGGACTGGGGCACCCTCTTCAGATCTTCCTTCGGGAAGTTAGCGATGGTAGCCTCAAATCCATTCACCTAACCCCTGAGGAGACTACCATTTATAATGAGCTCATTCGGGATGATGGTGCCACTCCTAGCTGGACTCTTTTAGAGGAGTTTTCCCTCATCCAAGTGGGGCTCTCCTCAGTTTCTCCTCAGGGTATTTTTCTTCCCTTCTTGTTTTTACTTTCTTTCATGCATTATTGCCACCACTTATTTTTTGTTTTTCTCTTTTTTTTTGCAGCTGCTAAGGAAATCAATGAGGATAACGTGCCTGTTGTTGAGGAAACCGCGAGGATGAAGAAGGCTCATCTTGTGGGACTGAACACCCGAGGAAAGGCTTCGGAGCCTAGCTTCTTAAGGAAGCACAAGGAGCCCATGGTTGACGCTCCTTTTGAGGGGAGTTGAAGCCCTAAATGCCCATATCTCTGTTGCTGCTCCTGCCTCTGCTGTCACTGGTGCCTTCCAACCTCTTTGGAGATTTCGCTAAGGGGATACTGTGGTTGGTTCCACAAAGCATGCCTGGGATTGGTCCTACCATGGTGTGACCCCCAAGGACTTCACTGATGTTGTGGCTGCCCCAGACTTGGAGAGGATAAAGCTCACGGGTGCTCAGTCCTTGGCCTCGGCATGTCCCATTCTTAAAATTTTTACTCTCTTTTTACTTGTAGCATTCACTCTCCTTATATCTTTGTTTATTGTTTCGTTTCAGTCTAACGCCTACTTCCAAGTCGCTATACGACAAGCTGAATCGTGGAAGAGGGCCTCAGATAAGGCTGACAATGCCCTCAGGAAGTAGCAGAGGAAGTACGCTTCTTTGGAGAGAAAGTTGAAGCGTAAGGAGGAGGAGCTCGGAGAGTCTAATGATGAGCTGGTTGTGCTGAGGGCTGAGAAAGACAGGGCTATCAATAACTATTTTGACTCGGAGGAGTTCACTCAGTCTATGAGGGTAAGGGACGACTCGGTGTTCCCTGGGTTTTTTAGGACTGGCTGGGACACGACCCTTGGAACCGTGAATGAGGCTTGTCCCGACATCAACCCAGCGGACTACATCTGTCCTGATGATGAGGCTTTACTACAGAGGTTTCACACCCGAGTGGTTGTCTCGGACCGTGCTCCTCAGGCCCCAATTCTTCCTCCTCCCGAGTCATCTTCTCGGCCGTTAGCCGATCATAGCTCTTCTTCCTCTGGGACCTCTGAGACATCCAGCGAGAGTGGCAGAGATGATGATATGTATGCCGAGGGGACCTCCTCTCCTTAGAGCTTTTCTAGCCCTGCGTGGCTTGTTTATTTTACTTTGTATTTGAGACTTTATTTATTAGACTTTCTATTGCTTATTCGAACCAGTCTTATTTATCGAACTTTATGCTTTTATCTCATGCACTTAGTTTACTTGCCATGCCATAGGGATTTGTTGAACATATTTCGGAAACTTTCAAAATTTCATAAACTGTTGGGATTCATCCCTTACACAGGTCTTAATAAACTTCAAACTTAAAAAATAAAACTAAAACATATATTCTTAAGCAAGCAAAGCTTCAAGGTGCTTTTCAACCTACTTGTCATCTTGACAAGTGAGAATCGTGCTCAACCATTTTACACATAGTAAATCTTCAGGTTTTGTGCATGCCAAGTTCTCGGGACTTTAAAACCATCCATAGTCTCCAACTTGTATGTCCCTCTTACTTGAACACCTTTGACCTTGTATGGCCCTTCCCAATTTGGGGCAAGTTTTCCTTTAGGCCCAACACCGGAAGCTTCTACCTTCCTCAGAACCAAGTCACCTTGCTTGAAAAACCTTTCCTTTAGCCTTAGGTTGTAGTAGAACGAAGCCTTTTTCTGATATTCCACTATCTTCGCATGTGCCTCATCTCGTACTTCATCAATTTGATCCAGGGCTAATCTTCTCCCTCCTCATTTTCCTCAGCATTAAAAGCTTAGATCCTGGGTGATGAATGTGATATCTCCACAGGAATAACCGCCTCTGCCCCATATGCTAACATGAAGGGAGTTGCTCCAGTTGTGACTCTACAAGTAGTCCTATAGGCCCATAGTATTGGGAGTATTTCATCCACGCAGTTATTCCTCGACTTCTCGATTCTCTTCTTTAGTCCATCCAGGATTATTCGATTTTCCACTTCCGCTTGCCCATTGGCTTGCGGGTGAGCCACGGAGGTAAACCGCAACTCAATTTCATTCTTCTCATAATACTTCTTGAATTCCTCATTGTTGAACTGTGTTCCATTATCGGTAACTAGGATACGGGGAATTCCATATCGGCACATGATGTTTTTCCACAGGAATTGTGCAACCTGCTTAGTTGTGATCTTGGCCTAAGGCTTGGCTTTAATCCATTTAGTAAAATAATCAATGGATACAATCAGAAACTTCCTTTGTATCGTGGCCATGGGAAAAGGCCCAAGGATATCCATTCCCCACATGGTAAAGGGGATGGCAGAGTTGATGGAAGTTAACATCTCGGGGGTTTGTCGAACAACAGGTGCATGTTTCTGACAACGATCACACTTCTTCACATACTGTTTGGCATCGATCATCATCTCTGGCCAATAGAAGCCTAAACGGGTTATCTTATGATCCAGTGCTCTTCCCCCAAGTGCCCACAGATACTTTCGTGTACTTCTTCAAGAGCCAGGCGTGCCTCATTGGGCCTGAGACATCTTAAGTAAGGAACCACATAAGATCTTTTATACAAAATCCTATCAATCAAGGAGTATCTCAGTGCTCGAACAACCAACTTTCAGGATTTAGTCACGTCACTTGGCAGCCAACCAGTTTGAATATGAGCCTTAATGGGATCTATCCATGATATCCCCAACCCTATAGGGGCTACAAGCTTAACATCAATGCTCCGTGTCTTCAAAAAGCAGAAGTATACACTTCCTGAACTTTCCTCTATCTCAGATAAAGCGAACTTTGACAATGCATTTGCCTTAGCATTTTCCTCCCTTCGGATGTGCTTAACATGGCATTCATCAAATTGAGTCATCACAACCCTTACTAGGCGCACATACTTAGCCATTGTATGATCCCTTTCCTCAAACTCTCCCTTGACTTGGTATATGAATAACTTCGAGTCTCCACAGACCTTTAGGTTTTTGACTTTCAGTGTTCCTGCTATACCGAGGCCAGCTACCAGAGCTTCATATTCCGCTTCATTATTCGTAGTTGGGAAGTCTAGCTTCGTAGCATATTCAATCAAGAACCCATCGGGGCTTTGTAAAACTAGTCCTGCTCCATCAAAATAGAGAACCCAATATTCCTTTTCCTTAACATCCTTTACTTTGTCCTTTTCTTTGTCTCCTTTATCACCTTCTGTGTTTGGAGGTATAGTATCTTCCTGCCCCCCGACTTCTTGGTTGGGTATGGTACATTCCACCACGAAGTCAGCCAATTCCTGGGCTTTTATTGTCGTTCGTGGCTTGTACTTGATGTCAAATTCTCCCAACTCTGTTGCCCACTTAATCATCCTTCCACTAGCCTTAGGACTATGAATAATATTTCTCAAGGGCTGATTTGTTAACACCTCAACTTGATAAGCCTGAAAGTAAGGACACAACTTTCTTGAAGCCATTACCAAGGCTAAAGCAAACTTCTCAATAGTTGAATAATTCAACTCAGTCCCATGCAGAATTTTGCTAACATAGTATACAGGTTTTTGGATTTTAAGTTCCTCCTTAACCAATACAGCGCTCAAGGCATTTTCTGAAACGGTCAGGTACAAGTATAAGGTTTCATTCAGAGCTGGCTTGGCCAATAACGAGGCCTGGGCCATATATTTCTTTAATTCTTCAAATACCTTTTGGCTTTCCTCAGTCCATATAAAATCCTTAATCTTCTTCAAGGACTTAAAGAACGACAAGCACTTGTCCCCAGACTTGGAGATGAATCGCCCCAATGCATCAATCCTTCCAGTGAGCTTTTGAATATCCTTGATAGTCTTTGGTGGCTCCATTTCCAAGATTTCCTTTATTTTATGGGGGTTGGCCTCGATTCCTCTCTTGGAGACCATCAGTCCTAAAAACTTTCCAGATCCCACTCCGAAAGCATACTTTGCAGGATTTAACATCATTTTGTGGTATCTCAGGACCTCAAAAGCTTCCCTCAAATGGGTTATAGGCCAGTCTTCACTAGACTCTTGACTAACATATCATTAACATAAAATTACATGGTCTTACCAATAAGTTCCTTGAAAATCTTATTTACCAACCTTTGATAGGTGGCTCCTGCATTCTTGAGACCAAACGCCATAAAAAAATAATAAAAAACACCAAAGTCAGTGATGAATGATACCTTTGGGATGTCATCCTTATACATCTTGATCTGATTGTATCCACTGAATCCATCCATGAAGCTCAGCATCTCATGACCGGCAGTAGCATCTATCAATGTATCTATCCTTGGTAACGGGAAACAGTCCTTGGGGCATGCGTCATTCAAATAGGTGAAATCCACACACATCCTCCATTTTCCATTGGCCTTTTTTACCATCACAGGGTTTGCTAACCATTCTGGAAATTTTATCTCCACAATAAAACTAGCCTCTAAGAGCTTCGCTACTTGTTGTTTAATATCCTCTTGCCTCTCTGGAGCAAAACTTCTTTTCTTTTGCTTCATTGTCTTTTGATTTGAATCCACATTCAGCTTGTGAATGATTAGTTTCGGGTCTATGCCTGGCATATCAGGTGCCGACCATGCAAACACATCACTGTTTTCTTGCAAAAATTTTACCAACTTCCCTCTAAGGGGCTCCTCTAGTGTTGCTCCAATGAAAGTCACCTTCTCAGGATCCTCAGGAGCCAAAGGAATTGGGGCCAAGTGTTCTACTGGCTTCCCTCTTTTCTCATCATTCTCACGGATATCCAGATCTTCAATAGGCAGAACCTGCCCCCAACTCCATCTGCCCTGAGAGAGGCCACATAACAACTCCTAGCCATTTTTTGATCTCCTCTCTCTTCTCCAATCTCATTCCGGGTGGGAAACTTCATAACTGAATAGTAGGAAGAAGGGACTGCCTTGAAGGCATGTATCCCTATTCTTCCCATGATCGCGTTGTAAGTTGAACTAGCCTTCACCACCATAAAGTCCAATATTTGTGTTGCTTGCCTTGGTTCCTGACCTATGGTTGTTGGCAACTTAATTATCCCTTCCACGGGGCATTCCACTCCTGCAAACCCATATATAGGCATATCGGTCGGGGTCAATTGAGAATCATTATAACCCATTCTTAAAAAGGTATCATGGAGCAAGATATCCACTGAAGCATCATTATTTACAAGGACCTTCTTCACCGGGCTGTTCCCTATTATTGGTGTTATGACAAGCGGGTCGTCATGAGGAAATTTCATTCCCTCTAAGTCAGAATCATCAAATGCCATTGTCACTCATGTCATAGCCCTCTTCGGGGCTTCCCCAATAATATGCATAACCTTTCTAGTATATGCTTTTCTGGAGTTCCTAGATAATCCAGCAGTAATTGGTCCTCCAAAGATTGTATTTATCACAGGCCATCGGGGTTGCGGTCCTCCAAAGATTGCATTTATCACCGGTCCCCTAGGCTGGGGATTTCGTCCCTGTTCGTCTTGGTCCCTCCTAAGATCTTCAAAGTTCTTTCTCTCATCATTATTCCTATCTCCTCAATCTCCAGTGTATTTGCTCAATCTTCCTTTTCGAATGAGGAACTCTATTTCATCCTTCAATTGTCTACACTCATCGGTGTCATGACCAGCATCCTTATGAAACCTGCAGTATTTGCTTTTATCTAGCTTGGTAGGATAATCCATCAGGGGCTTAGGCCAACGAATATCTCTATCTTTCTCGATTTCCATCAAGATCTGGCTTCTATGAGCATTCAACGTAGCATATTGTGTGAACTTTTTTCCAAGTCCTCCCTTCTTCGGGGTTGAATCAGGTTTTGCTCAGTTCTAGGATACTTGTCCTTAGAAATATACTTCAGATCAGTCTTTCTCTTCTTGCCACCATAGGGCTTGTTATTCACTACTGTCTTCCTCATGCTCTCCTCCACTTTGATGTATTTCCATGCCCTATCTTGGAGCTGCAACTTGCTTTCAGGGGGGCGCTTGACCAAGGACATCTTGAAAAACTCGTCTCTAGTTCCCTGTTGCAGTGCTATTATAGCTACCTTATCATCAAGGTCCAGGATTTTTAAAGCTTCCTTTGTGAAATGATTCAGATAGTCTCTCAAGGATTCCTTCGCTCCCTGCACAATGCTCATGAGGGACACTGAACTTTTCTCCTGCACTCTCCCGCTGATGAATTGCTTAATAAAAGCCTGACTTAATTCTCTGAAGGACCCAATATAGTTTGGGGGCAAACGACTATACCATCTTTGAGCCATTCCTGACAGGGTTTGAGGAAAGGCCCGACACTTAATAGCGTCATTCACAAGCTGTAACAACAGAGCATTAGAGAATGTCCTGACATGATTAGCGGGATCTCCAGTGCCATCATAAGCTTTGATGGTTAGCATCTTGAACTTCCTTGAGATATGGGCATTCATTATCTCTTCAGTGAATGGTGGAGTAGGATCATCAGGATCTCCAAGGGGAAGAAGATTACTTGGATCAGCCCTCGGGATAACAACCCTTCTCTGTAACGGACCATCCAGGTCTATGATTGGAGGAGGATTTCTCCCCCTTAGAGGTAGTGGGGGTCTAGAGGTCTGGTGCACCTCCAAGTCGTGCTTCGGCCTTTGAATCTCAGTTTCGTGAGCCTTGATCCTCTCCTGTACTTCTTGGGGATTCGTCCCCTGGGTTCTCCTAGAACGTTGATTACCATCAAGCATCGGCTCTTTACCAGCACGCCTCCTTCTTGGGGCCACATCATCATCCGAAGATTCAGAGTCTCTCTCAGTATAAGGACCAGAAAATTCTTGATCCTCAGGGATAGGAGCCAAACCACGTATATATTGGGGAGTCTGCCCTTGTGCTTCACTCCTATTAGCATGTCCACTTCCTCTAACCTCAGGGTAAAGGGGCATCCCATAAGGGGGGTTAGTGGTCACAATAGTTGAATACTCATACCCAATGGGTCGAGAATTCACAGGTGTATATAGTTGTTGAAGTTAGGAATTTGTCCCTTGAGGAGCCGGGGGAATCGTCCCTTGTGGCTGAGCTTCAGTTTCCCCTGTCTGGGTTCCTCCTTGGGTGGCGGCATAGGTTGAATGCAAAGGTATATCCACTGTTGACGAAATCCCTCGGGTCGTCCCCGCCGGTGATCCTCCTTCGGGGGCATTGTTTCCTCTCCGTGTTCTTGCCATGGTTGTTGTTGTTAGTTCCCATAGATGGCGCCAAATGTTATGGATTAAAACCTAGGGTATATTAATTGCTATACTTACTACTAGGGTTCGTGAGCTTTGAGGCTCGATTTGACTGCTCTTGTGCTTCGTGACTCAATCTTCTTTAAGAAGATGCCTACGTACCTTGTTGTATGCCAATGATCAAGTCAAACATGTAGTTCTGATCTATGGGGTGAGGCCCCTTATCTAGATATTGGGAGTCCTTGAATTGGACTAGGGTTAGGAGACTTGGTGGGCAAGTCTACGAATTAGAATGGACTTTGGAGTCCTAAGAAGTAGGAAACTGATTCCTTATCCCGTGAGGTTCTTTGGAGGCAAATATTCAAGGAATTGTACTCCTAAATGGACTTTATTTATCACCTGATTTATCCCTTATTAACTAATTATGAAATTAATTAATATTCAGGGTTTTGGGCCTTTTTTAATGGGCCTAACTCTCAACCCAATTCTGATATAATTATTGTGATATTAATTATATACTCAGGATTATTTTATTCCCTATCAATTACCATATATGATAAATATGTTTTATCCGAAAATAATTTTCCTCGGTGATACACACCTTCTTTCGAAACAATTCTTTAGTGGATTTAGTATCCTGCGAATACCTTAATGGTAAACCCATCACCTAGGCTTGGGTTACGGTATTGCATCATAATCCCAATTGGAAGGATTTAGGACATATACTGGAGCCCCCGAGATACGATGATCAGTCGTATAATGGTAACAGTAACCTTTTCTACATGTAGAGGGATGACTTCCTTACTCCCGGTTGTCACCCTAGCCGCATTCGGGCTTTATATGCTTCCCCATTCCACTCGGGTATATTTTGCATACTTCGTATGTCCCTCAGTACACATGGTACCTTCTCATACGAAAAATAAATATGGTATTCTCCCCAGTTCACGAAGTACTGGATCTCTATCCCTCCTTTATCCTTTTAAGAATCCTATCATATACTTGGAATCATCGAACTATATCGAAGTTCCCCAGGTGTTTTGCTTGTTGATAGGCACAACTCATCTCATATATATATATATCTACTTCCGAAAGTTTTCGGAGGAAGTACTAAGGATGTGAGTTGACAGTTTTCAACAGATAAATAAATAAGGGGGAGTTTCTTTTGAAACTATGCTCAAATATTTAAAATAAGTCGAGATAAATTCATCGACGATCTGAAAGTATTCATATGATTTTCTGAAATCCAGGAGTATTTTTGAATAGGTTTTATGATTTTTAAATAATATTAAATCATTAAATTAATAATTAATTATGAAATAATAATTATTAAATAATTAGACCTCGAATGAATATATTTTTAAAGAATAATTGAAATAATATTCTCCAACTAATTTATGTTTAAATAATTAAAGTAATCATTAATAATATACTTAATCAAGGTTTGAAATAAATAATCGTTGGAGAATACTTCTCTTATATTGAATGAATAACTTGAAATAATATTCGTTGCTCAAGTAATTAAATGTAGTTGAGGGAATACGATCTTTGGAAATCGTTTTAAATATATTCGAGGTATTTAATACTTCACAAGTGGACACCGAGTCTCTTGGGATAAAACAAGTACGAACCTTTAATCGTCCAAAACATATCTAGGATGATTCCCGGGTTTATACTTTATAAAAACTGACCGACTCTCGGTCTTATAACTTATACATCACGCTCTACTATAGCGTTAATATTCTTAAATAAAACACCTCCGAGATACTTCCGGGTTTTCATCAAATTATACTGACCGATCCTCGGTCTAAAATATATTCTACTCATATACACAACGCCGCTCTCTAGCTTAATCAATTGAAATTCGGTAATATTCATGTACCAAAATCATTAATTTATTATATGATATTATATATCACAATTTGTAAAATATCATAATACAACATCATGTATATAGCATTTATTTGAAAACAAACACAACTCAATAGTTTTAAAAGGTAGGGTTTGAAAACTTGCCTGGAGTCCAAGATACGTTTCCCGACTTCCTCTCGTTCCGTGTTTTCTAATCAACAAACATCATAATATTAATCAGTATTCCTACTCTCATCGCCAAATTATATTTCTAATAATTTCGATACTTTATAATTTTCATTATTCGACCTACTCGAAATAAGTATCACTCCTAGGTTGAAATGGACGGTCAAAATGGTCTTCAAGATTTGACTTCACCGAATATTACTATTACGCGACTCGCACTCTATTATTTTTAATAAATTATAAAATTAATATTATAATACGAAACTACCTCGAGGAGCTTCTTGAGTGCTTTTAGTATTTATCCTAAAGGTTTCATTTTGATAAAATGAATTTAATTAGGTGAAAAGCATTTCAAAAGTTTGGTCAACTACAGAGTTTTACTATTCAAACTGCTTTCACTAAAATGTTGATATCTCTCAAACCGTTAACTCAATTGATGCACCATTTTTGCGTGCCTGATCTAGAAAAAATTTAGAACGTATTATTGGAAAATGGTTTTCTGGTAACAGGGGTGAAAATTCCGAAGTGGCAGTTTCCTAACAGGGGGTTGTTTTTGACATTCGTACTCCGCGCGACCTCGGCTCCGACATTTTTATAAAATTGAAAAATCAACTTTTTACTTGAAATTTTAATGGAAGTTAATAAACTCTACTTCTTAATCTCTGTAAAAGTTTCATGATTTTGAAATATTTTTAAGTCGATCATTTATATTTACAAAGTTCGTAATTTGTAGCAGTTTTGTCGTGTAAACCACTTTTACTAAAACGGTCATAACTTTTGATCTGTAATTCGAAATCAAGCGATTGAAGTGCCTAAACGATCCTCATAACATTTTCTATCTTATTCAAGTCTCACTTTTCAAAAAACTACAGTTTATACATTCAGGAGCTTACGATTACGATTCGAGTTTCGTTTACGTCTTAAATCATTATACCACCATCAACAATCATCAAATCATTATCTCAACACTAACTCCTCTCAATAATATTATGTTCTTGAGGCAACAATCATCAACCTTAAAACTAATTAACTAAACATCAAGATAATATCAAATTAATCATCAAAACCTTACTTATATCCAAGATCCTTACTTTTCTTGAAACTTAAAACTTAAACAAAGTTTGGATGAATGTTTATACCTTCCTTGAAGCTTAGTAATACTTAATAAAGTCCTAAGATCCTTGATGAAGCCTTGGTCTAGCTTTAGGAGGCTTAAACTTTCATGAAAATTCAAGAAAACAAGTTAGTGATTTTCAGAATTACTATTCACCCTCAAATTCAAACATTTTTATAAACTTGAAAACTTCATGGATGGGCTTGAAATTTGGTGCATGAATTACCCATGATTTGGAAGAGGTATGATAAAAATTTGGTGATTTTTGAATGAGTATAACATGAGATATGAATTTTTCTTTCCATGGTGTTCTTGAAAATCAGCATTGTGTTTTTGAAGAGAGAGAGAGAGAGAAAATTGCTTGGCTTTCTTCTTGGAAATGTGGTGCAAATTGTATGCATTTTGTCTATTCCTAATGTGTATAGAACAAGCCTTTATTTTTCCAAGTCTAGTCCTAGCTTGCACACCAATTGTCAAGCTATATCATGATTAAAAAAATAAAAATCCTTATTTTAGGGAAAGTTGTTTTGTACTAGTTTTTAATTTAATCAGCTAGTTTCATTAATTAATTTCTAATTTGTTTGCATTATATTTTCCTGGAAATTGCATGGGCTTGGTTTCTTTATTCGTTCGCTTATGTATTTGCTTGGTTGCTTATTAATTTTCATAATAAATTTTTATAAGCGGTTCGCGGGGTAAATCCTTTCTTATACGTCCTTTATACTTTGAAGTATCGTGCTTGGATTTGAATTTGTAGGATTTGAACTTTGTAATTATATTGTGATTCTCGTAATCCTTGATGGTTCATACATACGGTGTTTTTTCAAAGTTCATTTTCTTCGAAAACTAATAGCGTTTATATACACTCATTTGGTACGTATAAATACAATATCACTAGGAATCTTAAATTAAAACTCGTATATGGTGTGGTCGGAAAAAAATTTATTAAACCGCAAGGTTACTATTCATAAAGGTCTTTTACCGATGTCAAAATTTTGGGTTCTTACATATATCAATCCAAATACACCAGAAACTTACTCAAAAGATTCGGAATGCAAGACTGGTCAACTGCATCAACTCTCATGGCCACTGCAACCGAGTTAGATTTAAATACTGGTTATTCAGTAGATATAACTAACTAAAGAGGTATGATTGGCTCACTCCTATGTTTGAATGCTAGTAGACCTGATATCATATATGTTACATGTCTCTGTGCAAGGTTCCAAGTAGATCCAAGAGAACCTAATCTATTAGATGTGGAAAAAAAATTAGTATCTCAAAGGCACCATGAATCTGGGAATATGGTATCCTAGAGATTCATATTTTAAGCTAATTGGATATTCAGATGCTGATTTTGCAGGATGCAAAATAGACAGGAAAAGCACTTCTGGAAGCTGCCAATTTCTTGGTGGCAGATTAGTTTCTTGGTACAACAAGAAACAAAAGTTAATTTCCACATCAACTGCAGAAGCAGAATATATTGCTACAAAAAGTTTTTGTGCTCAGATTCTATGGATGAAGAATCAGTTACTAGATTATGGGTTAGATTATTCTGCTATTCTTATATATTTTGATAATCAAAGTGCTATTGCAATGACACGAATTCCAGTGCAGCAATTAATCACTAAACACATCAGCATCAGGTACCATTTCATAAGGGAACTTTTGGAAGCAGGTACAATGGAATTGGTCTTTGTTCCAACAGATCGGCAAGTAGCAGATATATTCACCCAGCCTCTCTGTGAAACTACTTTCACAAGATTGGTGAATGAATTGGGAATGATATCTGGACATTTCTCAAACTCTGAAAATTAAGACATAATTTCTGATAATTGAAGTATGGTAACTTATTATGTGTCAGTACTTGTTAAATACTGAATTTTGTGCTAAATTTCGATGTCATGATAACATACAAGTTAACTTCTGTGAACTCTAGATGATAGCTGCATGTTAGAACTACTGTTTATGCGTATATGCTCTGATATTAGTTAAACTTGCTTTGACTAATAGATCCTGACGGTAGTTATTAAATTCTGATATTGGTCAAACTAGTATTTACTGATAAATCCTGATAGTTGTGTTTAAATACTGATAATGGTCAAATTTTGATTAATTATTAAATTTTATTGATTATTTTGAATTTATTTAAAATAAATACTTATTCAGTATTTTTAATTGATAGTGAGTTAGTGGAAAATCGTTTAATTGCTTATTTGGGTTAACTTTTACTGTAAGTATCTATCAACACTTGAGTACTTACATTGGGAATAGGAATTTGAAAAGGGAAATTACTTTTTGTTTACCTAGATACACATAATAGTGTATACATGCAATGTTTAATTATTAAATGGGTAATCAAGGATCTTTTCAGTTTCTATCTCTTCTTCTATATAAACATACCCTCCACTTCCATAACTTCTCACTATCGTTTTCATTCAAAAACTTCAAATATACTCAAATTTCCTCATTCAGCATTCTCAGGAACTATGGCCACTGTCTATTAATCTTGGACTCATCTTCTTAAATATTAATGAAAATATCATTTGCTTCTTTGACTCTTTAAGTGAATGAATGTTCACTATCTTGTTTGTGCTTGAATGCTTTTTATAACGACTCGTATTTTTGTATTATTATAAGTGTAAATATTAAATAATTAAAAAATAATAAAATAAATTATGGTTAGGTCTGTTGTGTGATATTAAAATTTATTGTTTATTTTATGTGAGTTGGTGATGTGCGAGAATTATTTGTGTGATTAATTGTTGAGCCGTAATGTTTTATTTTTACTCTTAATAGTGGTTTTATTGAGAATTTATTCCCATAAATACTGATATTATCTCTAAAATCATTTTTATTACTTTATTATTTTATTAATTATTTTTTAGAATTTATAAAATTTAGAAAACAATATTTCAGTGAATATTTAACCCTAAATGATTTTCTGATTGTATTAAAGTGTAAATTCTATATTAAATTCCAGAATGCTTCAATAATTACGAAACTCATATTTTCTTAAGTTGTTAATATTCCAAGAATTTTAAAAAAAAAATCGGAAATTTTTCGGATTAAATTCACCATCACGTTCATCGCGATTCAAAAATGCTTTAAAAGTTGTGAAAATTTTATTTTATTAGTTTTTAGTTATTCTGAGAATTTTAATATTTATTTGGTAATTTTTCGGATCAGTTTCAACCGCAAATTTGTTCTGTAAAATGCATAACCCAGGGCAAAAATCAGGTGTTCAGTCAGAAAAGGGACATGTGGCAGTGTCCTCCTATGTGTTTAATATGTGTCAATTGTTGATCAAAATAAAAAATAACAAAACAGATCAATACAATTGTGATTATCCCCTTCATTTTCAATCTCTCCTCTATTCTCTCAACATTTCCCTTTTCTCCCAATCTCTCTCTCTCACGATTCTCTCTTTTCTCACCCAATCTCTCTTCTCAAACTTTCCTCTCCTTCCCTTTTTCTTTTTCTCTCGGCTGATCGTGGTAAGTTCTGTCGCCGGTTTCTGTTTCCCGACCATCATCGCCAACTTTCCGATTGCTTGTTGTTCCTGTTGAATTGCATATATATATATATATATATATATATATATATATATACTTATGTAAATATGTTTTGGTTCGCTGGTTGTTTCTTTCCTTTCCCCGTTCTCCTTGAGTCCTCTATTGCCTCCTGCGTTTCTCTTGTTTCCGGCTGTTACTATATTACTTTTCCGGTTTTAGCCGCGCATTTATTGTGTTAGATTTTAAAAATTCTCTGCAAAAATTGTATTAAATATTTTAATGAAATTAATTGAGATGCGTGCAAGAAATTAATAGTTGTCGGTGAAAGTTTGCGATGGAAACCCAACTTACACGGGCACCCGTGAATTTTTTCCGCCGTCGGCGATAAGCCTCGGTGAGCCGATGGTGGACGGGGGATGATCGATTCTGAGTCCTACATATAAAATAAATAAAAGTATTTAGTGAAGTATCGGGCGTAGTTGTTTAATTGATTATGATTGGGAATTGAGACGTCGATTATGTTTTGACAGGTAGGACGATAAACATAAGAGATGTTGCCCGATTTTTGGGAAATTAAATTTAAAATTACTGGGGCATATCCTGTGATTATATGGATTACTAGTCGAAGGTATATAACTATATAATTATGAATATTTTATGAATCGTACTTGCATGTTGTGATAAAATATTTTGTAAAATATTTGACAACCCCATTTCCTGAAATGACGGGTATATGTATTTTTAAAAAATGATTATCGAACCGAGTTTTCAGTACGTGAACCCTAATTGTATGTGTATTATAATAATATGTATAATTACGAGTCGGGATTTGATATCGTTCAGGTAGAACTAATAGCGAGGATATGTCAAACATAACTGATTGTCTAACATAGGGTATTTCAACTCTGTAGGTTCTATTCGGAAGACCCGAGAGTTGATATCGGACTAAAGATAGCCTAGTAATCAGTTGACAAGATCAGCAAGGTTTCAATCAAAGGACCTGTGTGTTGAAGTCAGATCCAGGATAGTCTAATAGTTAGACGATAAAGCCGAGCGTCCAAGTCGATCCAAAGTCAACCAGTAATAGTTATAAAGCTGTACAACGCAAGTATCCCTGACCATTCTTTTATAGTTCAGTGTATATGAATAAACTGCTATTTTATTTTTGAACAGGAATAGAAACGTTTTAAGTTACGTATCCCCTGTAGTTATATTTATTTAAAATCTGTTTTGGAAAAAAGTAACTTCGAAAAGGTACCTATGTCCGAATGAAAATGATTTTGTGAACCAGATTTTTGTGTGCTGTTAAATGAATTGTTTTAAACTGAGATAGGTACAAGTGATTTGGAACTGGATAAAAACAATCAGATATTGGATACATAGAGGCCAGAGTGGCCTATTGAGGTTTCGTAAGCGGCTAACTCGGTTGCGCGCACTATTTAATCGATTAGTCCAGTAAGTTAGAGACCTAGCTAGTCTCTGAGTTCCGGAACAGGCTTATGGGATGGCAGGTGGAGCCGTTCTATGTTGATAGCATGATCATCTGTCTTCACATGTCCAATACATATCTGATTTGGTTTTGTGATTCCCGTAGCGGAACATGTAATTTATACAGTTGAATTATAAATGTGAATATCATGCTAAAATTGGACTCTGGTACTTACACACATCACACGACTGATGTTATTATTTTACAAAGCATGCTATTTGTTGATATCCAGTTTATACATATTTACTTGATCTTGTAACAAGTTATGATTTTTGTTCCTATAACCGTTTTATTATAAACTGTTTACTTGTTATTCATATAGTGGTACTGCTGAGCAATTTATTGCTCACCCTTGCAGAATGTTTTGTATATATATTGCAGATGCCTAGGAGACCTTTCCGTCATAGTCAGGGCAGAGTTCTAGTTCCTTCTGTACTAGGATCCTCTAAGGTAATTATGTTAGACCAGTTATGGTATGTTGAGTTGCTGTATTAAGTTAGTTGTGTCAGACTTATTAAATAAGTTGGGTTGTAATAGTTATGTAGCATAAGTCATACTTAAACCTGGAAAAGATCTTGGTAAGGGGGTCATATTTATGTTGTATTAATAATGAGTTGGGTTGTATTCTGTTTGTTGTTATTATGCTGACATCAACTCCTGACCTCGGGGTTGAGGCTGTCACAGTTGGTATCAGAGCTACAGGTTTGAGTCCTTGATTTAGGTTAGGAGCAGAGTCAAAAGAGTTTAGAAAAGTTTATATAAAGGTGTGAGTCAGCAACTCATATAGAGGAGTGAGTCTAAGATTTCAGTCGAGGGTTTCGAAGGCGTAACCCTGACGTCTGTTGAGGATTGGCCGGAACTTCCCTAGTTTTTAGTGTGTCTCCCTCATATACATGTATTATTGGCAATGTTCGATAGAGGTTTCTAGTTTCCCCTTTCAAGAAAACGAGTCTGATCGTGAGAGTTCAGCTTTTGAGCGGGCCCTTGATATGTCAGCTGACGAGACACCAACATTATTCCTAATTAGTGCATCTTCAATGTTAATGTATGTAACTGGACCGAGTGTGTGACCTCGGTGAGTTCAGATAGTATAATAGTAGTCGGCGGCTGCTATGACAGCCAAGTCTCGTAGTGTATGTGGAACAGTACTGTTATTTATATCTTGAACCCTTATACACATTTCTTGAGATGCATTTTGGTTCCCAGAGTAATTGTTTACCATCTAATAAGTTGCTTGTTTTCTCTAAGAAAGTTAAAACTCGAAGTAAGTAACTCAAGGTTGTGTTAATTCATCATGATCCAGATTCTCCTCCCTACCTATAAATTTTCTACTTAAACATTGTTTCTCACCTCAGTAAATCTATCGGTTGACTGGGGCAGATAATGCATATGATTTGACTATTTTTCTGTGTGAGAAAAGGGTCTGGTGGGACACCACCGAATTATGTGTTGTAAACTATATGGTACTAAGATTGGCCATGTTATGTACTTATATGGTTGCTCTCAGTCATATCTACAAATTATTCACCTTCCTTCCTTTATTAGTGATTCTTTGATTTTGAAATTCACTTTGATATTTCATGGTGATGAATTTCTTCGATGACTTCTGTATTTAGACAGCCCTGGTTATAGAAAGAAAATAAAAGTTGCCTATCAGGAGGAATAAATGTTCTATAACCGGTTGCTATTTCAGAATAATGGCAGCATAGAAGATTCAGGATTCAATAGGGAAGATTGCAGCCTTAAAAGGGTTAAATCAGTGGTTAGCAAGTCATTTGGAGGTGATGGGAAATTGCCTTTGGAGGAATGGTTGGTTGAAATTCGGACTAAGGTGCCAATAGGAAACAGAATTCCTTAAACTTGACTCAGCTTACTAGTTTGCCTATATAGCTTGTGGCGGATATAGCCAGCCCAATTTTGTTGTGTATCAGATTTGTTTAGCTATTGTATTGAGAAGCTATGCCATGATGTTTAGTATCTTTATATTCCAGTTTTCCTGCACTGTTGTTCATTCTGCTACTGTCATTGTTGCTATTATTGTGAGTGTTGTTAATTTAGATATTTTTATAAATGGACCCTGATAATAAAGACATGGGTATTTTGATTGGGCAACATTTTCCTGATACAGGTGCACCGTTTAAATGGTGATATTTTCTATCATGCATTCTCGACATGTTTTTGAAGAAATCAACTGCTATATTTCAGGAAAATGCCACCCAAGAAAGCTACCCAGTCTAAAGGAAATAGTAATGGTTTTTGTGAGGTCCAGCTATAAACAAAATTCAATATTTGTTGCGCCAGCAGCAACAACAACAGCATCAGTTAATCCAACAGATTCAGCAGCAGCAACTACTATTGTAGCAACAACATCAAGGGGTGAATAATACCGTTAATTTTAAATCCTCCCAGAAATTAAATGCCAGGGAAAAAGGGAAGTGAGAAACGAAAATTTGGTGTCATAGAAGAAAAACAAAATCAAAGGGGATCTACTCTGAAGTTTCAGAAAAAGTTTGGAAGGAATAGGGATAAGGAACTTAGAAGACAAAGTTTTTCTTAGAGCAGACCTAGTAACACATCATCCAGTTCTAACCAAGTCAAGTAGATCAGGTCACCAATAACGGTGTGTAAGGAATGTGGTAAAAGGCATGGTGGAGTGTGTAAAGCGAATGTTGAATGTTTCAAGTGCGGACGGAAAGGACACTATGCGAGGAAGTGTAGAGTGGAAAATCCAAGAGTCACCTGTTATAATTTTGGAAAGGTAGGACATTTTGCCAAGAACTGTAGGAGTGTTTCCCAAGACAGTAAGAGAGGTAGTGCATCAAAAGGCCCAGCATCTAGTACACCCAAGGCTAGGACTTTTAAGATGACTAAAAGGTCAACTTCTCAAGATCCTGATGTGGTAACAGGTACATTTTTTCTTAATTTCATACATGTTAAAGTATTGATTGACTCTGGAATGTTTAAGTTATTTATACATGGATAGGATAGATTTAATATTGGGTTATTTAAATGAACCCTTAATTATAGAAGTGGCTAATCAAGATAAAATACTATTAAATCAGTCATGTCCTAGATGCCCTATAGAAATCATAGGACATTCTTTTTTGACCGACTTAATACCTTTTGAGTTAGAAGAAATTAATATAATCTTAGGGATAAATTGGTTGTTCCATCGTAAGGAAAAGATTGATTTCCAGAAGAAGCAAATTGTAATGTTTGCAGAAGCCAATAATATGTTAAGTTTCCAAGGGTAGAAACAAAATAAGAAGTTCTTTCAATCATACGAGCAAAGGAGTTATTAAGATAAGAATATAAGGCATATCTAGCACATATAGTGGATATTAAGAAGAAAGCACCTAATTTGGAAGAAGTTTCGGTGGTAAATGAATTTCTAGAAGTCCTTCCAGATGAATTACTATGACTACCCCTGGACCGTGAGATAGAAGTTTCCATTAAATTACTACCCAGAGCCGAACCAGAGTCAAGAGTTCCATACTATATAGCTCCAGTAGGAAAGAAGGGATTAACGCAGCAACTCCAGGAATTGCTGGACAAGGAAGTGATTAGGCCAAGTGTATCCAAGTGGGGTGCACCAGTGTTGTTTGTAAGGAGAAGGACGGGAGTATAAGATTATGTATCGTTATCAGGAGTTAAATAAGTTGACCATCAAGAATAAATATCCTCTACCTAGGATTGATGATTTATTTGACCAACTTAAGGGAGCGTGTTGCTTTCGAAGATTGACTAAAGATCGGGCTATCAGCAGTTGAAGATTAAGCCTGAAGACATACTAAAGACTGCATTCAGAAACAAATATGAACATTACGAGTTTCTAGTGATTCTATTGGATTAACAAATGCACCAGTTGCCTTATAGGTTTAATGAACAGAGTGTGTAAGGAGTACTTGGATAAGTTGTAATTGTATTCATTGATAACATCCTCATCCAACTCAAGGACTAAGGAAGACCGGGATGAACACCTGGAGATTTCCCTATGAAGGTTGGGAAAGAAGAAACTGTATAAAAGTTTGCAAAGTATGAATTCTGGTTAGAATTGATTAAGGATTACGGTTGTTCTATTAATTACCACCCAGGAAAAGCCAATGTAGTGGAAGATTCCTTGAGCAGAAAGAAAAGATTGAATATGAATAGGATTGCTGAAGAATTAGAAAGGGAATTTGAGAAGTTAGAAATTGAAGTTCGAGTGCTAGAAGGTAGTAAGGAGCTATTGTATGAGATCACTTTTCAACCAAAATTGATGGAAGGAATTAGGAAGTGTCAAAAAGAGGTCATGAATCAAGGATCAGATAGTTTGACTGGAGAAGAAATTTGTAGCCAAAAGGATAGCACGGGTATATTTAGGTTTTCCCCGAAAATATAGATTCCTAGTGTGACTAAGCTAAAGAATGAGATTTTGTGAAAAGCCCATAATTCTAGGTTTTCTATTCACCTTGGGAAGCACTAAGATGTACCAGGATTGAAGCAGAACTTTTAGTGACCATGAATGAAAAAGGAAATAGCCGATTGGGTGAGTAAATGTCACACATGTCAAACGGTAGAAGTGGAACATCAAAGACCAAGTGAATTGTTACTGTGACGGCCTCAACCCCGGGGTTAGGAGTTGACGTCACTAGCAATATCAAACTACAAATATAATACAATCAACTCATTTTTATTTCAATATAAGCAACCCATTCACAAGATCTTTTCCAGGTTCAAGTATAATTCAGGTTACACACTTTAATGCAAACCAACTTATTTAACACAACGTGACATATCTAACTTTCTAAAGCAACTCACAGACCACACCTGGTCTGACACAACAAACTCAGAGAAGCTCAATACAGGAGGAACTGGAAACTAGCCCTTCTTATGACAGCAGAGTCACTCCCAGGCATCTGCAATATGAGAATATACAAAAATATTTCGCAAGAGTGAGCGATTAATCGCTCAGCGGTACCACTATATGAATAATAATCAACAACAGTTTATGAAAACAATTATAGGAATAGAAACCATAACTCGTTTATGGAAAACAAGTAAAACAGGTATAAAATGGATATCAATAATTAGCATGCTCTGTAAAACATTTCATTAATTGTGCTGTGTGAATACCAGATTCAATTTTAGCATGCTACTTTCATTACCAAATCTTCAGTTCCATTACAGGAACCATAAAACCATTTGTCCCGTTATGGGGATCCAAACATTTGTTCCGTTTCGGGAACAACAAATTCATCAAGCTCAGATATTTAAGTATTGGATGATCCCTGATGAGATAGTTGATCAGGCTATCTCCATAGGACGGCTCCATCTGCCATCCCATGAAACCTTCTACAGAACTCAAAGACTAGCTAGGTCCCTGTCACACTGGACTAAGTGGTTTAATTAGGGTGCGCAACTGTTAGTCCCTTAACAATATGACAAGAATTACAGAAGGGGGGTTGAATGGAATTCTTGAAACTTTTTCTTTAAATAAAATGTTATAACTCAAATATAAATATAAGTGTATTGATTAGCACAATGCGGAATAAAAACTTAAGTGAATCAAAACACAAGTAATTAAAAATAGGAGTCTTTAAAAACTTTCTGGTGGATTTGAATAATTCCACCAGAGATATATATTATATATCGAGAGAATTCTGTGTGCAGAAATGCTCACAGCTGCTTACAATAATTGAACTTCTAAGACTACAGAGAAATGCTAAGAATCCTGCTTACACATGTTTCTCTGCTTTCTTTCTTAGATCGATTTAAATCTTAGTTGCTACTACTTGGTTTATATATCACCAAGATTACAAAGTAATAAGATAAGATAATAAAACAAAAACTATCTAATCTATTACAATGCTACTTCATTACTCTATTCCAGCATCTTTGAATATCTTCATAATAGCATGGAAATGGCAATGCTTCTTTGTTCTCGAAAACCCAGTTGAATAGGCTACCACATTCCATTTGCATCCACTCGACGCATGTGACTGTGTTGTCACTGTCAACAGATATTTGAATTCTTTATCCGTCAGGTTCATGATCATCCGTCGAGTTATTGATCATCCGTCGGGTTGTCTATTTGATCATCCGTCGACTTCATTGTAGGTTATCCGTCGGGTAGCAAACTGGTACTTGACTTCATTTCATTTATGCAGAATTACAAGACATCATCTATGTACAATTAATCAACCTATTCTGCATATCTAGTTAATGTCAACATGACTTGAATACTACTTACAGAATCTATACAATGGTGAATGCAGAAATGTGCTACAGACTTATTGTTACATAAGCTACTCACTCGATGGATAATAAGTCATCATCCGTCGGGACTATAATGAGTCATCCGTCGGGACTATAAATCTTATCCGCCGAGTGCTACATTATTTGACTAAGTAAAATCTACTAAGGTGTTTTGTTCATGAAATCATCAAGTACACAACATATACACAACAATCTCCCCCAATTTATGTCTACTGGAATTGTAGCCATAAATTAAGAGGTACTTGATGATAACAAAACACCCTAAGAATTTAACTTTAAAAGACAGTAGATATTACTGAAAAGTGCTTCAAATATCAAAAATGTACAAAGTTTTGCTCACAGTCATTTTTCAAGATGCTCCTCTAGCCTGAGCAGATTTGTCTAGTTTCTTGAAGGTCTGGATCTCTTTCCAAGCTTTCTGTTCTTTTCCTCAATCTGATTTTGGAGCTGCCTGTGGAATTCCAGTTCATCAGATTCTGAGAGATTTAGCTTTCCTTGCATTTCTAACAAAGACAAAACACGCAACACAACACACACTCCTCTACCCCTTCGGTCACCTTGCCGGAAATTTAAAATAGCGACAAACGGAGCGGCAGGGGGTGACACACAATAAACATGCATAACTGATCAATTATACGCCTATATATACACATATATATGTATATAGGCATCACAATCATCAAAAATCGAAGCAATCAAACTGAGAACTCAATAATGACCTGAGAAGTAAAGAAACTAGGCGGCCGGAAACTCACCAAAACAGGGAGAATTGGGGAAAACAAAGGAGGAACAAAGAGATTAGAGGAAGAAGGAAGAGAGAGAGAGAGAGAGAGACAGTCGGTGATGTTGTGAGGAAGCTGAGGAAAAGAGATTAAGTGATAAGAATATAATCCTTATCTGATTTTATCACGATATTTCTAAATTCTGGCACCGCAAATAAAAAAATTTGAACGAGCATTCATCGGTAAAATAATCCGAAAAATCACAAGAATAGTTTTTTTTTTAAAAATCCCAAAGTAATTACGAGTTAATAAAATTAAATTTCCAGAATTTTTAAATCATTTTTGAAATGCAAACCGGACCCGCATTTAACAACTTAACGGACAATTGCGCGGGTAAATCTAATCCCAAAAATTTCAAAAATAATTTTAAAATTTACAAAATATTCCAAACTTAAAAAAATATGAACTTTGTAATTTTTGAAGAATTCTGGAATTAAATACTGATTTTATAATTAAATGCAATCAGAAAATCATTTAAATATAAATAATCAATAAAATATTAATTTCTAAATTTTATAAACTCCTAAAAATAATAAATAAAATTATGAAGCAATAAAAAAGATTTTAGAGATAATTCAAGTATTTATGAAAATAAATCTTCAATAAAATAACTTTTAAATACAAAACAAAACAACACAGCTTCACAACTAATTACACAAATGATCCTCGAATACCAATAATCACTTATAACTCATAACAAAATAATATCCAGCTGACAGAACACATATTTTATTTATTTAATTATTCCATAATTACACATTTAAATAATACATAAAATATATGAGTCGTTATATCCTCCCCGCCTTGAAAAGATTTTGTCCTCAAAATCTGATTTAACTAAACAAGTGAGGATATTTGTCAAACATATCTGACTCTAAATCCCAAGTGGACTCTTCCACTCGAGGATTCCTCCAAAGTACTTTGATTATGGGAATAGACTTACGTCTAAGGACTCGCTCATTACGATCTAGGATCTGGATAGGTCGTTCCACATAGGACAAATCTGGCTGAAGATCGACAGGCTCATACTCAATAACTTGATTCGAATCAGAGATATAAAGCTTCAGTAGATACACGTGGAACATATTGTGGATATGTTGCAACTACAGTGGCAATGCTAACTCATAGGTAACTTTACCCACTTTTCTCAATAGTTCAAATGGTCCAATATATCTATGACTCAACTTGCCTTTCTGTCCAAATCTAACCAATCCTTTCTAGGGAGACACTTTCAACAATACCAACAATCCTATTTCTATATCTATGTCGGTTAGGTCACACAACACTGTAGAAGGGGGTTTAATATAGTGTTTATACAATCAAATCGATTTCGAACACAAGTATGTAACAGTAATCAAGTATATTCAATATAATAAACTCTGTTACAATAGAACAGTTGTTCTCTCTCAGTGATGAACAATATCACTAAGAGCTGCTAGGTTACAATGTATAATTTTTCTCATGAATGATAACACATAAAGTACAAACTCTAAGCTATGTTTACATAGTACACAGTTAAAAGATATCTTTTAATTGATATGAAATATAATTATGTCTCCTAAAATATACCAATCAGATATTATCTTCTACAAGTCTTCTAGCTGTCCAACTCTTCATACATATCTTCTATTATTTTAGTCACGATCATTTCCTGTAAATCAACTGCATTCCTTATCTGAAGTATCCGCACTTAAGTCCTGATATAAATCCTGACGACCTTACGTTTTGATATAAGCTCTGAATTCAGTAAGTTCTGATTTCCAGTAAATCCTGATATTAAGTTCTAAAACTAAACACAACAGATTAGACATGACATCACAAATATATCCAACAATCTCCCCGAACTTGTAAATTATGAAAAATATACAAGTTAATAGATTTGATGATGTCAAAAACATTTAAGTATAAATGCAATGAGAGTTTATTTAAACAATTAACTATAACTTACAGTCCTTGTAGCTTTTACCAATCTTACTGAGTCAATCTGAATCCAAAGTGATTCTTGACAAAGTTTGATATCAGCTTCTCTTCTGCATTCCTCAGAACTTGAGCTAATGTAGCTTTGACTTGCTTCATTTCTTCATCTTGACTTCCAATCTGGTAGATTTTAGTCCTAAGTGCTGAGATATGATTTCTTTCTAATCCATCACCAAGTCTGATTACTCTAGGATGAGATGAGTCTTCATTATAGCATAGACATTTCTCTTTCAGAATAACTTCAAGTTTAGCGAAATCCTTCTTAATTGGAATTTCACTTCCATCATCTTCAACTATATTTGGAATGAATTATGTAACCCTTGATCCAGAGATTCTGGCTTTATCCCTTATGGTCTTCATGATGAAATTTGACCATCTCCTGGTAATCTCAGACTTTATCTCCAAAAGATAATGAAAGAATTGAAGTTCTTTCAGAGATTTTTTCAGCACATCCGATTCTGACATTCTGTATGTTCTTCCATCTTCAAAAAATAGAATCAGCTTTTCTTTGACATTACGTTTATCATGAGCATCCAGTACCACTTAAACAGATATAACCTTATCAAGGTGTTTATGTGTAACTTCTTCAAGAGGTTTTTCAGTCAATAAGAATGGATCTCTTGTAAGTACTTCAACTCATATCTTGATCTTGGCTTCTTCAGAACCTAATCTAGCTCTGTCTCTTGCTTCTCTGGCTTTCAATCCAACAATCATGAAATCTGATAACAGTTGACTTTTCTTAGGATCTGATGGATTAACATTTTTCCATAGGAGTTTTCTCTTATCAGTAACTGTCATTTTGTTCAAATCAACTTGAGCACTGTCAGAGGTTGATATCTTGATGATTTGATCAGAATTTGCTGTTTCTTCTGTAGCTTGTTGTTCTTCACTCTGAACAACTTCAGCTATGTCAGAGGTTGTCTTAGATTCTTCTGTTATGTTCCTTCTTTTCAGAATCACAGTTTCATCTTCAACAGCTGTATCATCAAAAACTTGAACAATTTTGCATACTGGTTTCATCAGGATTTGAGGAATCTTTATCTTCTGTGTCTTTTTTGGTTCATCAGTCTTTCATTTCCCTTTTTCCTTGGGATCAATTTCAACTTGTGATCTTGTCTTGGGCTTTGAAGCCTCAGAGCTTTCCTTGATCACAATGCCTTTTGCCTTAGGCCTTGGAGGTTTCTTTGCATCAGAAGCTTTAGACTTAAGATTTGTCTTCTCAGATGCAAATCTAGCTCCTTCCTCATTTAAAGTCTCTAAATCCATTCCAAAATTATGCTTGAGAAATAATCTTCTAGCAATTTCTTCATCAAGTGTCTGAATCTTGGGATCTTTATAATAGACTGTAGTCTCCCTTCCCTTAAGCTTCAGAGTTTGGAAAAACTTCTGAGAGTCTTGACTTCCACCTTGAATGAGAAGATCAGAACTTTATATCATACTTTGATTATCAGAACTTGAGCATTTACAGCTTCAGAACTTGTCTTCTTTTATGCAGAAGATTTGCTAGAATCAGAAATTAGTTTCCTTGAAGAAACTTTGCTGCTTTGCCCTTGACCTTGACCCTTTCTAGGGTTTCCCTAGTCATCTTCTTTATCATCCTTCTTCTTTAGTACTTGACTAGTAGAGCATTTGGAATTCACTACCTTCTCCCCTTTTTTGGCATCATCTGGTAGGAGTAGAGGTAGAAGAAGTTCTACTGAAGATTGGATTTCATTCAGTTGAGCTTGTTGAGAGGCTTGATTCTGCAGGACCTCAGTCAATTGGGCATGATTCTTTTCTTAAACCTTCTCAATAACCTCTACTTTCTCATGAATAGGCCTGATAAACCTGTTTTTGTCTAGCTTGAGCATCAGGTCCAGCTTATCAGCATTTTCCTGTAATTTATCAACCTTAGCATGAGTAATGGAGTGTTGACCTTGAAGGCTTTTAGTACCGAGAGCTGTGACTTTAAGTTGAGCTTTAAAGTCAGAATTTGTCATCAACTCATCATCTTTAGCAATATGATCTGATAGAACTTTGGAGCTTGGAATAAAATCAGATTCATTCCACTTCTTGGTCCATTCAACTCCTCTGTGAGTTTCTTCCCATGGAACAGGAGCTTCTTGTTCAACATATTTCAACAGTTCCTCCTTTCCAAGAATTTGAGCTGGAGTATTTACTAGAGCTGACTCTCCAGAACTTGCAAGAAACTCATCATCTTTTGATAACACAAGTGTGTGTGTGGCTGTTGGAGATTCTGGTACAACTTCATCTGTTTCCACATCCAGAATTGGAGTATTTAGAACTTCAGCATTTAGTGGAGAAATAGGTGGAGTTGTCACTGTACCTTGTGGTGCTTCCAGAAACATGACAGATGAAATGATCATCCTATGAAGGTCAATTTCAGGACTTAATCCTGAATCTTCAACTTGAACATTTTCTTTGATAGGAGAGACAGGAGGTGTGATCACTGTGTCTGGAATAATGTCTTTAGCTTGAGGTGGAGGTGACAAAGCTTCAATCACTATTGGTCCTGTTGAAATCAGAGATTCCTGATCCCCTTTCGCAGCTTCTTGAGCATCCTCAGATTGAGATTGTGTCATATGCATTCCTTCTCTCATTTTCTTAGATCTGGAACTTTGTTGTGACTGTGTTGTATGAGCAGCATCAGAACTTGCAGTTCTTTTCCTCTTTAAAATACCAGAATCCTCAGCTTCAGTTTCCTTCTGAGAAATATCTTTTTCAGCTGCTACCTCCTTCTGAAAAATTTCTTTTTCAGCTTCTACTGTCACAGGTTCTGATGCATGAACCTGGACTTGCTCTTCTTCATCTGATTCATCCCTAAGAATTATCCTTCTTCTCCTTGATGGAGATTTAGGAACAGATTTTGTTCTTGAAGGTTTGGGTCTAGATGTTGTAGCAGATGGTTGTGGTTGAGAAGATTGTGCAGGTTGAAAATAAGTTCTGATGGTAGGCTGTGGTTGTGATTGAGAGGATTGAGCTGGTTGAGTATTGGTTGTAGGTGCTGATGGAGGGTGAGAGGGTGCTACTTCAAGAAATTTGGGTGTGTATTTGTTGGGGTCAGAGTTTACTAAGAACTGTTTTACTGATGTAGGAATTTGAAAGGGTCTTAGTATCTCTTTCTTATTATCAGTAGTTAATAAGTCTGTAAAGAGCCCTTTTAGCAAGTTTAAAAGGTTGAAGTGTCTCACTATAGTTTTGAGGCTTATCAGGACATCAAAAACTATAAATTAATTGACAAAATCTAGCAAAGTACACAGTATTTGGGTCCTCCTTCATCCTATCCCCAATAAAACCAAGAATAGCAGTAGCATAATCAAAGTGAGTTTGATTTAGAAGTGCATACCCTATTTGCTGACTGAGAATGAGAATGGCATCAAAGTTGGTGCATTTGTTGACAAAAGCTCTGGTGATGCAGTCAAAGAAGAAATTCCACTCTCTTATAATATATGGCCTCTTCAGTTGTCCCAGTTGGAAAAACCTTTCTCATAGCCAAGATTGGCCATCATACCCTGTAGAAGTGGTTCCTCTATCTGAGCATTGAAAGTGGCATTTTTTGGTAAGTGCAAAGCCTATCGAACTATTGATAATGTTATCAGATGCTCTTCTTCCCTTGTTATGAAAATGATACTTGGGGACCCAGCCTCACCACCATCATCATAAACACCAGTCCTCCAAAACTCCAGTATTTGAGTTCCTGGGAGTAATTATGGTTGGGTCAGAGCATACCCAATCTCACTTCGAGCCAGAAAGTCTTGAACAAAATGAAGATCTGATGGAGCATCATCCTTGCTGAGAATAGCCATGTAATTGTTGGGGACGAACTTGGCTCCATTAAAGATGATGTCCTTGGGTGCCATTTCTGTAAGAAATTAAGTGAAAGTTATGTGTACGAAAGATTTTTGATAAAATGCCTGTAAGAAAAAACTTATGAGAATATTAGAGAGTGAGAGAGAGAGAGAATAAGAGAGATTAGAAAATAAGAATAGTAGGTAAAAGATTGTAAAATCTTTTAACTCTCATATTTATACACTCCACATGACAACGGTCATTTTTGTGAAGCAGAATAGACTTTTTACACCTGGCAGCATGGAAACAGTGAAAAAAGTAATGAGTGGGCACGGTAAACGTGCAGTAATTATTGCTCACATGTTGTTACCAAAACAAACACGCAACCCATAAACCAAATGATTATCACTATTTTTATCTCAATTATTTTCTAATAAAATATAACCGTTACAGTAAATACTAAAAATAAGCCAAGTAATTAAATAATGCCATGTAAGCATCAGAGTTTCCATCAGGATTTGCATCAAAACTTGACTATTATCAGAATTTAACGGTCATCAGAATATGGCTTCTGTACTCAAAAAGTGAATGACTGTATCTGTGATTCTTCACACAAACACTGACTCGTTTCTTTAGAGTTTAATCATCACAACTTTCATCAGAACTTGTCCTCAGAATTTATGCAAATAATACTTAACTATTTTTCAGAAACAACTTAATCACCACAGTACTTTTCATCATTCATATGGAGTGAAAGTATGTGCATTTTCAAATGATCAGATAAAGATTAAAGTCTGATAAACTTCAGTATATCTTAGAAATAAGGCATAACTAAGAAAAGTGCTTAAAATCAGTCTTTAATTTTAAAGTCTACTATATAATAAATTTATGCAAGAGTCCACCTCAACTATTTGTGCTCATTTTATGCATCTTTTGACATTCTTTTTACAGTAGCTTCTCTGTGTAAATGAGTCACAACTGCTATCAGAATTTATGCTATTATCAGAGTATTTCTCCAATAATCAGAGAACGGGAAAAGTCACCAAGAAAAATTTATTTGCTTTTCTAATGCAAATAACTTAATACCAGCAATGCACTTGGGTCTTTCCTTTCACATATTTACTCTAAATCTCAAAGGAGTACCTGACTTCAATTTTCTTTTCTTTTGTTTTCTTCAGATAAATGAGGCTTATCAAGCATGTAGTTTATCCTTAAGATTTACTGACATCAGAATTTCACAGATAAGAAGCAATAATCTAGTTTGTGACTTAGTAATAAGATACACAAAGTAAATTTGACTAAGATCAAAATCAGAGTTTGCTTGTGTTATGGATTTCAACATAAACAACTAATTCAAACATGGGATACACAGTTTGTTAAAGACTACTAAGTCAGCATCTAAAAAATAATCCTCATTGGATTGAATAGTCACATAACATTCAAAACACTATCGAATTATATAAAATCACATCAGATAACAATCAGTATTTAACATATTACAATTTAAGCACAGATTACGTGGAGATACGACAATCTGTAAACACTGATCATAAAGTCTGATGCATGAGAACAAAAACTAAACAGATTTTGAAAAAGAACCTGAAACCATTCCAAGTTCATTTACCAGTCTTGTAAAGTAGCTTCACATAGTGGTTTTGTGAAGATATCTGCTAGTTGTTGATCTGTTGGGACAAAATGCAATTCAACTCTACCTTCCGTCACATGTTCCCTTATAAAATGGTACCTAATACTGATGTGCTTTGTCATTGAGTATTAAACTGGATTACGTGTCATAGCAATAGCACTTGGACTATCACAGTAAATGGGTATTTTAGAAAATTCTAACCCATTGTCCAGTAACTGATTCTTCATCCAAAGAATCTGTGCACAATAGCTTCCTGCAGTAATATATTCTGCTTCTGTAGTTGATGTGGAAATTGATTTTTGTTTCTTGCTAAACCAAGAAACCAATCTGCCTCCAGGAAATTGGTAGCTTCCACTAGTGCTTTTCCTGTCTATTTTGTATACTGCAAAATCTGCATCTGGGTAACCTATTAGCTTAAAATCTGATTTCCTAGGATACCACAATCCTAGATCAGCTGTACCGTTGAGGTACTTGAAAATTCTTTTCACAGCTATTAGATGAGGTTCTCTTGGATCAGCTTGAAATCTTGCACAAAGACAGGTAGCATACATGATATCAGGTCTACTTGCAGTTAAATAGAGTAAAGAGCCAATCATACCTCTGTAGTTAGTAATATCTACTGATGTTCCAGTATGTTTATCTAACTTGGTTGCAGTGGCCATGGGAGGGGATGCAGTTGAACAGTCTTGCATTCCAAATTTCTTGAGTAAATTTCTGGTGTACTTGGATTGATTTATGAAAAGTACCTTCTTCATTTTGCTTGACTTGAAGTCCCAAAAAATAGCTAAGTTCTCCCATCATACTCATTTGATATCTTGACTGCATTAGCTTTACAAACCTTTCACAGCGTTTGGCATTTGTAGAACCAAAGATGATATCATCAACATATATCTGTACCAAAAGTAAGTCCTTTCCATGGTTGAGGTAGAACAGTGTTTTATCAATTATGCCTCTATTAAATCCACTTTCCAGAAGGAATTGAGCTAAAGTCTCATACTCTTGGAACTTGCTTAAGGCCATAAAGTGCTTTGTCAAGCATGTAGACATGATTAGGAAATTTTGGATCTACAAAGCCTGGAGGTTGTTAAACATATACCTCTTCTTCCAATTCTCCATTGAGAAAATCACTTTTTACATCCATTTGAAAGACTTTAAACTTCTTGTGAGCAGCATAAGCCAAAAAGATTCTTATGGCTTCCAATCTAGCAACTGGAGCAAATGTTTCATCATAATCAATACCATCCTTTTTACAATAATTTGATGTTGCTGCTCTAGTTCTGACACCTGCGTCAGGATCTCTAACTATTAAGTCAGGTGTATGTGCTTTAGTCCACTTCCTTGCAGATGGAAGTTGATCTCTAGAACTGGATCCTCCCCCATGATCCATGCTGTCTCCATCATCATTTTGTGATGCTCCCCCTGAAGTTATGCTCTCTGAAATTTCAGAATTTGAGTTGGATCTTTCAGGAATTGAAGAATCAGAGTTTTCAAAATTATCAGAATTTGGCTCATCAGAACTTGATGAATCAGAACTTGAAAAACCAGTGACAGGTTTTGATGCTTCTTGGGAGTCTTGAGATGTGGTAGGTTCATCAGCTTGCTCCCCCTGAACAGGTGCATTTTCCCTTGGAGTAGTTACCACAGTTTCAATGACATCAGAATTTAACCCGTCAGAACTTATAGGATCAGGATTTAGGTCATCAGAATTTACAGTATTAGAATTTATATCTTCATTTTCAAATCTCAGCTGATCATGATCAATGAAATCTTCAAGTCCAGTAATCGTTTTATCATCAAAAGATACATTGATAGATTCCATGACAACCCTTGTTTTTAAATTGTAGACTCTGAAGGCTTTTGTGGAAAGTGGATATCCAACAAAAGTTCCTTCATCGGCTTTTAGATCAAATTTTGACTGTTGTTCAGGATGAGTCTTAAGAACAAAACACTTGCATCCAAATAAATGAAAGTATTTCATATTTGGCTTCTTTTTCTTCACCATCTCATATGGTGTTTTTCCATGCTTGTTTATGAGTGTAGCATCCTGTGTAAAATAAGCAGCCTGCACAGCTTCAACCCAACAGTAGGTTGGTAGCTTTGCTTCATCAAGCATAGTTCGTGCAGCTTCAATTAGAGTCTTGTTCTTTCTTTCTACAACTCCATCTTGCTGTGAAGTTCCAGGTGTAGAAAATTCCTGCTCTATTCCATGCTCTTTTCAGAACTCTTCCATGATTGAATTCTTGAACTCAGTGCCATTATCACTTCTTATTATTTTAATAGAATCTTTGACCAATTTATCCAGCTGTTTGACATGATCAGTTAGAGTAGATGCGGTTTCATTCTTCTTGTGCAAGAAATACACCCAAGTGTATCTTGTGAACTCATCCACTATAACCATAGCATATTTCTTCTTTGCAATAGACATGACATTGACTGGACCAAATAGATCAACATGCAGTAGGTGATAAGGCTCAAGAATTGAAGATTCAGTTTTGCTCTTGAATGAAGATTTTCTTTGTTTTGCCATTTGACATGAATCACAAAGGCCATCAGGACAAATACTAATTTTGCCAGTCCTCTCACAAGATTTTTCTTTACTAGCTCATTTATGTTGTTGAAATTTAAATGAGAGAGTCTTTTGTGCCAATTCCAGCTTTCTTCAATTGATGCTTTGCTTAACCGACAGATTGCAGAACCATCAGAACTTGTTGAAAAGCAGATTTTGAGAAAGAACCTGAAACCATTCCAAGTGCATTTACCAGTCTTGTAAAAGTAGCTTCACATAGTGGTTTTGTGAAGAAATCTTCTAGTTGTTGATCTGTTGGAACAAAATACAATTCCACTATACCTTCCATCACATGTTTCCTTATAAAATGGTACCTAATGCTGATGTGCTTTGTCATTGAGTGTTGAACTGGATTACCTGTCATAGCAATAGCACTTTGATTATCACAGTAGATAGGTATTTTAGAAAATTCTAACCAATAGTCCAGTAACTGATTCTTCATCCAAAGATTCTGTGCACAACAGCTTCCTACAGCAATATATTCTGCTTCTGCAGTTGATGTGGAAATTGATTTCTGTTTCTTGCTAAACCAAGAAACCAATCTGCCTCCAAGAAATTGGTAGCTTCCACTAGTGCTTTTCCTGTCTATTTTGCATCCTGCAAAATCTGCATCTGAGTAACCTATTAGCTTAAAATCTGATTCTCTAGGATACCACAATCCTAGATCAGTTGTACCCTTGAGGTACTTGAAAATTCTTTTCACATCTGTTAAATGAGGTTCTCTTGGATCAGCCTGAAATCTTGCACAGAGACAGGTAGCATACATGATATCAGGTCTACTTGCAGTTGAATAGAGTAAAGAGCCAATCATACCTCTGTAGTTAGTAATATCTACCGATGAACCAGTATCTTTATCTAACTTGGTTGCAGTGGCCATGGGAGTGGATGCAGTTAAATAATCTTGCATTCCAAATTTCTTGAGTAAATTTCTGGTGTACTTAGATTTATTTATGAAAGTACCTTCTTCATTTTTCTTAACTTGAAGTCCCAGAAAATAGCTAAGTTCTCTCATCATACTCATCTGATATCTTGACTGCATTAGCTTTGTAAACCTTTCACAGAGTTTGGCATTTGTAGAACCAAATATGATATCATCAACATATATATGTACCAAAAGAAAGACTTTTCCATGGTTGAGGTAAAACAGGGTTTTATGAGTTGTACCTCTGTGAAATCCACTTTCTAGAAGGAATTGAGCTAAAGTCTCATACCATGCTCTTGGAGCTTGCTTAAGGCCATATAGTGTTTTGTCAAGTCTGTAGACATGATTTGGAAATTTTGGATCTACAAATCTTGGTGGTTGTTCAACATATATCTCTTCGTCCAATTCTCCATTTAGAAAAGCACTTTTCACATCCATTTGAAAGATTTTAAACTTTTTGTGATCAGCATAAGCCAAAAAGATTCTTATGGCTTCCAATCTAGCAACTGGTGCAAATGTTTTATCATAATCAATACGATCCTGTTGAGAGTAGCCTTTGGCAACCAGCCTTGCTTTGTTTCTTGTAATTATGCCATCACTATCAGTTTTGTGTCTGAACACCCAATTTATGCCAACAATTGATCTGTTCTTTGGTCTTGGCACTAGGGTCCAGACTTTATTTCTTTCAAATTCATTTAACTCTTCCTGGATTGCTTACACCCAATCAGCATCTTGAAGAGCTTCTTCCACTTTCTTTGGTTCAGTCTGAGATAGAAAAGAATGATAGATACATTCATTTGATGTTGCAGTTCTAGTTCTGACACCTGCTTCAGGATCTCCAATTATTAAGTCAGGTGTATGTGATTTGGTCCACTTCCTTGCAGATGGAAGTTGATTTCTAGAACTGGATCCTCCCCCATGATCCATGTTATCTCCATCAGCATTTCTGATGCTCCCCTTGTAGTTATGCTCTCTGAGACTTAAGAATTTGAGTTGGATCCTTCAGGATTCGAAGAATCAGAGTTTCCAGAATTATCATAATTTGGCTCATCAGAACTTGATGAATCAGAACTTGAAGAGCCAGTGACAGGTTCTGATGCTTCTTGAGAGACTTGAGTTGTGGTAGGATCTTTATCTTGCTCCCCCTGAACAGGTGCACTTTCCCTTGGAGTAGTTACCACAGTTTCAATGACATCAGAATTTAACCCGTCAGAACTTATAGGATCAGGATTTAGGCCATCAGAATTTACAAAATCAGAATTTAAATCTTCATTTTCAAATCTCAGCTGACCATGATCAGTGAAATCTTCAAGTCCAGTTATCTTCTTATAATCAAAAGTAGGTTGGTAGCTTTGCTTCATCAATCATAGTTCGTGCAACTTCAATGAGAGTCCTGTTCTTTCTTTCTACAACTTCATTTTGCTGTGGAGTTCCAGGTGCAGGAAATTCCTGCTCTATTCCATAATCTTTGCAGAACTCTTCCATGATTGAATTCTTGAACTCAGTGCCATTATCATTTCTATTTATTTTAGCAGAATCTTTGACCCACTTATCCAGCTATCTGACATGATCAGTTAGAGTAGATGCAGTTTCATTCTTCTTGTGCAAGAAATACACCCAAGTGTATCTTATGAACTCATCCACTATAACCATAGCATATTTATTCTTTGCAATGGATATGACATTGACTGGACCAAATAGATCAACATGCAGTAAGTGATAAGGCTTAAGAATTGAGGATTCAGTTTTGCTCTTGAATGAAGATTTTCTTTATTTTGCCTTTTGACATGAATCACAAAGACCATCTACAGCAAATACTGATTTTGGAAGTCCTCTCACAAGATCTTTCTTTACTAACTCATTTATGTTAATGAAATTTAAATGAGAGAGTCTTTTGTGCCAATTCCAGCTTTCTTCAATTGATGCTTTGCTTAACCGACAGATTGCAGAACCATCAGAACTTGCTGAAATTCTGGCTTCATATATGTTACCATGTTTGTAACCTTTCAGAACCACTTTGCCTATAGAATGACTTACAACTTCACAGTGTTCTTCAAAGAAATCTACATTATAACCTCTGTCACAGATTTGACTCACACTTAGCAGATTTTGTTTAAGTCCTAAGACAAGAGCTACTGTTTCAATTATGACATTCCCAAGATTGATATTTCCATATCCCAGAGTCTTTCCCATGTTGTCATCTTTATAAGAAACTCCTGGGCCAGCTTTCTCCACAAAGTCTGATAGCAGTGCATTTGCAGCGGATTTAGTTTCAGAGTTCATGCTAACATGCTTCTTATCAGACTTTATATCAGAATTTGCATCAGAATTTACACTAAAAGGAATTACACTAACTTTCTTCAAAGAAGGTTTTATTTGATAATAATCATAGTACAAACTATGATATTCCTTACAAGTATAAATGGAATGCTACAAACTACCACAATGAAAACAAGAATTTTGTGGTTTAAACCTAACAGACTGACTCTTAACTCCTCATCTAGGAGGTAAAGAGTTTATATCTTTATTTTTCCTGCAAAAAGAAGAAAGATGGTTAGAGTTTCCACAATTATAACATTTCTTTCTAGGAGCATTAGGAATAGGCATATAATTGTTACTTTTATTCACACCTTCCTTTCCATTACTATTTTTCCTAGTTTCCTTGAGCTTGTTTACATTTCTAATCTCTTTTAGCTTATGCTTGAGCTGCTTCTTTGTCATTAAACTTATGTTTACTGAAGCTGGTTTGTCCTATTTTAATTTGTCAGAAGTTGACTTTTCTTTGACTTCTGTCTTAGAGTCTTTCATCTTTTCAGAATCAGACATAGCAATTTTTGCTACAAATTTAACAGAATTAATTTTAGGCTTTTCAGCTTTCTTGCTAAAGTTTGGTTTAGATGACACAGTTTCCTTTTCATCTATATCATCTAGGTAACCTAGACCATCTTTCCAATTTCCATTTTTTAAGATTTTCTGAGTTGTTCTTCCAGAGTTAGTCCAAGTTTTGATTATCTCCTTTTCCTTTTCCAATTCAGATTTAAGAGATTTATTCAATTTTAGCACTTCATCTTTAACATACAAAGCCTCATATCTTTCTTTCTGAGTTTGATGGAAGATAACTAACTTTTTTTCTAAATAGTCATTTCTGTTTCTAAGAGCAAGATTTTAAGATGTTAATCTTTCATTTGTTAAAGTCTGATCTCTAAAACTAATGAACATGGTTTTAAGATATAATCTTAGCTCACAAATATCATCAGTGTGAAAAGCAAGAGTTGATTGAGGTACCTTTAATTCAGCAGCATCAGAACTGCTATCAGCATTTACCATCAAGGCATAGTTCACCTTATCTTCAGAATCTGAAGTGTCTGCCTAATTTTCCTCTTTTTGATAAGTGTCTGTCCTTTATCACCTTTTCCTTTCTTGCAGTCAGGAAAGATGTGGCCTCTTTCACCATAATTGTAGAATTTGACATTTGAGTTATCTCCTATGTCAGACTTTCCTCATTTACCTTCAGACTTTCTGAACCCTTTCTTTTCAGAACTTCCACCTTTCCTCGAAAACTTCTTGCCCTTTCTGAATTTCTTGTAGGCTATCTTTGTGATACCCCTTACCATAAGAGCACACAGTTGCATCATCTCTACATCAACATCCACTTCAGATAAATTTTCAGACTCTGAATCATCATCATCAGAATATGATGACTCGGAATCAGACTGTATGATGGGAGCCTTTCCTTTGCCCCTCTTTGAGACAACAACTTTAGGAGATTCCTCCTCAGATTTAAGAGCAATTGTCTTTGACTTTCTTCCATGCCTTTTGCTCTTTTGATCCATCTCAAGTTCATGAGTCTTGAACATACCATAAATTTTATCAAGAGTAGTTTCAGCAAGGTCATAGTTGTCTCTTATGGTAGTAGACTTCAAATCCCAATTTTCAGGAAGAGTTAAAAGGAATTCTAGATTTGAATCTTCAAGATCATATTCCTTGTCTATCGGTGACAGATCATTCAAAAATTTGGCAAACCTGTTATATAAATCAGTTAATGACTCATCAGCTTTTGAGTCAAAGTGCTCATACTCCTGTGTGAGTATAGTCTTCCTATTCTTTTTTATTGCATCAGTTCCCTGACATCTTATCTCCAAAGCATCACATATCTCCTTTGCAGTCTTGCATCCAATTACCCTGTTTAACATGACATTGTCAATTGCACTATGAAGCAGATGCCTTACCCTTGCATTTTTTGGCAATAGATGAGATGTCTTCAGTTGTGTACTCACTTTTCTCCTTTGGTATCATCTTCGCTGGTTGATCAGCAACTGCAACAGAAAGCTTGGTAGGCTTATAAGGTCCATCATTAATTCTATCAATGTATTCTGGATATGTGGCTTCCAGAAATATAGCCATCTTTACCTTCCATATAGGATACTCAGATGCTCTCAGTATGGGAACCCTAATACTCTCATATCGACTGTGAGTTTGATTGTTTTGAGTATCTTGAGTTTTGGTGGGCTTAGGTGGGGTTTGTGTTTCTTCAGACATGATTGTAAACTGGATCTCACTGTTTGTAAATCAACATAGAGGCTCTGATACCACTTGTTAGGTCACACAACAATATCAAAAGGGGGTTGAATGTAATATCCGGGATATATCGTGTAATTATTTTTGCTATTATATAATTATTATGTGTGTTCAGTATCTATTCTATGAGCTAATTGTTAAGTGTTATCTGTACTGGAATATTCAAAAATAATATTAATTGAGTATTTTAATTTTTATATGTCCAAAATAAAATACAGATAATTTTCATATCTTTCTAATTATTTTTATGTTGGTTTATGGATTTATAAGAATCATATGAAATTTCTAAAATCTTTTTCCGGGTAATTAAAATCTATTTTATAAAAACGGGAACCAACCGACGTCAACCGTTGTTACGTTTTTGGAACCCGAAACTCTTTCGAGAACTCCTTCCTAACCTAATTGTAATATTCCGAGCATATTCCATGTTTCGACTTTTTCGATCCGGCTTACGGTTTGTCCTACGCGGGTCCCGGCGTAACATTTTCGATACAATATTCGTTTCGGTAAATCAATAAAACCCGTATTTTAGATAAACGGGAGCTTTTTATTAAACTATCCCAATTATCACTTCGTAATACGTGTAACCAGGCGCTGAGACCAAGACCGCAGTACAAATTGTACTGATTTGGATAATTATCCGGAAAACCGATACTGTTTGGATCAGTTTTTATAAATAAACGTACCGTTTTATATCGGGAATGATCCAACGGGATACTAATTTTCCGTAATTATAAATAGCCTTTTACCGTATTTTATTTCGTATCAAAATCATTTGCAGATAGTTAATTATATAATTTTCAGAGAAAAGCCCTAATTTCTTAAAACTGTTCTAAGAATCAAACAGCAAAACGAAGGCGTTACCGATCTCTGTTTTCAAAGCTTGAGTAACCAAAACGAAGTATTTGAAGTGTTCTATGAGATTCTGAGCTTTGTTTCACTGTAGAAATCAAGGTTATTTTTCTAAAAATTTATTTATTTTCGAATTTATTTTATTAAAAATATGAATTTTTGTCCGGATGATTGTTTGTATGATTTGATGATTGCATGTTGTAGAGCTTATTTTCCTGATGATTTTCATATGTCATACGTCTGATTTGGAGTTCAATAACATGTTCAAATTTGAGTTTGATTTTCAAATTTCAAAATTAGGGTTTATAACCCGTATGAATGTTCTTAATTGAAATTTGGGGGTTTCTTATTCTGTGATAGATTGATGTTGTGTTATAGTGGGTTGTGTTCTCTGTGAAATTTGCAATCTAGTCGTATAAGTTTCATGAACCAACGAGGTCTGTAGAGAAGGAAGTTGTGTTTTGAAGTTTTCCGATGTTCGCCGGAAACTGGAAAACTTCACGGCCAAATTCCGGCCAACTCAGGGATTGTTAGGTTGTTTTGATTGCATGATTGTATTCCTGGTAATTTGTAGATGTGATCTGGAGCTTGTGGTAAGGTGAGGAGGTCGGAATCGTGTTCTCCGGCGAACCCGACTGTTTTCCGGCGACGGGGTGTAAAATTACAGTTTGGTCCCTGGACTTTTGGGGACGATACAGTTAGGTCCCTGAAGTTTCCAGACTTTGCAAATTTAGGATTCTGTTTATAAAATGTTTAAAAATCATATTTCCTAATTATTTTATTATAAAAATTCTTTTTTAATTTCTGAAAATTCTAAAAATTATTATTTTAATTCCGAAAATTATTTTTAATTCACAAATAAATCTGAATTAATTAGTTAATTAATTTCAGTTAATTTTTAATTGATTAATTAGTCAATTAATTCGAAAATTAATTGATTAATTGATTTAATTAATTATTAATTGATTTTAATTAGTTATTTAATTAGATTTAATTATTTAAAAATGATTTAAAAATTCTGAAAAATAGTTTCGAGCTTTAAAATATTATTCTAAATTATTTCCAAGGCTCGATAATTATTCTAAAATTAATTCGGAGCCAGAATGGGCCAACCGAACCCTGTTTATTAACCTGAAATTGATCCAACGACCCGTTTTAATTCCGAAAAATGTTTTAAAAATCATTTTAAATACCAGAAAGCCTATTTATGACCCGAGACTTCTTTATAAATAATATATCATTGATTACGTGATGTATTATGTGCTATATGTGACTTGTTAATTGACTATCGGTCTATATATTCGGTGTTTACTTGATTATTGCATAACTTTCAATCCGTTAATCGGATTTGGGTAAAACGAAGGGTAGATAGAAGTATGTGTTGAATAGAATTCCATGAGTAAATTATTGATAGATGCTTATGATATGTGAGCAGAAGAGGCAAGACGTAGGAAAGGGAAACAGGTAGATGAGGAGTAAAACGGTTGTGATTGGAAGCGAGTGTAGTGTAGTAAGCTAATACCAGGCAAGTGTTCTGAACTTTCTCGAGATATTGTAATTCTTGATAGTCTTGTTGACATTGCAAGTGCTTTGAAGCACGGAAACCTAAATCCTGATTTCAGTTATTGTTCTGGAGCCATGAACCATATTCTTTCTAAGCCATTGATTATTGTATACCCAAACACGAACCACAAATCTACGATACTACTCCACAAATACATACAAACTAAATACCAGACACTGAACTGGATTACTATATACTCAATCCATGATATCTTATGCTTTGAAAGACCAAATCCTTGAAACCCTGAAATGTTGATTCCTTTGTTATCCAATTCTTTCATTACCCAGCATTCAAGCTTTGAAAGTACCTGGTTGATCCTTACAAGGATTGAAACCCTTTCATTGTTAAACATTTATTGTTGTTAATGGTTTCGGTTATTGTTTATTATTGCATATTCTGTTATTATGTTAGAATTGGATTGTTTTTATAAAATTGTAGACCAGATTCGTGGTCAGACCATATAATGGTCAAGTTAGGCCAATGTGTGCCTTGGATCCAGTAGTTAGAGCAATGCTGTGTGCCTTGCTCGGGGTTAGTGCATGACTGATCAACAGCCTAACCTTGGTTTTTAAATTAAAAGTATAATATCCGATTCTAAATCATAATCCATTGTTCACTTGATATCATAAACATATTCACCTGATGATCATTACTCTCAGTTTTATCATTGTGACTTGCTGAGCTAGTTAGCTCATTCGTGCGATGTTGTTTATATTCTTTCCAGTTAAAAAGGAACCAGTTGGTAAAGAGGATCCCCAGTCCAGCGCGAGAGCTAGGGGTTCAGGTTGAGAAAGCTGAGCTAGTAGGCTTCTTTTGGAATAATTTAAGTTTGTAAAAGTTTGTAATAATGTTTAATACTTAGTTTGAGTTTAAAATAGTTGGGATTTGAACGGCTTGTAATATATTAGTGTATTTGGCTTGTGTGCATACTTCAACCTGTTGCGGTCCGTGGTGGTTGGTAAGTAGGCTCACTGCATATATTATTATTATCTTTATTATTTTTATAAGCAGGTTATAAATAAGGTGTATGTGTGGACCCCAAACTTCTGACCCGGGTTTGGAGGGCGCCACAGGTTTGGTATCAAAGCTACAGGTTATAAGTCACTGACACAAGCCTAGGTTGACGGGAATGGGTAGAGGGATAGGATTAGAAGTAAGGTATAGGATGATAGAATGTCGAGAGGTTGAGTGTTATGGTATAACCGGTATTAGTATAGTTTGCGTCGTGGTACGAGATTCTTATATTACAATATAATTTCAGATAGCAGAGATGGCCGACTCTTTTATTCCCGTATCAGCTGATCACTCAGAGCCTTCAGTTGGAGCACCAGCATCGGATCCACGTCCTGTGATTCCACCAACATTGGATATTCTACCTCCACCGGTGTTGCAGCCCGTACCATTGCAGGCTATTCCACCTCCAGGCATGAGGCCACCTGTCAGAGGACCCCCACCAGCTGAGTCAGATTCCACTGAGCATTCAGTAGCGAGTGCCCCATTCCAGTCTACATTGCCCCCAGTTCCTTATTACCAGTATGAGGCTCTTCTATTGGAGCGTGATTCCTTGTTGGCTCAGATTAGAGAGTTAAAGCATATCATTAGGACTACAGATGTTGATCGTGGTGTAAGGGAGCTTCGAGAGGAGATTTATGTGACACGGAGGGTTCTTGAGGCTAGGCTACATGGAGCTACACTACCTGGCAGAGGCCCTGATGCACTGCTGGGCTGGGCTACTGAGGTGATGGAGGACTTTGAGAGGCTGGCAGGACCAGAGTTTCCTTGGAGCTGAGTTAGAAATTTTGAGATGGAGATGCTGAGCAGTGTTGTTAAGGTTATGTAGTATGGACAGTAGTGTGTAGTGTGTATCAGAAGACTTTTGAGTTGTATTTATAGACTAACGATGCTGACTAGTGAGTAGGTTGTTGTACCCTTTTTGCTTTTACTTTCGAAGCGTCCTTACGCTTGTATTACCTAAAACTTTTGATCTATATATCAGTACCTTTTCCTTTCCAACACTGTCATTTATTTTATTGCACCTGTTTTACTTTGCCTTATTTATTGCACCAGTATATCCTGTGATACCATGTACCCTGTTTTCCATAACTGTTTATATTCTGTAAAGAAGCATGCAATTTACTTAGTTACAACTGTTTTCAAAAAGAGATATTCCTATTTTACAAAACTTTTCTTTTATACAAAGATTTGATTCAAAAGCTAAATAAATTGATTGATTCTTTACAGAAAATGCCTCCCAGAAGAAATACCCGCACCAACACCCAGAATGAAGAAACCAACTACAACCACAATAACAACCAAAATGATATAAACCAGAATGTGAACCCAGGACCCATGGACCCAGCAATAGCCCAGATTCTTCAAATCTTGGCCCAACAAACAGTTCACCTGGCACAACAACAGCAGAGACAGACCAATCCCCAGGTAACTTTCAAAACTTTTCAGGCAGTAAACCCACTAGAATTCAAGGGTTCCTTAGAGCCAATTGAAGCAAATGTGTGGTTAAAGGAAATAGAGAAGGCTTTTGCCTTGGTAAAAGTGAAAGAGGAGCAGAAGGTTGAATTTGCAAGTTACTATCTGAAGAATGAGGCCACCTATTGGTGGGAAATGGTAAAAACATTGGAAAGCACAGATGTTATTACTTGGGAAAGGTTTAAGCAATTGTTTTTAGAAAAGTATTTTCCTCAGTTTGTTCAGGATCAAATGGAGCTGAAGTTTTTAGAATTAAAGCAAGGGAACATGTCGGTAACAGATTATGAGGGGAAGTTTGAGGAATTGTCAAGGTATGTGCCGTCGTATGTTGATACTGATAGAAAGAAAGCTAAGAGATTCCAGCAAGGCTTGAAGCCATGGATCAGAGGGAAGGTAGCTATTTTTGAATTGGATACCTGCGCCGGGGTTGTACAGAAAGCTATGATCGCAGAGACAGAGAGTGAGATGTTCAAGAAAGAAAAGGAAAGCAAGAAAAGGAAAGTTGTGGGAAGTGAGGGTCAGTCACAAACCGGGAAGTTTCCAAATTTTAAGAAGGGCAAGTTTCAGCCAGGGAGAAATTTTAATTTCAGGAGACAAAATGTAGGAGACGGAGGCCAGGGCAATCGTTCAGCTAATGTGAATCAGCTGAATCAGTTGAGATTAACTTTTCCAGATTGTCAAGTATGTGGAAAAAAGCATGGAGGAGTTTGTAACAAGTTGAATGTGGTATGTTTTAAATGCAACCAGAAAGGGCACTACTCGAGGGAGTGCCGAAATCAGCCAGCAAGAGAGCCAGCAAATAAGGATCAGCCTATCCAGAATCCAGCAGTGAAAGTTCCAGTCATTGGATTTACATGCTTTAAATGTGGGAAGCCAGGACATATGGCCAGGGATTGTAAGACACCAGCCCCAGTCAGTAATGCATTAAGGATTATGGGATCTACCCCAACAGTAAATGAGACTCCGAGGGCTAGAATTTTTGACATGTAGGTGAAGGATGCGATCCAGGATACGGATGTCGTGGCATGTACGCTTAATGTGAACTCTTTATGTGCCAAAGTGTTAATAGATTCGGGAGCAACTCGATCGTTTGTTTCACAAGATTTTGTTAGTAAGTTAAATTGTCCAGTTGGGTATTTAAATGAAATAATGACTGTGGAATTAGCAAATCAAGAACGTGTAACTGTTAACCAAGTTTGTGGGAATTATGAGATTGAGATTTCTGGTAGTAAGTTTTGTGTAGATTTGATACCGTTTAAGTTAGGAGAATTTGACGTTATATTAGGAATGGATTGGTTATCTAAGCATGATGCTCAGATAGATTGTCGAAATAAGAAAGTAATGGTGAAAATGCCAGACGAAAGAATAGTAACGTTCAAAGGTCAGAAACAAGTAAAGAAGTTCTTAACGATGATTCAAGCCAAGAAGTTACTACGACAAGGATGTGAGCATTTCGTAGCATATGTGATCGACAGAAGTCAGGAGCCAGCAAAACCTGAAGATATTCCAGTAGTGAATGAATTTCCAGACGTATTTCCCGACGAGTTACCAGGACTTCCTCCAGATAGAGAAATTGAATTTGCGATCGACTTAGCACCTGGAACAGAACCAATATCCAAGGCCCCGTACAGAATGGCGCCTGTTGAGATGAAAGAGCTAGCAAAGCAATTGCAGGAATTGTTAGAGAAAGGAGTAATTAGACACAGCGTATCCCCGTGGGGAGCCCCGGTATTATTTGTCAAGAAGAAAGATGAAAGCATGAGACTGTGCATCGACTATAGGGAGCTCAATAAGTTGACGATCAAGAATAAGTATCTGTTACCCAGAATTGATGATTTGTTTGACCAATTGAAGGGAGCCAAGTACTTCTCCAAAATCGATTTAAGATCGGGATATCATCAACTAAAGATCAAACCAGAAGATATACCAAAGACAGCTTTCAGAACAAGGTATGAGCATTACGAGTTTTTAGTGATGTCTTTTGGATTGACCAACGCCCCAGCAGCGTTTATGGACCTGATGAACAGAATTTTTAAGGAATATTTGGATAATTTTGTTATTCTGTTTATAGACGATATTTTGATCTATTCAAAGACGGAGGAGGATCCTACGGAACATTTAAGGACAGCTTTGGAGATTTTAAGGAAAAAGAAGTTATATGCTAAATTGTCGAAGTGTGAGTTTTGGCTACAGGAAGTTCAGTTCTTAGGACACATAGTCAGTAACGAAGGGATCAAAGTGGACCCGGCAAAGATCGAGGCAATTACGAATTGGGAGAGACCGAGAACACCCACTGAGGTAAGAAGTTTCTTGGGATTGGCAGGATATTATCGACGATTCGTTCAGAATTTCTCAAGAATTGCAACACCATTGACAAAGCTTACACGAAAGAATGAAAAGTTTATATGGAATGACAAGTGCGAAGAAAGTTTTCAGGAATTGAAGCGGAGATTAATCACAACACCTGTTTTGTCACTTCCAGACGATCAAGGGAATTTCGTAATTTATAGCGATGCTTCTTACAAAGGATTAGGATGTGTTCTTATGCAGCACGGCAAGGTGATTACGTATGCGTCAAGGCAATTGAAACCACACGAACAGAAGTACCCTACTCATGATTTAGAGTTAGCAGCTATAGTTTTCGCTTTGAAGATTTGGAGACATTATTTGTATGGAGAAAAGTGTGAGATTTTCACGGATCACAAAAGTTTGAAATATATATTTACCCAGAAGGAACTTAATATGAGACAAAGGAGATGGTTAGAATTGATCAAAGATTATGATTGCTCGATTAATTATCATCCCGGTAAGGCGAACATTGTAGCAGATGCGTTAAGTCGGAAGGAAAAGTTAAATGTATTATCCGTACCTGAAGAGATATATAAAGAATTTCAAAAATTGGAATTGGAGATTAGAATTTGCAAGCCTGAGGAAGCAAAAGTGTACAGTATGATTTTCCAACCGGAGTTGTTGGAGAAAATAAAGAAATGTCAGGAAAATGTAATGGATCAAGATATAAATCGTTTGGTAGGTGAAGAATTATGCACGCAGAAGGATCGAGGCAATGAATTTCTCAAAACTTGAAGATATTCCGGTAGTCAATGAATTTCCAAACGTATTTCCCGATGAGTTACCAGGACTTCCTCCAGATAGAGAAATTGAGTTTGCAATCGACTTAGCACCCAGAGCAGGACCAGTATCCAAGGCCCCGTACAGAATGGCGCCCTTTGAAATGAAGGAATTAGCAAAGAAATTGCAAGAGTTGTTAAAGAAAGGAGTAATTAGACCCAGTGTATCCCCGTGGGGTGCACCGGTACTATTTATTAAAAAGAAGGATGTAAGTATGAGATTGTGCATCGACTATAGAGAGCTCAACAAGCTTACGATCAAGAATAAGTATCTATTACCTCGATTGGTGATTTTTTTGACCAGTTAAAAGGAGCTAAGTACTTCTCTAAGATTGATTTGAGATCGGGATATTACCAATTGAAGATTAAGCCAGAGGATATACCAAAGATAGCTTTTAGAACAAGGTATGGACATTATGAATTCATAGTGATGTCTTTTGGATTAACCAATGCCCCAGCAGCATTTATGGACCTGATGAACAGAATTTTCAAGAAAATACTTGGACAAGTTTGTTATTGTGTTTATAGATGATATTTTGATTTATTCAAAGATAGAAGAGGATCATGCAGAACATTTAAGGACATCTTTGGAAATTTTGAGGAAGGAAAAGTTATATGCTAAATTTTCAAAGTGTGAGTTTTGGCTACAGGAAGTTCAGTTCTTAGGACACATAGTCAGTAAAGAAGGGATCAAAGTGGACCCGGTAAAGATTGAAGCTATTACAAATTGGGAAATGCCGAAAACACCAACAGAAGTAAGAAGTTTCTTGGGATTAGTGGGATATTATCGGAGATTTGTTCAAAATTTCTCGAGGATTGCGACGTCATTGACAAAGCTTACGCGGAAGAATGAAAAGTTTATATGGAACAACAAATGTGAAGAAAGTTTTCAGGAATTGAAGAAAAGATTAATCACGGCACCTGTTTTGTCACTTCTAGATGACAAAGAAAATTTTGTAATCTGTAGCGATGTTTCTCATAAAGGATTAGGATGTGTTCTGATGCAGCATGATAAGGTTATTGCTTATGCGTCGAGGCAACTGAAACCACACGAGCAAAAGTATCATACTCATGATTTGGAACTAGCAGCCGTAGTATTCGCTTTGAAGATTTGGAGACATTATTTATGTGAGAAAAATGTGAAATTTATACGGATCACAAAAGTTTGAAGTACATATTTACACAAAAGGAGCTTAACATGAGACAGAGAAGATGGTTAGAGTTGATTAAGGATTACGACTGCACGATTAACTATCATCCCGATAAAGCAAATGTTATGGCGGACGCTTTAAGTCGAAAAGAGAAATTGAATGTGTTATCAGTACCCGAAGAGATATACAAGGAATTTCAGAAATTGGAGTTGGAAATCAGAGTTTGCAAGCCTAACGAAGCAAAGATGTATAGTATGAATTTTCGGCCAGAATTGTTTGAAAAGATAAGAAAGTGTTAAGAGGAAATAATGGATCAGGACCTCAATCATTTGGTAGGTGAAAAGTTGTGCACACAAAAGGACGATCAAGGTATTCTTAGGTTTTCTTCTAGAATTTGGATTCCACCAGTAACTGAGTTAAAGAATGAAATTTTACAGGAAGCTCATAATTCAAGGTATTCAATCCATCCAGGAAGTACAAAAATGTATAGAGATTTAAAGAAAATTTATTGGTGGCCAGATATGAAGAGAGAGATTGCAGAATGGGTTAGTAAATGTTATACATGTCAGAGGGTCAAGGTAGAGCACCAGAGACCAAGTGGGTTATTGCAACCATTAGAGATCTCGGAATGGAAGTGGGAGCACATTACCATGGATTTTATAGTCGGATTACCAAGGACAAAAGCAAATCACGATGCCATCTGGGTTATAGTGGACAGACTTACCAAGTCAGCTCATTTTCTTCCTATAAATGAAAGATTTTCACTAGACAAGTTGGTTCGTATGTACCTGAAAGAAATAGTAGTTCGTCATGGAGTTCCTGTGTCTATCGTATCTAATCGAGATCCGAGATTTAATTCGAGATTTTGGAGGAGTTTTCAAGAATGTTTGGGAACGAGACTGAATATGAGTACAACCTATAACCCGAAACTCTTCCGAGAACTCCTTCCTAACCTAATTGCACTATTCCGAGCATTTTCCATGTTTTGACTTTTTCAATCTGGCGTACGGTTTTTCCTGTGCGGGTCCCGGCGTAATATTTTCGATACAAAATTTGTTTCGGTAATTCAATAAACTCGTATTTTTGATAAACGGTATCATTTTATTAAACTATTATAATTATCACCTCGTAATATGTGTAACCAGGTGCTGAGACCAAGACCGCAATACAAATTGTACAGATTTTGATAATTATCCCAAAACCGATACTGTTTGGATCTCTTTTTACAAATAAACGTAATATTTTATTTCCGGTATGATCCAACGGGATACCAATATTCTGTAAGTATAAATAGCCCTTACCGTATGTTATTTCGTACAGAAAATCATTTGCAGCCACTAATTATATAATTTTACAGAGAAAAATCCTAATTTCATAAAACCTTATGAGAATCAAACTACAGTTTTAAGGTGTTGTTGAAATCGGTTTGGAAAGCTGAAGTAACCAAAACGGAGGTTTTGAAGTGTAGATTCAACAAGTTTCAAAACTGCAGAATCAAAGGTTTATTTTCTGTATTTTTAATTATTTTCAAATTATTTTGATTAAAATTATGAATTCTTGTTCGGATAATTGTTTGGATGATTTGACGATTGTATGTTGTAGAGCTTTTTTTCGTGATGATTTTGATATATTATATGACTGATTTGGAGTTCAATAACATGTTCAAAATTGGGTTTAATTTTCGAATTTTAAAATTAGGGTTTATAATCCGTATGAATGTTATTATTTGAAATTTGGGGGTTTCTGTTCTAGGGGTCATTAGATGTTTTTGTTGATTGCAACGCGTTCCTTGTTGAATTTGCAATCGATTCATGTATAGTACATCAACAGACGATTCCTGGTTCGCTCTAATCGAAGCAAACAAAACTCGCCAGAGCCGGCGAGTTTCTCGGCCAATTTCCGGCCAACTCCGGGGTTATTAGAACGATTTGATTGCATAGTTGTGTTCCTGGTATTGTGTAGATTAAATCTGGAGCTTGTGGAGGTGTGAGGATTCCTGGAACGTCATCTCCGGCGAGACAGGGCGTTTTCTGGCGAGAGGGTGCAAAAATTGCACTTTAATCCCTGTACTTTTGAGAACGATGAAGTTTGCTCCCTGTAGTTTCCAGAAATTGCAAAAATAGGATTTCTGTTTTAAAATTATTTAAAACTCATATTTTCTATTTATTTTAATTAAAGAAATTCATTTTTAATTATTAAAAATCCAAAAAATTATTATTTTAATTCCAAAAATTATTTTTAATTCAAAAATAAATCTGAATTAATTAATTAATTAATTTTAGTTAAAAATTAATTAATTAATTGATCAATTAATTTGGAAATTAATTGATTAATTGATTTTTTTAATTATTAATTCATTTTAATTAATTATTTAATTTGATTTAATTATTTATTTTTGATTTAAAAATTTCAAAAAATAGTTTCCAGCTTTAAAATGATATTTTAAATCGGTTTTAAGGCTCGATAATTATTATAAAATTATTTTGAAGCCAGATTCGGCCAACCGAACGTTGTTTATTGTTTCAAAAATGGTTCAGCGGCCCGTTTAAATTTTGAAAATTGTTTAAAAATCCGTATTAAATATCTGAAAAATTCTTTTAACATCAAACCTTCTTTGAAAAGTATTTTCAATTAAATTTCTTATATGTTATGTGTTATATGTGCATTGATTAACGTGTTAAATGCGTATGTTTACATTATATGACGGTTTTGATTGTATCTTTCAATCCGTAAATCGGATTTGGTTAAAACGAAGGGTAGATAGAATATTATATCGAGTAGAATCATATGAGTTGAGTATTGATAGATACTTATGCTATGTGAGAAGAAGAGGCAAGGCGTAGGAAAGGGATGCAAGTAATCGAGGAATAAGAAGTGTGGTTGAAAGCTAGTAAAGTTTTGCATGTTAATACGAGACAAGTGTTCTGAACCTTCTCGAGATATATTTTAAATAATTGATAGTTCTGTTTTATATTGCAAGTGCTTTGAAGCACTGAACCCTAAACCTTGATTCCAGTTATTAATATTTGAGCCATAAACCTTATTCTTTATGAACCACTGATTAGTGAATACCCGAATATGAACCACAAATATACGATACTACTCCACAAATACATACAAACTAAATACTGAACACTGAACCAAGATTGCTTCCATACTCAAACCATTGTACCATATACATTGAAAGACCAATTCCTTGTAGCTCTGAAACTTTGATTCTTTTGTTATCAAATTGTTTCACCAGTTGACAGCCATTCTTTGTAATTGCCGTATTGTTTCCTTGTGAAAAATGAAACCATCTCATGATTGGAAATCCCGTGTTGTTTATGATTCTGTTTATTACTTTACATTATTTATTTTGTTATTGTGATAGAATTGGATTTTTTTATAAAATTGTGGACCAGATTCGTGGTCAGACCAGATTGGTGGTCAAGTTAGGCCAATGTGTGCCTTGGATCTAGTAATTAGAACATAGCTGTGTGCCTTGCTCGGGGTTAGTGCGTGACTGATCAGCAGCCTAACCTTGGTTTTTAAAATAAAAAATATAGTATCCAATTCTGAATCAATATCCATTGCTCACTTGATACCTTAAATCATTTCACTTGATCATTATTTATTCTAAGTATTGGCAATGTGACTTTCTGAGCTAGTTATCTCATTTATGTGATTTTGTTTATATTCTTTTCCAGTTAAGAAGGAACCAGTTGGTAGCGAGGATCCCCAATGCAGTGCGAGAGCTAGAATTCCAGGTTGATCGGTATAAGCTAGCTAAAGGTTTTTGTGATAGTTTAAGCTTGTGAAGTTTGTAAGAATGTTTATTATTCAGTTGTAAGTTTGAATAGTTGGGATTTGGATGTTTATAATATAAGTGTATGTGTGGCTTGTGTGCATAATTTAACCTGTTGCGATCCGTGGTAGTTGGTAAGTAGGATCACTGCATAATATTATTATTAGTATTATCTTTATTATTGTTATAAGCAGGTTTATATAAAAGGGTGTGTGTTTGTGGACCCCAAACTTCTGACCCGGGTTTGGAGGGCGCCACAAAACCATGGCAAGAAGTGTAACTTATTGCTACAATTCTCGAGGTAAGTAATTCTGTAACTTCCAGATGGTCTACATTCATAAAGAACTTGATATAGTTAAAGCAGAAAGGAATTTCTTACAAATCAAACTACATTCCAAATTACATTGATCAAACTGAATATGCTGTTGATATGCCTATTGGAGGAGCCAAGATAGAAATGAGTCTAGGGGCTAAAGTTTTAACCTTTAATCATGATGGAAAGAAAATTGGGTTTCTGGAGCTGGATGATCTATCTCTTGGAAATTCAAGGTTGCATAATCTCGGGGATGTCATCTATCAGAATGATGAATCAACAGATGAACTAAAAGAACATAAAAAGAGGATGCAATGGTATTTGAATGTGAAGGAAGAAAATCCGCTGAGGAAGTTTCTTGAAGATTTTCCAAATTGTGTTAAGAGTTCAGAATAAAGAGTAAAGTCTGATATTCACTGAAGTAAGAATGAATATTCTTACTTGATTTCTGCATTTAGATAGTTTTGACATCATAAAAAAGGAACTTGTACATATTGTCATAATTCACAAGTTTGGGGAGATTGTTAGATATAATTGATGATATCAGTGGAAACTATCAGAAGTTCATATCTGGACTTATATCAGCATTTACTGAAGAGTGACATCATCAGTACTTATATCAGTACTTGATGATCAGCAGATGATGTCATCAAGATTGGTCACTTTAGTAGCTATTCAATATGGAAAAGGAAAACAGGAATTCAAGACGGTGAAGGACTTTATCTTAGAAGCAATCAATCATATATGGAATAGGTTTCCTTATTGTAATAGAATGGTATTCCTTATTTGATTGTGTAGTTGTGCTCTACATAAAGCACAGATTAGATTCATGCTATATGCATTGCGAACATTGTTATATCTTTCGCATAACCTAAAAGCTCTCAAGGATAATTGTTCATCCTTTCGATAGAGTACGTTTGTAATCAGTTTTTATCTGTTAATATAAAAACTGTTAATTCTGTTAAAGCTTTATCGAAGTTATTGCATAAACTGTATTCACCCCCTACAATTGATTACGGACCTAATATTAAATTCAATTATGTCTTGTGTGGAAATAATATGCTTCAATTGGTTTTACATCTCAAGTCTAGATGTGAGTTTAGTTTCAAAGAAAACATCTTTGAGTTTATCTATTTGGGAGTTGGCATTAGTCTTCGTAGTTTATGTGACGCCCTCCAAACCGGGGTCAGAAGTTTGGGGTTCAAAACACACACAGACACACACACACTATAAACTTGTATATGAAATATTATATGCAATGACCCTACTTTACACAACCACGGATCGTAACAGGTCAAAGTATAAAAATAAGCCATAACCTTAACTTATATTACATCGTACCAAATCCCAACTAGTTTAACTTACAACTGGTATTAAAACATTCTTACAAACTTGAAAATCTCAAACTATAACATCACGCTCCTGCTAGCTCGATCCAACTCAACCGGGAATCCTAGCTTGAACACTAGACTAGGGATCCTCGCTACCAACAATTTTCTTCTTAACTGGAAAATAACATAAACACATTCGCAAGAGTGAGCTAACTAGCTCAGCAAGTCATAATCACAATCACGGAGGTTAAACAATGATCAATTTAAATGATTTAGAGGAATCAATTTTCTTATTAAGAAATTATTAGAATTGGATATTCACTTTTAGTTTTAAAAACCAAGGTTAGGCTGCTGACCAGTCACACACTAACCCAGAGCAAGGCACACAACTCTGCTCCATATACTGGATCCAAGGCACATATTGGCCGAATATGACCACCAATCTGACCTCACCACGAATCTAGTCCATATTTAGAAGACTATCCAATTCTATAACAATTCAATATGCTAAGCAATGTAATTCAATTAAACAAAATCATAAAACTGATAAGGCATTCATCTCAAAGCATAATGTAATTCATGAGTACCATAATATACTAAGGTGTGTATGGAGAATGGCTTCAAGTCTGCAAAAGAATCAGGTAATAGATTAACAATGGTTTAATGGTTATACAAGGTTTAGTTCTTTGATGTTACAAGGTATTGTAAAATACACGAGTTTCTGTATACTCAAGTAGTCAGGTTTCAGTGTTTGGTTTATGGTGTGAATGTATTTGTGGATTAGTATCGTATCTGTGTGGTTTATTATTTTGAAATTGAATAATCAATGGTTCATAATGAATAAGGCCTGCAGCTCAAGTATTAAATGATATGATCCAGGTTTAGGATTAAAAAATTCAGTTAACATATGCTAACTCATTGTATATCTCAGGTATAATCAAAGCACTTGAAATATAAAATAATATCGTTAAGGGTACTTGCAATATATCTCAAGAAAGGTTCAGAAATACTTGCCTTATCACAACTGATTTCCATTTCATGTGTACTCGTCTAATGGTTCTCTTCACTGGCCACTTGATTTTCTTTCCTACGCCTCACAATCTCCGCTAGGCATTACAAGTATCTATCAATACTCAATCTCATACCATTCTAATCGTCACACAAATGTTAAAAACTTTTATCTACCCTTCATTTCACCCAAATCTGACGGACGGATTAAAAGTTATAATTAAAATCGTCAAACAATGAACACATGGGCATATTACACATCAATCAGATAGCACATAACATATAGCATGTAAGGTATTCGATAAAAATAATTTTTCAAAGAAGGTTCGGGGTTAAAATGATTATCTGGTATTTAATACGAATTTTTGAACATTTTTCAGAACTAAAACGGGTAGAAGAATCATTTTCTAAATAAATAACAAGGTTCGAATACCCGAATCATTTAGAAAAATATTTTAAAGCGCGAAACTATTTTTCGAAATATTTAAATCAAAAGAAATAAATAAATCCAATTAAATAATTAATTAAAATTTATTAATAACTAATTAAATTAATTAATCAATTAATATTTAAATTAATTTACCAATTAAATAATTAATTATTAGATAAAATTAATTAGATAATTCAAATTTATTTCTGAATTTTTAAATAATTAAAATGTATTTTTAAATAATAAAAAATAAATTTTCAAAATTAAAATAAATAAATAAAAAAAATTTAAATGATTTTTAAAAAGAAAATATTAAAATGAAAGTGTTGAAAACTATAGGGGCCAAACTGTTTCTTTTGTAAAATTACGGGGACCAAACTGCAATTTTGTAGTGGTCGTCGTCGTTTCCGGAGTTAACGATTCCGGCTACCTCATGCCACCAAACTCTCCAGAATTGATCTTCAGACTACCACGAACTTGTTCGTGCAATCAAATCAAACAAAAACAATCAAGGATTTGGTCGGAAAAAGTACAAGAAACTCGTCGTCGTCGGCGAGTTCTTTATTCTCTGATTTGGTCGATCCAAGAACCCTCTGTACTTCAAACCAACTTCATTCGATTCTTTTTCACACGATCTTTCTAATGGTATCAATCAATATCAATAATAACCCCTAGATCAAAAATGCCTAATTTTCAATTAAGAACATTCAAACTCTATAAACCCTAATTTCTTAATTCGAAAATCAAACCTCAGTTTGAACATGTTATTGAACCCAAAATTCAACATATAATAAATCAAATTGACCAGAATTGCATGATCTACAACATGCAATCATCAAAACACATAAACAACTTCAAAATCAAAATATCATAATTTAATCTTAATTAAATTCAATTTAATAAAATAATTAGTAAATAACCTGTTGATTCTGCAGGTATACAGATTAAGGAACTTGATTCTACTCGTCGATAGCTTCATTTTGGTTACTCGCATGCCAAGATCTGACTTTGATACGCCTTCAAATCTCCATTTTATTATGAAGAACGCGATGAATATACGTATTTTCTCTGGATGATTATAAAATTTTACTATTTGTTTATGTTTATCTGTACAAAATAAGATACTTTAAGGGCTATTTATATTTACGGAATATTGGTACCCCGTTGGACCATATTGGATATAAAAAAAAGAATACTTAATCGCTAATTACTAATAAAACTGATCAAATTCGGTATCGGCTTTAGGATAAACATCAAAACCGGACTTTTAAATACAGTTTTGGGGCTCATCGCTTTTGGTTGCACGTACTACGAGAGGATAAGATATTATTGCATGTACTACGAGAAGATAAGATGGTATTTTAATAAAAATATATCGTATATCAAAAATATCTGGTTTATCGATTCACCGAAACGAAAATAATATCGTAAAATTTGTACCGGGAATCGTATAGGTAAAACCGTACTCTGGATCGGAAAAGTTAAAACACGGAAAATGTTCAAGATAATAAAATTATGCTAGAAATGAGTCTTCCCGAAACTTCCGGGGAGTAAAACGTAAAAACCATTGAAGTTGGACGATTCCCGAATAATCAAAATAATTAATAATTGATTTGAAAAATAATTATTTAAATCTATAAATTATTTATAAAATCATATGATGACATATAAATTGCTAGAAAAACATCATAATAATCTATACCTCATTCTAGATATATAAAAATTAAAATTCGCATATTTATCATATAAAATCATCAAAAGCAGACATTAGTTAACGCAAAATTCACTAAAAATTCATATAATAATCACATAATATTCATTTATTGACAAATATAATTACAAAATATATCACGGATATTACAGCCTTCCCCCCTTAAAAGGATTATGTCCTCAAAATCTCCTAAGCAAATAATTGAGGGTACTTTTCACGCATATCACTTTTTAACTCCCATGTTGATTCTTCAACCCATGGGTTTCTCTACAATACTGTTACTAAATTTACAACTTTATTCCTTAACACTTTCTCTCTCTTCTCTAGAATCTCTATTGGATTCTCAGCATAAGACAAATATGCCTCAAGTTCTATCGACTCATATCCTGTCACATGCTTAGAATCTGGATTGTACTTCTTAAGCATTGACACGTTAAAGACTTTATGAATATGCTCCATATGCGGGGGTAATGCCAACTCGTATGCTACTTTGCCGCCATGCTTTAAAATTTCAAAAGGTCTAAAGTATCTAGGACTAAGCTTTCCTTTCTTTCCAAATCTGGACAATCCCTTCCATGGTGACACTTTTAACAACACTAGATCTCCATCTGCAAACTCCCTGTCCTTTCTGGCTTGATCTGCATATTTACTTTGACGATTCTGTGCTGCAATTAGCCTTTTCTGAATAACCTCAACAACTTTTTTTTCTTGTTGCACCAACTCTGGTCCAAGTATTTTATATTCTCCAACTTCATCCCAACATACTGGTGATCGACATATGCGTCTATAAAGAGCTTCGTAGGGAGGAATTCGGATACTGGCGTGGTAACTGTTGTTGTAAGAAAATTCCACTAAAGGTAAATGCTCATCCCAATTCCCTTTAAAATAAACAGCACAAACACGTAACATATCTTCAATAGTCTAAATCCTTCTTCCGCTTTGGCCGTCAATTTGTGGATGATAAAATGTACTCACAATTAACTTGGTTCCCAAACATTCTTGAAAACTTCTCCAAAACCTTGAATTGAATCATGGATCTCGGTACGATATAATAGACACTAGGACTCCATGACGAACTACTATTTCCTTCAAATACATATGAACCAGCTTGTCCAGTGAAAATCTTTCATTCATAGGCACAAAATAACCTGACTTGGTTAGTCTGTCCACTATAACCCAAATAGCGTCGTGGTTCGCTTTTGTCCTTGGTAATCTGACTATAAAATCCATAACAATATGCTCCTATTTCCACTCTGGAATTTCTAATTGTTGCAATAATCCACTTGGTCTATGATGTTCCGATTTAACTCTTTGACATGTATAATATCTGCTAACCCATTCCGCAATCTCTCTCTTCGTATCTGGCCACCAATAGTTCTCGTTTAAATCTATGTACATCTAGTACTCCCTGGATGGATTGAATACTTGGAATTGTGAGCTTCCTGTAAAATTTCATTCTTCAACTCTGTCACTGGTGGAATCCAAATTCTGGAAGAAAATATGATAATACCTTGATCATCTTTCTGAGTGTATAACTCTTCTCCTACCAAATGATTAATATCCCGATCCACTATTCCCTCTTGACAATCTTTATCTTTTCTAACTATTATGGCTGAAAGGTTATAGTATATATCTTTGCTTCATTTGGCTTACAAACTCTAAATTTCAATTCCAACTTTGAAACTCCTTATATAATTCTTCTGATACAATCAACACATTCAATCTCTCCATTCTGCTTAATGCGTCTTCCACTACATTTAATTTTCCTGGGTGATATTTAATCGTGCAATCATAGTCCTTGATCAACTCTAACCATCTTCGTTGGATTATGTCTTCATCTCCAAAAACCATCTTTCTTTGTAACTGCTTTCAATCACAAAAATGGCACCTGTAGTCCAGATTATGTCTCATTCTAGATTTGTCTATGAGAAGAAAAACTTCGTGGCAATGGTGGAAAAGAACATTGCTGCTTCTGAGGACTATCACAAGATGATGGACTTTATTTGCAACTGCAAACTAAGATATGCTATGCTTGAGTCTCCAGTAATCTACTATGAAGTTGTGGAGCAGATCTGGACTACGGTTGTGTACAACTCTAAGAATAAAACCATTGCCTTCTATATTAAAGGTAATGATTACTGTATTAATTATGATGAAATACAAGTTTGCTTCCACTAGCCTGAAAATAACACTATTGTTCCACACACAGACATAAATGTGAGAACCATGCTTATGTCTATGGGCTATTCTCTCAATCCTGCAAAACTAGGTGAGATTAGGAAAATGGGCCTTAGAAAACAATGGAGCTTTCTCTCTGATGCTTTTATAAAAGTCTTTTCTGGTAAAATTAGCAACTTTGATGCAATTACTTATTCAATGATTAACATGCTCTATATGCTTTTAAATGACAAGTACTTTAATTTTAGTAACTCTGTCATGATAGACTTAGGGTATAAATTAGGAGATATCAAGAAAAGTTCAAAGAACATATACTATGCTAGGTTTCTTATGATGCTAGAAAATCATGTTTCTAAGGACCTCTTGATTGAGAACCTAACAAATAAGCTTTATTGTTGGGCCCAAGAAAAGAAGGTACTTGCTGATTTGAATAGGAACAATCTTCATAGTGAAGTGCCTTTCAACTATCTGCCTATCATGTAGGCACCTCAGGCAAGTGAGGTAACTGTTTTTGTCACAACTCTTTCCCAACCTCCAGTTTCTTTGCATTCAACTGTGGCTATGGCATCTGTGAATGTGACCAAAAAGATGCCTACCTAAGCCATAAAACCTAAAATTTCAAAATCCAAATCAAAGAAACCACACTCTAGTTTCTCTCAAAAGAAACTAGTTTTAAAAACTACCACAACACATGAGGGGAGTCTGAAGGGCAGTGAGAAAGGTGATGGACATGGTGAACATAAAAGAAGCCCTAAGGATAAGGTTAGAGGGGTTAGTGCATCCAAGCCTAGCCAACCACATTCTCTCAACAGGTTGTGTGGTGATTAATAAAGAAAGTAGCACATTTCTAGTTGCATCCTCCCAAAAGGATGTAACTATTGAAAATAGCTCATCTCCAGAAGCACAGAACAAAAGGGGTAGGGACACTATATGACAAGCTCAAACCTATATGAGAAAGAAGAAATTATATACTTTGGGGAGTCACAGGGTGCACACATAGTGTCAACTGCAGTCAAAGACTCAGTTAATGTACCATCTCAAATTCAGGTTAATGTGGCTCCAATAAATCTGGAGTCACAACCAAATTCTCTCACAATTGAAACACCTCACACACATATTCTCCCACATACTCACTGGATGTGGATATAATAAACACACTATTTCCTGATTTTCTATCTTTGAAACTCATGGAGCCAAAATTTAAAGCAAGTGAGCATCATCTTATTGATGTTTTGTTGGCTCACTTGCCCTTTCTTTATGAAACTAGTGATAAGTCTGTGCATACAAGTCTCAAATCAATCACTGCAGACTCAACTGTAGTTTAAACTCCTAACTCTTTTATTTCTGCCTCTTCGACGGATATTACTCATCCATTGATCAGTGATTGTCCTTCGACAGATGTGCCTAACAGCAGTCATCTGTCGACATTCACAACTGCTATTTCGATGGATGTCTCTCATCCATTGAATATCTCTACACATCTTGAAATTTCTAAAATCTTGACTAGTGTAGATGACTTAGTAGTTGTTCAATCACTCTTAGGATTGAGGGAAGGGAGTGACTTGAGTGAGAGGCTGAGTTGTTCTCAGGCAAAAGGAGAGGAAAAGAGTGAAATTCATCATGTTATTTCTTCTAGCATGGAAAAAGTGAGTGAGAGGAGTCCCACCTTAGATGGTGAAGGTGAGGGTGTGAGGGTGGGTAGCCAAGGGGATTCCTTGAGGCAAAAACAGAGAGAAAATGAGAGAAAGACAGGTATAGGAGAATGGGATGATCCCACTGCTAGTGAGTTAATGGATGTCAATGATGCAGATAAAGAAGAATTATTTCAGCAAGAATATCAAGTTGTTCTAGATTATGTCTCTTTTAATGCTGAGGCATTTACTCTTCCTCTTTCAGCATATCAGATTCTAGCTGAACAGGGTAATGGGGATGCTGGAAAGATTCTAAACTTGGTGCACACTACATCTTCTATGCTAAGGGTAGAGGATGTAATCAATTTTCTTCCACCTATAGTTGGTGATGATTTTGATTATCCTTCTGGTGCTTCTGGTGATTAATTTGGGGATGACTCTCTTGGAGAGGATGCTGAAGAGGTAGGCAGGAATATAGGGGGAGTTGCAGACACTCCAGCCTGTATGTTCACAAAAGACTGCAACTATCATCATTTCAAATCCACCTTGTTTAAGCTCATCCATGACACTTAATCTGTCACTCAAGCCACCAACAATGCCAGCATCAACAATTCCAGAATCAAGACGTGGATGAACTCAAGAATTCTATTGAGAAAGTCAAGGGAATCTCAATAAGAGACTGGATTCAAAACTTCCCGACTCAACCATGATAGACATATACCAGAAGCTCAGGAAGGAATCTGACTTGAATAGAAAGGCTGATGATTTGAGTTCAAGGCTGTCAAAAGTGGAGAACTCAATTGCTCAAATCCTTACCAATCAACAAACTCATGCTCTTCTACTACAGCAATGGGTGGCATCTCAAACTTCAACCTCTGCTCTATTTGATGCTAACAAAAAGGGGGAGAAGAATCTAAGTGTACAAGTCAGTAAGGTAATTGTTCCATCCATTACCTTCTCAAAGCCATCAGTGTTAAATAATATTGATGTAATTAATATAGCAGTAGCTAAACTCAAGTTGAAAGAACAAATGAAGAAAATTGATGAAAGAATTAAGAAGGAATTTGGTCTAATTGCTAATCAAGACAAGTATTTGAAAAACTCCACTCAATTGAGACCAATTCCAATAGATGAAATGAAGTTGGAAAACATGGAAAGAGGTCAAACCTCATCTAAAAGACATCAACAAGCCATTGTGAATTTGAAGCCTAAGAAATACTCATCAAAACACTCAAACAAAAATCCAATGGACCTAGTTTATTCAACTCCTAAACCTGATGAAAAGAAGGTGCTTGGTCACTCTATTGCAAATCACAAAGATCCAAGAGACCCAGTTTTGAAGAAAAGGATAGCAAAGATCTAGAACCATGGCAGACTGACTGGTGTGATGGCTGGACATCCTCGTTTTGGAGATGCTAAAAGAGAAGAGAGATTGAGGGTTAAATCTCAAAACAAGCAGGTTGATTTAGAAACAAAGAAACAAGTAGAAAAGCCTGCTAACGAGTCAGAAACTAAGAAGCCTGCTACCATAACTGAAACTGAGAAGCATGAGGAACCAAAGCAGAAATCTGTAAAAAGGGTAAAGAAGAGAGCCAAAAGGAAGCTGATATTTGAAGAAGAAAAGGAAGAACCAAAGCCAACTCAGTCTATTATCATAAATCAACCAACTATGCTCATAATGGAGCAAGTTGAAATCCAGGTCCAGCCTAGTGTTAACTTCCATGGTGAGCCAGTCATTCCCAAGGATGAACCAATAGACTGGGAAAGCTTACCTATACCTGAGCTGAACATCCCAATTCAAACCACTTCAAAAAGAAGAAAGAATACAACAAACAAGTAAGTCAAGTATGTCCCATTCCAATTCAAAGCCTTATCCAAACCCAAACTAACAATCAACAAAGGAGATCAACTCTTTATCAGAGATATAAAATAATTCTCAGACATGAACCTTACCTGGATGAGCTAGATGAAGTGAGAGAAATTGATGCCCACAACAGACTTCTAGAAAGATTGGTGTTGAGGTACAGGGGAGGAAAAGAAATTACATGGCCTCTACATAGGATTCTCAATGAAGGCTACAATGTCTTAGTTAAAGTATTCTCTGCAATTAAGAAAAATTTTGGATTCTCCAAGGTGGCTAAAATAGAAATACTCAAAAAAATCCAACAAATACAAAGAAGCTGGAGAGACCCAAGTACACTACCAAGAATCTTAACTGTTCCTTACACTGGAAGTAGAGTGCACTTGAGGCCATAATGGCTGATGGAGTTTAAAGACGAAAGAAATACCAGAAGATTTTTCAAACTATAAGACCAACTAAAAATATCAAGCAATGAGACTCTCAAGGAAATGCAGGAGATGATGGATCTATCTAATGAAGATAAATCTGAGTTCAATTGACAACTCCAACACCAGATAGAAGAGAACAATGAAAAGATGGGAAAGAAGACTAGATACTCAAGGAAAAAAAATTAATTTACTCAGTCTAGAGGAGCACCTTGAACAAGGCTTATGATATTTCTATGAACTTTCTTCTATCAATTTTCAATAAAATTTGCAACACTTATCATTTTTATCTACTATTGAATGATCATTTTGTATAAGGTATTTTGTTTTCATCAAGTCCTCCTAAATTTATGCCTACAATTCTAGTAGACATAAATTGGGGAGATTGTTAGGAATATGTTATAGGCTTGATGATATTTCACCAAAACACCTTAGTAGAGTTATTTAAGTGTGTTTGTAACTTTCAACGGATAATCTTACTTTGTCATCCGTTGAAAGAGTAGCTTATGTTTAAATAAGTTTTTGTAGCACATTCCTGTATACTGAAATGTCTTAGAGAATTAGAGGCTGTAGGATATTCTAAGTCATGTTGACTACTAGAATGATCAAAATAGGTTGGCTAATTGTAAATATTAGATGCCTTGTAATTTTGCACAAATGAAAATTTTTCAACAGCTATAGAAATACTTTTAACGGATGATTTTACAAGGCTTCGACGGATGAATAAAGACACTCTCAATGTCATAGCCCGAAAATATAACTAAAAGATAACAACTGATAAATATAATTATTACAAACGGTTGTTACAACATAATCCAAGATCGTAAAGGTTCAGTGTTTGAATAGTCCAACACTAATAGCTATTACACCTTTTACATAGCTATCGGTCCTCACATGAACGCTGGCTATACTACCTGAGCTCTCACATATGCCTCATCATCTCCATTGGTAGACTTACGAGCAGTCTGCTTAAATCTAACCATACTTGCTAGCTGATATAACATGAATAAATAGCAGAAGTGAATCAAATGCTCAACAAGTGATATAATGAGAGAGAAATTAACAATATAGCAAGTCATTACTCAAAATTGGGGTAGATGGTATCATTATTCAAGTCAAAGTATTTTTAAAATCAATAATTGCTCAAAAATCATTTTATGACGCTACGGATTACTGCCGGTGATCAGCCCCGAAGTAATCCCGAATCTCGCCAAGTTCTAACAAATTTCAATTGGGATCCCTAGGCAACATTCAAGCCTAATGTAATAACCGTGAAAGGGACTTTCATCTTAGTCCAATCCACTAAAATTAAGAAAAACATTCCTTTGTTTGAAAATATCTTTTAAGAAATTTTCATTTATAAAACCGATGTCAGAGGGAAATTCCCAAAATTCCGAGTAAGGATATCAATTATTACATTTCCAAGGGATTCTAGAAAATAGAATTACGATCATAAATCAAAGGATTATAATTACGATATTCTTATAAAAAATGAACTATCTTCTTACTAGTGGGGTCTTCAAGGATGAAAGATCAATGATTCAAAAGTAGGAATGGTTATGGAAATATTGCATATTTGACAAGTTTAAGATCATAAGCACGATATCATAAGGTTCAATGACTAAGGATGAAAGTATTGAAAGAAGTATAACAATAATCAATATGTTAAGGCAAAACAGTTGCATGTAAAAATTTAAAAGCATTGATAAGTATAAACATTTCCTTATGAGAATAAAATTGAAACCATGAACGATCGGGTTGAGTGACTTGCCTCTCCTAAAGTTCTTAATTAACACAAAAGAAGCCTTAAGCTCCTCTACTCGACTTTGATGGCAAGATTCTTTCCTCTATCTTCTCTTGAACATACATATGTAATATAACCTCATTACTAAAGGTCCTATACACAATTCGAAGGACTCTTTATAATTATACTATTATACCACTCAACTATAATATAACACATAAGTGCTACTTACACGAGTACACTTATTATCATGCATTTCTACCATATAACCACGTGGTTTAATAACATATAATTACATGTATACACATAGAAATATGGCATTTAGTTCACATAATCATACGAGTATTGAATGATCTCGAGACACTCTACCCTTGATCACTCGATTATTCTTATTCATCATTCTTAGTCACCAAACTTTGCAATCCCAAGTACTATAAATACAATTTTCTTGATTCTCCTTGGCAAATTTACTTTTACTGACCTTTACCTATATTATACATATCTGTTAGTGTTTGTGCCCTAGAGACAACATATTATGTTTATATTATGAAACATTTGGATTATTAATTATGATTATATGGATTATTCTTTAGTAATTTATTATATCTTTATTTTCTGCAATAAGATGTTAGATTAATAAATATCCTTGGAATATGATATATAATTTTATATCTCTAAGTACGTGACTTATAAATGAGATTATGAGAATAGTATCGATATTCCTAAAGATCCCTAGTCGAGTATTATTATTAAGGGAAAATAATAATGCATTAAGACTAGTGTGAATGTTGACTGATGATCACATCTCATTGATCATAAGTATAGTGATACTAAAGTCAAAACACAGGCACATGTATTATATACATGGTGCTGGAAGACCCAATGTGAGATTCTACATGTTTGTTGTGTCATAAGTAATTCTCATAGTGATAATGATGTATTGGTCCTTAGACTTGAAATCATTATATTTATATATAAAAACTAATATACTTTGGTTGCATTAAAAGTTGCCTTTGACCGGGTGATGATAAAAGTGTATATTGGGTATATTATGAATCATATGAGAAATATGAATGATCTAGAAATGATTTAACCCTCCTATTTTAAGAGTGATATTATTGGCCTCTTGTTTGAGTTAGACTATGAAATGCATGGCCATGCTCAAATGTTGATTTGATGTTATAGTCTACTCATCGATCAAGGAAACCTGGATTAAATTATGAAGAAGATGACACATAACATGCCTCGAGTTTAATCTATAATATATGGTTAAAACGATTATAGTACATTGTACATTATACAAAAAAGGTTTAATCGATCATCGATTTAATTATTATTACTTGGGTAACAATGATGTATTACTAGATGCCGCTCATTGTTTATGATTTTAAATTAGATTTAAAATTGTTGCCGACGTAATAATAACCTAAAGGGTCGCACAAAGAATGATTGGAGGAATATTTAATTTAAATTCGGATTTAAATTAAATATAAGTAATTCGAATTATTTGTTATTAATTAAGTGTGACTTAATTAATTAAATAAATAGGAAATTTGAATTTAATATTAAATCCGAAATTAAGTTATTGGATGATTAAGTGAGACTTAATAATACAATAATTAGAATTTCGAATTTAATAATAATAATAACTCTAAAATTAAGTTTAGGGTTGGAGGCCCAATAGCTCTTGCCTATATAATATCTTTTTCTAATAGAATTAGGGTTACACGTTTTATTTGATAAAACATAAACCCTAGCAGCTTGAAGAGAGATAGAGAGAGCAAGAAGGCGGCCTCAAGAACGTGCAAGTACACACCCATCCTCCGGGCGATCATTCGTGTGGATACCTTCAAGGCGTAGATCGTTCCAGCGACGGACTACGTGGTGATCATTCAAGAACTCTATCTTTCTATTAACGTAAAGCTTCTTAAGGTAAACATACTGAACTATGAATTAAATATTATTTTTTGCATGGATCCTGTGGAGGGTTTCGTTATTTTAAGATTTAAATTTACGGTTTCGTTGCGTTTATGTGCTAAAAACCCTTCAATGGCATCAGAGCGACTTGCGAAAAGTTTTTAATTCATTTATGTGTTTAACCGTTTTCGATATACGAGCATGTATGTGATTCACCATGATTTGATGTTGATATAATATGCTTGTATATGTTTGGTTTTGAATATATGATATTCATGTGAGTTGTATAATCATAAGATGATTATATAATCTGTATATATACTGATATGTACATGATTTATGTTTGTTCTAATTATGAGAATCATATTAGATACGGATCCTGAATTGGCTGCTGCAGATTTGCTGAAATCTGGGTCTGTGTCTGATTTACGCAAACGAATACCCTATTCGATAGGTAAATGAGCGTCTGAACAACAACTCGTCTATAAGGCGTTTGACGTCGTTTACTACCCGTAAACAGTGATTCTTGTTTTTCTGATTTGATTATGATTTTTCTGATTTTTGTCATATTTTTTTTGATTAGATCATGGGTAATATGATATGTTAAGATCAGATTATGTGTTTTAACATGCTTTTATGTGTTGTATAAGCATGGTGGATGGTTATGGCCTTTCGACCTTAGTGTAATGGTTTTGGTTTTGGTTTTAAATACGACTTGCATGTCGTCAATCTTTGTAATCATAAATCTCGAATGTAACTCGAGTTATTCTTGTAAGTTCATTAGATTAGTTTTCTTTCAATCATGTAATGTAATTGAAGACTCAAGAAGGCTATCTAATGGAGGTGATTCAAAGAAGAAGACGAGGCATACAAGAAGTCTAAACAAAGAAGAAGACTTATGTAATAAGTAGTTGTATTTATTTCCATCACCATATTAGATTGACCTTGATCTTTATCATGAGCTTGATAAAGATCACATAGGACGAGGCCATAACCAAACACATTTACTTTATTGCACTTTACATATTGATGTATGAATGTATGTATAGAATAGTTAATGATGCATGCTTTGATTAGATTAATCATGCATGAATATATGTATTAGATACGTCACCCATGCCATGCCTAAACAAGATAAAATCTGTAAGACTCAAGATTTTAAAATTTGCAAACGATTATGAGATTCTCGTGTTTATGAAACACGGAATGAAATACGAATATTCTTTATTTCCGACATGGGGCGATTTTGTCAACAACGGTTCATAGAACTTGTAAGGCTGTGGGTTTTAAGCGAGAGCGATGTGACTCCTCCACTACCTGGAAATCAAACCATTGACGAGTATTAATTTGAAGTATTTTATTCAAGGAAAAATTGGGAATCTCTTTATGATGGGATCATGATCTTTATAATACTAACAAAAACCCTAATGTTTATATTATGTTATTTAGATGCCTTCCAATATGTCCAATGCGTTAACCTCCGGATCGATAATGAGTGGGTTCGCCAGAGCGAAGTACTCCCATCTATCGTGGGACGGCGTGTTGAAGTATATGATACTTTTAGACCTTTTGGTTTTAACTTAACTAAGTTACCACAATATGATTGTGAACTTAGAGGCATTGAGTTTGGTGAGATTTATTGGATAAATAAGAATAAATGTTGTTCCACTAAACTATCCAAGAGTTATATAGTTGATATAATTGACAAATGTTGTCTACCTTATTGAATCATGTTTTAGGAGTAAAGCCAAAGTTGAACTAAAACGTTGTGAAAATTTGGATCTTGGCTCACTAGAAAGTATATAGAAGATACTCTTTCCAAATTAATAGTTAGGGCTATTAATTTGATAAAATAGTGGGAGATATATATTTTGAATATATATGAATAATCACTTGAACATAATTTAATAATCATATGTAAACTAATTTATCTTATGCATTTTAAACATTGTAGATATCAAATGGTAATCAATTCAAACAACTTCTTTGTGTGATTAGTCCTTGAGAAGGACAAGCTGACAGGAACAAACTTCCTTGACTGGCAGAGGAACTTGAGGATTGTCCTCAAACAAGAGCGCAAGCTCTATGTCATAGATATCCCTCGCCCTACACCTCTCACTGAAGGAGCATCCCATGCTCAACATAATGTTTATCAGAAACATATCGATGATGACATGAATGTTCAATATCTCATGTTAGCGACCATGAGTGCTGAACTTCAGAAACAACATGAGAATATGGATTCTTATGATATGATTGAGCACCTTAAACATATGTTTGAAGGACAGGCTCTTCAGGAGAGGTTTGATACTTTCAAATCGTTGCATGCATGTAAGCAGGGATAACGTGATCCGGTTGGACCGCATGTTCTAAGGATGATTGGGTATATTGAGTACCTTGCCAAGTTGGGTGCCCCGATTGCTATGGAGCACCAGATTGACCTAATTTTGCAATCTTTAAACATCAGTTATTCTCAATTTGTGATGAATTACAATATGAATGAGATAGGTAAGAACCACACCGAACTGTTGGCTATGTTGAAAACTGCTGAGACCAACGTTCAGAAGACATCCCCTGCTCCCATGTTGATGGTGAATAAGGGGAAGGCCAAAAGAAAGGGTAAATGGAAAGGCAAGAGGAAGATGGGATCTAAATCGAATGCCAATCTGAAACCTGATCCAACCAAGGCTTTGAAGCCTAAATGTGGTGTTCCAAAGGTTGATGATTGTCACTATTGCAAGAAACCAGGTCATTGGAAGAGGAACTGTCATGCTTATTTGGAGGATCTGAAGAAGAAGAAGGTTGTTGTTACTGCTTCTAATTCAGGTATTTATGTTATTGAAGTAAATTTGTCTATTTCTACATCTTGGGTATTAGATATCGGATGTGGTTCTCACATTTGTATAAATGTGCAGGAACTACAGGGAAGTAGGACATTGGCGAAGGGAGAAGTCGACGTACGAGTTGGCAATGGAGCAAAGGTTGCTGCTTTAGCTGTAGGGACTTATCGTTTATCGTTGCCCACTGGGTCTTGTTTTAGAACTAGATAACTGTTTTTTACGTGCCTACAATTTACAGAAACATTATATCGGTTTCTTGTTTGGACAAGAAAGGTTTTTCATTTTTGATTCAGAACAATAGTTGTTCCTTTTCATTCAATAATGTTACCTACGGGATTGCACGTTTGTTTAATGGTTTATATGTTTGATATAGATACTCCTGTCTATAACATAATTAATGATAATAAACGTATTAAGATTCAAGACTCAAATCAAACATACCTTTGGCATTGTCGTTTAGGTCACATAAATGAGAAACGCATTTCCAAATTACATAAAGATGGTTACTTGGATAAGTTTGATTTTGAATCATACGAAGAATGCAAATCTTGTCTCATTGGCAAAATTGCTAAAGCTCCTTTTACCGGACAAGGTGAAAGGGCCACCGAATAATTAGGACTTATATATAGTGATATATGTGGTCCAATGCGTACGATGGCAAGAGGTGGCTTTTACTACTTCATTACTTTTACTAATGATTTCAGTAGATATGGATATGTGTATCTTTTGAAGAATAAATCCGATTCTTTTGAAAAGTTCAAAGAATACAAGGCTGAAGTGGAAAAGCAAACAGGGGAAAGTATAAAAGTTCTACAATCAGATCGTGGAGGAGAATACTTAAGCCTCAAGTTTAAAGGTTTCTTGAAGGAGTGTGGTATCGTATCACAACTTACTCCTCCTGGAATGCCTCAATGGAATGGAGTTTTTGAGAGGAGAAATCGTACCTTGTTGGACATGGCGTGATCGATGATGAGTCTAGCAGCTCTTCCAATAGGTTTCTGGGGTTATGCTCTAGAAACGACTGTATATACACTAAACCGAGTTCCAACTAAATCGGTTCAAAAGACTCCATATGAGATATGGACTGAGAAATGTCACAACATGTCTTTTTATGAAAGTATGGGGATGTGAAACATTTGTGAAATGCTTGGTGTCTGACAAGCTGGGACCAAAATCGGATAAAAGTTATTTTATGGGATATCCTGAAGAAACTAAAGTGTATAGTTTCTATAATCCTACCGAGAACAAAGTGTTTGTTGCTCGAACCACTGTATTTCTTGAAAGAGAATTACTTTCAAAGAAAATTAGTGGGAGGACTATAGATCTCGATGAAGATCGAGTTGTACAAAATAATATTGAACCAGAGTTGGAAAATGGGCAGAAAGTACATCAAGATGTTCCTGCTCCGGAAACACATGTTGTTCGTAGATCTACTAGGGCTCGTCATGAGCCAGAGAGATATTTTGTATTTCTCTTGACTCAAGATGATGATGTAATGCTCATAGATAATGATGAGCCTCTTACCTACCAAGATACTATGAACAGTCCAGACTCCGAGAGATGGCTAGAGGCCACGAAATCCGAAATTGAATCCATGTATCAAAATAAAGTATGGACTTTAGTTGATCCACCAGAAGGGGTAAAACCTATAGGGTGCAAGTGGGTTTTCAAGAAGAAAACTGACATGGATTGTAAAGTACAGACCTATAAAGCGCAACTGGTGGCAAAAGGTTTCAAACAAGTTCATGGTATAGACTATGATGAGACCTTTTCACCAGTTGTTATGGTCAAGTCCATCAGGATTTTGCTAGCAATAGCTGCTTACTACGACTATGAGATTTGGCAAATGGATGTCAAAATCGCTTTCTTAAATGGGAGCCTTGAAGAGGATGTATACAAGATACAACCTGAGGGTTTTGTCGATCCCAAGTTTGCTAAGATGGTCTGTAAGTTGCTTCGATCTATTTATGGATTGAAGTAAGCCTCAAGGAGATGGAATTGTCGTTTTGATGAAACAGTCAAAGAATTTGGCTTTATTTAAAAATGAAGATGAACCATGTGTTTAAAAGAAGGTTAGTGGGAGCCACGTGGCATTCCTAGTACTATATGAAGATGACATATTACTAATAGGGAATGACATACCTTCTCTACAGGCTGTTAAGACTTGGTTGGGAAATAGTTTCTCGATGAAGGACTTAGGTGATGCTACCTATATATTAGGGATCAAGATCTATAGAGATAGATCAAGGAAATTAATCGGCCTAAGTCAGAGTACATACATTGATAAAGTATTGCATCATTTCGGGATGCAAGAGGCAAAAAGAGGATATGTCCCAATGTCTCATGGGATATTGATCTCAAAAGACAACTGCCCTAAATCATTAGATGATAAGGGCCGTATGAGCAAAGTTCTATCTGCTTCGGCAATTAAATCTATAATGTATGCGATGATATGTACTCGACCTGATGTTTCGTATACCTTGAGCATGACGAGAAGATACTAGTCTAATCCTGGCGAGGGTCACTGGACAACAGTCAAGAATATTCTTAAGTACTTGAAAAGGACTAAAGATTCATTCTTGGTGTATGGAGGAGATATACATATATGTAAAGTTCATACTGATGATAATGTTACAGACCCACTGACTAAGGCTCTATCGCAGTAAAAGCACGAAGGTCATACTAGTTCCATGGGTATTAGATATCTTGGTGATTGGCTCTAGTGCAAGTGGGAGATTGTTAGTGTTTGTGCCCTAGAGACAACACTATTATGTTTATATTATGAAACATTTGGATTATTAATTCTGATTATATAGATTATTCTTTAGTAATTTATTATATCTTTATTTTCTGTGATAAGATGTTAGATTAATAAATGTCCTTGGAATATGATATGTAATTTTATATCTCTAAGTACGTGACTTAGAAATGAGATTATGAAAATAGTATCGATATTCCTAAATATCCCTAGTCGAGTATTATTATTAAGGGAAAATAATAATGCATTAAGACTAGTGTGAATGTTGACTGATGATCACATCTCATTGATCATAGGTATAGTGATACTAAAGTCAAAACATAGGCACATGTATTATATACATGGTGCTGGAAGACCCAATGTGAGATTTTACATGTCTGTTGCGTCATATGTAATTCTCACAGTGATAATGATATATTGGTCCTTAGACTTGAAATCATTATATTTCTATATGAGAATTAATATACTTTGGTTGCATTAAAAGTTACCTTTGACCGGGTGATGATAAAAGTGTATATTGGGTATATTATGAATCATATGAGAAATATGAATGATCTAGAAAGGATTTAACCCTCCTATTTTAGGAGTGATATTATTGGCTTCTTGTTTGAGTTAGACTATGAAATGCATGGTCATGCTCAAATGTTGATTTGATGTTATAGTCTACTCATCGATCAAGGAAATCTGGATAATTATGAAGAGGATGACACATAGCATGCCTCAAGTTTAATCTATAATATATGGTTAAAATGATTATAGTACATTGTACATTATACACAAAAGGTTTTAATCGATCACCGATTTAATTATTATTACTTGGGTAACAATGATGTATTACTAGATGTCGCTCATTATTTATGATTTTAAATTAGATTTAAAATTGTTGCCAACGTAATAATAACCTAAAGGGTCGCACAAAGAATGATTGGAGGATTATTTAATTTAAATTCTGATTTAAATTAAATGTAAGTAATTCGAATTATTTGTTATTAATTAAGTGTGACTTAATTAATTAAATAAATAGGAAATTTGAATTTAATATTAAATCTGAAATTAAGTTATTGGATGATTTAGTGAGACTTAATAATACAATAATTAGAATTTCAAATTTAATAATAATAATAACTCTAAAATTAAGTTTAGGGTTGGAGGCCTAATAGCTCTTGCCTATATAATATCTTTTTCTAATAGAATTAGGGTTACACGTTTTATATGATAAAACATAAACCCTAGCAGCTTGAAGAGAGATAGAGAGAGCAAGAAGGCGGCCTCAAGAACGTGCTAGTACACATTAATCCTCCGGGCGATCATTCGTGTGGATACCTTCAAGGCGTAGATCGTTCCAGCGACGGGCTATGTGGTGATCATTCAAGACCTCCATCTTTCCATTAACGTAAAGCTTCTTAAGGTAAACATACTAAACTACGAATTAAATATTATTTTTCGCATGGATCCTGCGGAGGGTTTCGTTATTTTAAGATTTAAATTTATGTTTTCGTTGCGTTTATGTGCTAAAAACCCTTCAATATCATGTCACACCTAGGACTCACCTAATTGAACTCACAAACACCTCGCACAAACCAACCTTCCTGAGTGTACCATTCGGCACCACCTTATGTGCCTTGGAAACAATGAACTTCTATATCTTGTGCATTCACTAAAATCTAACTTTTCCTAACTCTTAACTCATAAAACTAACTCCTAAACTTGGTTTGACACTAAGGCCTCACTTGGGATCACCTATAACTTCCTATAAAGTTGATACAATTCTGCAGTTACAACTTTGCAAACTGCCCAATTTTACCCAACTTAAAACCCATCAATATTGCCCTAAGATTGGTTATAATGGCTTACTAACCTTCATTAGACTTAATTACATCATTAACAATCAAGGCCCGTGGTTTGATTACCCAAAACTAACCTAAATTTGACCCTAATCACTCTAACTCCAAATTATCCCTGCTTTCGGTTGTTCTCGGTTTAACACCAATGCACCTAGCAAACATAATGTTTTCCTCAATCTATGGCCACTGGAATCAAGATTATATCAAGTCCCAATACTATGGAGCTTGGGCCTCCTAGGGCCTCACTAATTCTCACTCCAAACTCTCCAAACTTTGGACAAAATCTCAACTCATTACTCGAACTATGCTACCCTTTCTCCTTAGCGCCATTCGGCTTAAGCCCACTTCACAACAAGGAAAACCAAAAATAAATCACTAAACCTATTGTTCTTAATATTATCTACTGATGAGATCATTACATACTCCAAAATCATAATAATCAAATGATATAAACACAAATAAGCATGCATGACACTTAATCACATTTTTGAATATACATGCACAAATCCGAACATAAAACTCAACATATAATCACGCTATCAACTGAATAAACTCATTTAACATCTTGTCAAACCTTAATCTAGCAAAATAAGTCATTATCCATAGCATGTAAAGCAAATTTCAAGCTTAAGACTTCACAAACTTGAGCACATAGCCATAAAATCATTTATACTCAAAGATGCTCTACTAACACTTTTATTTACATCCTAAAACTAACATGCAACAATTTATATGATTATATATCAAGTAAAACATGGCATGCAAGAGTTTTAAGATAACATTCAATACTAAAACTATAGATATCATTGATATGCAAGAGTTTAAATGAAGATATATACTTTAAAAACATGATTTTTACACTAAAACTTTTGAATGCAAACAAGGAAACTAAAATTAGTTCCATTCGGCTCCCTAAAAAGCCATTGCTGAATGGTGAAGAGGGAAATGGTGGGATTATAATCACTTCACCAACCATAACCTTCTCTAAAAATGGTGTAACTCATGGTTTGGACCTTAAATTCATAAAAACCAAGGCTTTTCACTTGAGTTTTGGAATTATCTCTAATATGCAACACTTAAACACTCAAACCTTCATGCAAAAAATATATGAATGGGTTGTAAAAGGATTAGAGAGTTGTATTACATAAGAATCTTGAGGAATTGAATGAAAAATGGATGGGATGGTGTGTGTGTGGGTTCGGCCGAGAGGGACAGAATAGAGGGAAGTGAGAGAAAAGAAAGTGAGTTGGTTGAGTGGAGTGATCACAAATGATTTAATTTGATAATTTGGTGAGATTTTATGTGCTAATTTAGATAGTGAAGTAGGAAAGTACTAGGTTATACACTATAGTAATCAAACTATGCATGCAAGGCTAGTCTAGTAATTTGGCTAGTAGAAAAGATGTTAGTGGGGTTAGAAATGACATTAGTGTCCCTCTCTCCTGTTGGATGATCAAATGCATGCATTGGAAATTTAGTAATCCACAAATTTTTATTCACATTTCTAAATATCATTTAAAAGAATTACTTTTATAAAGCAATATATAATTCCATAAATTACAAGAATTATACCATAAAATTGCTTGGAAATTTAGAAATTTTATGAGATCACTTTTATAATTTTAAAAGAAAATAAATTTTTGGAAAGTAATTATCATCCACAACTAATATCTTTAAAATTACACACAAATTTCAAGATAAAACACTCCACTTATCGATTTATAATATTATGCTATACTTGGTCCCATAAACTTTAATTGACACATATTCATGCAATTCTTTAATAATTTACAATAAAATATTTAAATTCAACTCAATTATGAGTAATCAAATACGGGTAGTAATATCCTCTCCCCCTTAAAGGATTCTGTCCTCAGAATCTAGGAGAACAAGTGGGGATATTGCACTCGCATATCGGACACTAACTCCCACATTGACTCTACAACCTTGGGATTCCTCCAAAGTACTTTTACTAGTCTCACTGATTTATTCCGAAGACTTTTTTCTTGTCATTCGAGTATCTTGACAGGTTGCTCTACATATGATAAATCTGCCTGAATATCTATTGGATCAAACTCTATCATATGCTTAACATCTGGCTTATACTTTTTAAGAAATGACACATGAAATACCTTATGAACATGTTGATATTGTGGAGGCAAAGCTATCTAATAAGCAACTTTCCCCACTTGACTCAAATTTCAAAGGGACCGATGTATCGCGGTGCTAATTTTCCTTTCTTCCTAAATTTGGTCAATCCTTTCCATGATGATACTTTTAGCAATACAACTTTGCCTACTTGGAAATTCATGTCATTTCGAGCAGGGTTTGCGTACTTTCGTTGCCTGTCTAGAGCAACAAGTAATCTCTTCTGGATCAATTTGACCGTCTCTTTCATCTGTTGAACCATTTCGGGGATGAGAATCTTTCCTTCTCCGACTTCGTCCCAACTTGTTGGCGATCTGCACTTCCTTCCATATAGAGCTTCTTATGGGGGAATGCCAATACTGGAGTGATGACTATTGTTGTTAGAGAATTCTACAAGTGGTAGATGATCATCCCAACTTCCTGTGAAATCAATTGCACAACTATGCAATATGTTATCGATTGTCTGAATAGTCCGCTCGCTTTGACAATCCATTTGTGGATGATACGCCGTGCTCATATTCAGTTTTATGTCAAGACTTTCTTGAAATTGTCTCCAAAATATCGAATTAAATCGTGGGTCTCGATCCGAAACTATTGATACAAGTACTCCATGACGTAATATGATTTCACGCACATACAAGTGGACTAGCTTATATAACAAAGACTTCTCATTGATTGGAAGAAAATACGCTAACTTTGTAGGGCAATCAACTATAACCCATATAGCATCGCGTCCGGATCTTGTTCGAGGTAATCCTACTATAAAATCTATGGCAATATTCTTCCACTTATATTTTGGAATCTTTAAAGGCTGAATCAAACCACTAGGTCTCTGATGCTCCGCTTTCACCCTTTGACAAGTGTAACACTCGGCAATTTCTCTTTTCATATTTGGCCACTAGAATTTCTTCTTCAAATCCTGGTACATTTTCATGCTTCCTGGATGAATTGAAATTCTCGAGTTGTGTGCCACTTGTAATATCTATTTTTTAGTTCGATCACCCGAGGAATCCAGATTCTTGATGAAAACCTAAATACACCTTGGTCATCTTTTTGCGTGCATAATTCCTCTCATATCAGTTGATTATTCTCCTTGTTCAATACCTCTTCCTGACATCTCCTTATTTTCTCCAACAATTCTGGCTGGAAAATAATAGCTTGAGACATCTCTTCCATTCCTCCGCTAATACAAAGTTCTAGTTAAAATTCCACTATCTCCTTAAATAATTCTTTTAACATTGTCATTATATTCAACTTCTCCTTTCTACTCAAAGCATCGGCTACCACATTTGTTTTTCCCGGGTGATAATGTATCGAGCAATCGTAATCCTTAATTAGTTCTAACCATCTTCGTTGCCTCATGTTGAAATCCTTTTGAGTAAATATATACTTCAGGCTCTTATGATCCGTGTAAATTTCACATCTTTCTCCATATAGATAGTGTCTCCATATCTTGAGCGTGAATACAATGGCTACTAACTCTAAATCGTGCGTAGGATACTTCAGATCATGAGGTTTAAGCTTTCTTGATGCATATGCAATCACCTTATTGTATTGCATTAGCACAAATCCCAATCCTTTATGTGAAGCATCACTATATATCATAAATTCTCCTTTGTCATCTGGTAGTACTAACACCGAAGCAGTAACTAACTTCTGCTTTAGCTCTTGAAAGCTTCCTTCATATTCTGCATTCCATTCAAACTTCTGGTTCTTCCTTGTCAACTTAGTCAATGCTGTGGCGATTTTTGAGAAATCATTTACAAATCTTCAAAAATATCCAACCAATCCTAGAAAACTTCTTACTTCCATAGGCGTCCTTGGTTTTTCCCAACTCATGACCGCTCCAATTTTTAAGAAATTTACCCTAATTCCTTCACTCCCAATTATATGCCCTAGAAATTGGACTTCTCTTAACCAAAATTCGTACTTTGAAAATTCCGCGTATAACTTCTCTTGTTGGAGAGTTCCAATGCTATCCATAAATATTGCTCATGCTTTTCTTCTGACTTGGAATATATTAAAATGTCATCAATGAAAACCATGACAAATTTGTTTAAGTATTTCTTAAAAACTCGATTCATTATTAGATCCATAAAAACTGCAGGGGCATTCGTTAATCCAAAGGGCATTACTAAAAACTCATAATGTATGTATCTAGTTCTAAATGCCATCTTCGGACTGTCTTTTAGTTTGATCTTCAACTGATGGTATCCTAACCTCAAATCAATCTTGGAGAAACACTTATCTCCTTTTAATTAGTTAAATAGATCATCTATCCTTGGCAACGGATATCGGTTCTTAATCGTCAACTTATTTAACTTCCGATAATCTATACACAGTCTCATACTTTCGTCCTTCTTTTTTTTATGAATAGAACTGGTGCTCCCCATGGAAACATACTTGGCCTTATTACTCCTTTATCCAAAAGTTCTTGTAGCTGACTAGCTAACTCTTTTATTTCCGTTGGTGCCATTCCATACAGTGCCTTTGAGACTAGTTCTGCTCCTGGAGCAAGGTTAATCTCGAACACAATTTGTCGATATGGCAGTACCCCTGGTAACTATTTCGGAAACACATCTGAAAACTCCTTAACCACTGGGATCTCTTCTAAGCTGGGAACTTCCTTCTTTTATCCACTACATAAGCTAGAAACGCTTCACAACCTTTCCTAAGCAACCTTTTAGCTTGAACAATTGTAGGAAACAATTGTCCTTGCCTCTGACCTCTAAATATCACTTTTTCTCCACTTTCCACTCTTAAATAAAACATTTTAGATCTGTAGTCTATCTGAAAATTATTCTTTCCTCACCAATCCATTCCTAATATTATATCAAATTCCCCCAACTTTAAGAGTATCAAGTCAGCTGGGAATTTATGCCCGGAGATATCAATCTCACACCTTGGGCAGAATTGACTTACAAGTATCTTCTTCTAATTAGCGATTACCACATTCATTACTTCACTCATAGTCCTTATATCACATCCTGGTATATTAATAAAAGTTTCAGAAATAAAAGATCTCGTTACTCCCGAATCAATCAATACCTTAGCTTCAATATTATTCACCGAAAGCTTACCTGCTATCACTTATGAATTTTGAACCGCATCCTTCATTTTTAAGTCAAAAGTTCTTGTTGACGCTTGTGAAACTATTTCAGATGGTGGAGGTAAATCCAATACCTCAGCTGGTATAGTCGAACTGGTGGTTGCTACGATCGTCATACTCTTGATTGGTCCTGGCAATTTGCACTCTCTAGCCATGTATCCTAGCTTTCCACAATTGAAGCATGTAACTCCTATATTCTGAGCTTTACATTCATTAGCCAAATGGCCCTTCTGATTACACCGATAAGATGTCATATTATTCTTATTGCACACTTCTGGATGTTTCTTTCCACAATGCTTATATTCAGTCCTTGTGTCCTATTCTCCCTTGGTTGGCCCTGATTATGCTGATAACGCCCTTGGTTATCCTGCCTTCTATTTATTTCTCTTTTCCTCTGAGAATTCCCACTCTTGTGGAACTCAATCCTCTTCACATCCTTGTCTTGCGGATTCCCGGATCCTAATCTATCTCCGCGAAAAGACATCTTCATTTTCTTATAATCTCTACCCTTCCTGGATTGCACTTCGTTACTCTCAATCAAAGCTGCTTTTTGCACTACTCCTGCATAAGTATTAATCTCAAACATCGACATTCTATCTCGAAAGCTCTTTCCATCTCTCTTATCCATGTGTTGGCTACAACTGGATCAGTGATGTCATGAAAAGCAGGAAGGTTCACATTCTGAAAAGCTTTAAAAGTCACAACTGGTTGAGGAGGTACTGGTGGATCTTGTTAATGTTGGTGTTGATTATGGTTCTCTGGGATTCGAAATTATTGTTGTTCAAATTGTTATTGAATAGTTTGTTGTTGAGGTATTGCATTGGTTTATTGTTGCAGGGTTTCTAATATTCGAAGGACGCTGGGGTCTGTTGTGGTTATAGTAGAAGTACTGGTTTGCTTCTGAAAGGAATATGTCGTAAGTCCAATCATGAATTAGGATTTAGGAATAACTTCCTGTGTAATCTGTTTTGATTTCATTGATATTAATAAAAGACTTGTTTTGTTTTTATTACGGGCTTTATCTATTTAATTGTTTAAATAAGATATACCATAGTTTAGAGTAAAGCTTTTTATGGATTATGATGAGATCATAATAGTGAGACCTAAAAGATGATAACTCTAAACTTAAATAGTTCCTAGTCGTAGGATTACTAACTGGTAATTAATAATCCGCAAAGATCGGTACATACTATGCTTGCTTCATTATGAAGGATGTCTGTTCTCATAGACATTTGTGTGGTGACACTATAGCTAGTATATAGGTGCTTATTATAGAATAAGTTCACTGAACATGACTCGCCCAGCTGAACAACTGATGGAGTTCACTCACGTGTCAGCAGTTGTTCACATAATGATAGTTGTACAAGTATCCTTAGACTTGAGGTCATCATAGTCATCTTGTGTACACTGAATTATGCTTTAGTTTAGTTCTTAGTCTCCAGGGACAATTATTAGGGCTCTACTAGGTATAGGAATTTGTACACGAAGATAGTGTATGATCAATAAAGGATCCACCCCTTCCAGTGAAGGAAGCGAATGTTCAAGGCTGATCCACTTATGCTAGTTCAGGAATCTCTGGCCAGAGTAAATGAAATTAGAAAGGAGTTTCTAAGTTGCATAGAACTAAGCATAGTAAATGGTAAGCAAGTGATTAAATTAGATAGGCTTGACACGAGATCCATGCCTTGTATTTAATCGGGAAATTGTAGGGTAGAAGGAGTTTATTGTACGGTAACTATTCACTAAATAGGTTCTTGGTATTCTAAGCAGTGAATTCATATTATCCGGATAGTCGCGATATGCTGAGAAGTATCCCTCACGATGTAGAATAAATGTGATTAATTAATTAATTAATCATATTTAATAAATTAGAGAATTTATATAAATAATGATAAAATAGTTTTATTATTATTTATTTCTACTACCAGCTTAATATTGAACCTACAAGGTCACACCATAAAAAGAGAATGATTTTATGGTGGAGGAATTAATTAATAATGGCTAATAATTATTTATTTGTGAAATAAATAATTAATTGGCAAATTTAATAATTGATTAAATGAGATTTAATTGATTATAAATTAATTAAGAAAAGTTCTTAATATTATTAATTAAGGATTTAATTTTGGAAATTAAATCAAGAGAGAGAATTATTTCTAAAGTATTTAGAAAAAGGATTAATAATTAAAAGGTGTTTTAATTATTAATGAGAATAATAAATGGGATAATAATAATAATAATAATAATATTTGTGGGAAAATTTCAGCTGAAAATTTTGCCTATAAATATACTATTATAGACCCTATTTTTATTCTGAACCCAAAAACCCAAAAGTTTTAGAAAACCAAATTATCTCCACCTCCTCCTCCTCCTTAACGTCATTTTCTTGGTGGATACCGGTGGAGTGCTTCACGTTTGAGGAGCAGCTACTAAGGATCTCCGATCGTTGCTTTTGGATCGCATATTAAAGGTTAGTAATCGATCCCCTCATTTTTACCACGATTTATATGCTTTTATTTGGATTTTATGTGTGTACAAATGTTTTACCTTGCCCCCTCTGCGATTAAAATCCAACAATGGTATCAGAGCATAGGTTGTATGCATATAGATCTGTGGTAAAAATTTCAGAATTTTATTTGCTTGTATGAATTAATTATGATTTTTACAAGTTATATTATGGATTAATTATGTCTGATGAGAAATCGTTTCTCAGAATAATTTTGAATGTTGATCTGGGTTCTACAAATGTTGTAGATCGTCTGGGTATTTTTTTCATAATTTTATGATGTATAGATTTTTTATTATGAATTTTTGAAATTCTTACAATTAAATTCGTAATTTAATAAGTATAAATATATGTATATATAGTATATATACTGTATATGTTTGTATTATGCATCTGCATATGTCTGTGTTGTATGCTGTCTGTTCTGCACGGAAGCACAGACAGAGAAAAGCATAGTCAGGCACGGAGTTCGAGAAAAAAAACGGCGGCTGCTGCAGAAAAGAAAAAAAAGGGGGGTGTCGCGCATTCCGGGAATGCGTTACACCCTGTGGCGCATTCACGGAATGCGTTACACCTTTTAATTGGTTAAAAGGGTTGTAACGCATCACCGGAATGCGTTACAGGGCTTGTAACGCGTTCCTGTAATGCGTTACAGCCCGACTGTCCACATTAAATTTGATTTTCTGGGAGTTTCGTAACTCCGTTTTGGGCGTGCAATATACCGTTGGATTCGTTTTTCCGAGACGGATCTAATGGAGTGATCAATTTTAGTTTATATAAAAGTTTTGAACTGTTTATATTTCCGAAAGTGTTTTAAAGGTGTTTTTAACTGTTTTTAATTGCTTTTAAATGCTTCATGTGATACATAGAGATGTATAATGCTTAGACTAATGTGCTAGATGATATAACATGCCTACCTTGATGTTTATTCATGTTTATATATGTGATATATGCTTAGTTTATCATGCGATGATAGATTTAGGTGAACTTAAATGAACATATGGCGTTTGTTAGACAACCTAGTATAGTGAAATTGTTTCATAACCTTAATAATAATATTATGAATACAATCATGAGATTCTTGTGTTTATGAAACACATAATTGAATATGAATTTTCGATATGAGAGAAAGGATGATTCTGTCAACAACAGATTTCTATCTGTAAGAAAGGGTTATTTAGTGACGCCTCTTGACAATGCTCCACCCGATCTGGGAATCATCTGATTATTGATTATTGATTTAAAATATTTAATTTAAAAGGAAGAATCTCTTTATAATATGATTATGATTGTAACGTAATATAATCCCTCTAAAATTAAATAATATCAAGTAGTAATTGGCCAATGATACAACGGGCTTGTGTCGGTCATAGCCTTCCAACATGATAGAAAAGTAGTTCTTATTTTTGAATCATTGTCGGTTCGTGCTACAGCTGAGGGCTTTGATTTCGAAATAAGAAATACTTGTCTATTACATAGAGATGTGTACATTGAATAAGAATCTAAAGGTCGGTACGTGCCATAGCCGTGGGCCTTTGGGGACTGATTCAACTGTACGGAATGTTGGGTTAGACTTGACTTAGAATATTGAGTTTGTCGTGCCACAGCCGAGACTCAATTATTCAAGTGGCTAAAGTTTGATTATGGAATAACATAAGATGTAATTGACAAGAGTTGTCTGCCTATTGAACATTACATGGCGGTTCGTGCTACAGCCGGGGTTGTGTATTGGAATGTAGGATCCCTATTCCCACTAGCATTATGAATGCTTAATTTTTCACGTAGGGGGTTGAATAAATTAGGTAAACTAGTGGGAGCCACTTATGAATAAAGACCCGATTTATATAGTGTTTTGAAATGAAATTGAATATTTGCTAAGTGTTGTTATGTGTTTATCATTTACAGATTTACAATATACATTATGTATTCTGCACTATCACTCAGGAGCATACTGGATGCTCACAAATTGACTGGTCCTAATTATGCTGTCTGGCTTCGAAACTTGAGAATTGTTCTCAGCATTGAGAAGCTGGAATACGTGATTGACTCACCTAAGCCTACTGAACCTGCTAGTGATGCACATAATGATGAACATGTTGTGTATCGTAAGTGGATAGATGATGCAAATGTTGCTCAATGCATCATGCTAGCTTCCATGAACATTGAGCTACAGAAGCAACATGAGCATATGGATGCTCACACTATCCTCATGCATCTACAAGAGTTGTATGATGTGGCGGGGAGGACAGCTCGATATGAGATATCGAAGGAGTTGTTCGATTGTAGGATGTCTGAGGGATCATCTGTGAATGACCATGTACTTAAGATGATCAATTTGATTGAACGTCTTGGACAACTTGGTTTTGCCATGGATGGGGAGCTGAGCCAAGACTTGGTCTTGCAATCGCTTCCGAGTTCGTTCTCGCAGTTTGTTGTGAACTTTCACATGAATAAGTTGGATGTCAGCCTGCCTGAACTCCACAACATATTGAAGACTGCGGAATCAAATTTTCCCCCTAAGAAGAGTTCTGTTCTTCTAATTGGTGAAGGTTCCAATCCTAAGAAAAGGAAGAGGAACCCTTCCAAGAAGAAGAAAGTAGGTGAGAAAACGCCGGTTCCACCAAAAGCTGAAGACCCCAAGAGCAAAGTTGTTTGCATTCACTATAACAAGGTGGGGCACTAGAAGAGAAACTGCAAGGTTTACCTTGCAGAATTGAAGAAGAAGAAGGGTAGTGAGACTACCGCTTCTGATTCAGGTATGTTCATGATAGAAGTGAATATGTCATTAAATCAAATATCTACTTGGGTATTAGATACCGCCTGTGGTTCTCATATCTGCCATTTGTTGCAGGGACCAAGGAGAAGTAGGACTCTTGAGGAAGAGGAGGTGATTCTACTTATGGGAAATGGAGCAAGAGTTGCTGCTGAAGATGTAGAATCATTTCATTTACATATGCCTACAGGCAAGACTATTGTTTTAAATCATTGTTATTTTGTTCCCTCGATTGTGAGGAATATTATTCCCATGTTAGACTTGGCTGGATTTTCATTTATTATTGAGAATAATGAATGTTCTATTCTTAGAGATAATATTCTTTATGGACGTGGTACTTTAAATAATGGTCTGTATAAATATGACATAATTTACTTCAGATTGAACAAACTAATAAAAGAAAAGGGATGATGAAAATCTCACTTCATAGTGGCACTGCAGTCTCCATTTAGTAGACATGGAGAGAGGACTGCAAATTTGCTAGGAATGGTACACACAGATGTATGTAGACCAATGTCTAAGCAAGCCATGGGTGGATTTTCATACTTCATTACTTTCATAGATGATAGATCTAGATTCGGATATGTGTTTGATGAAACACAAGTCTGAAGCCTTTGAAAAGTTCAAAGAGTATAAGTATGAAGTGAAGAAACAAACCAAACATAGTATTATAATTCTTCGATTAGATCGAGGTGGTGAATACTTTAATGGAGTGTTTCTAGATTATCTCAAAGTAAATGGTATAGTCTCCCAGTGGACTCCTCCAGATTGGTATCTGAAAGGAGAAATCGAACTTTGTTAGACATAGTTCGGTCCATGATGAGCTATGCAAATCTTCCAGTATTCCTATGGGGTTATGCATTGGAAACATCAGCATATTTACTGAATAAGGTGCCTTCCAAAATCTGTTCCTCAAACTTCGTATGAGATATGGAAAGAAAGGAAACCAAGTCTTAAACACGTTAAGATTTGGGGATGTCCAGCTTATGTCAACAAAGTTGACCCAGATAAGCTGGAATATCGATCCGTAAAATGTAGTTTTATGGGATATCCTAAAGAGATTTTAGGGTATTACTTTTACACCAATCATCGGGTGTTTGTCTCCAGACATGCTACCTTCTTGGAAAAGGAGTTTATCCTTGAAGGAAACAGTGGGAGCAAAATTGAACTTGATGAAGTTTAAGAAGCACAAACTACTACGGATCAAGTGGAAACACCTGTTCTGACTGAACAACCTTTTGTGGAGAAGCCCAATCATAGAACAGAGAGAGTGTCTCGCCAACCTGAGAGGTAATATGGCCTTGTCATTGAGAATGACAATGAGTTGTCAATCATTTGATGATGACAACCCTGTGACCTATAATGAGGCTAAGAGTAGTGTTGACTCAGAGAAATGGCATAGTGCCATGAAATCCAGAATGAAATCTATGTATACGGTATACGAAAGAATGATTAGAGCAGATGGCCAGGTGGAGACCTATAAGGCCAGGCATTTGGCAAAAGGATTCAAACAAAGGCAATGGATTGACTTTGATGAAACCTTTTACCTATAGCCCTGTTAAAATCAGTTCGGATTTTGCTTGCGATTGTTGCTTACTACGACTATGAGATCTGGCATATAGCCAGATGGTTTTCTTTCCCAGGGAAATGAAAACCTAGTGTGTAAGCTACTGCGAACCATATGTGGTTTAAAGCAAGCTTCTCGTAGATAAAATATCTGTTTTGATGAGACAATCAAAGAGTTTAATTTTATCAAAAACGCAGATGAACCATGCGTCTACAAAAGGGTTAGTGGGAGCGCGGTAACAATTCTTATATTGTATTGAATTAGAGTTGACACACATAACAACATAGCAGACCCACTCACAAAGCTACTTTATGAAAGTCACTTTGATCGTCATAAAGACAAGATGGGTATTAGATACCAGAGTGATTGGCTTTAGTACAAGTGGGAGATTGAAAGGAATATGTCCTAAGTCCAATCATGAATTAGGATTTAGGAATAACTTCCTGTGTAATCTGTTTTGATTTATTGATATTAATAAAAGACTTGTTTTGTTTTTATTACGGGCTTTATCTATTTAAGTGTTTAAATAAGATATACCATAGTTTAGAGTAAAGCTTTTTATGGATTATGATGAGATCATAATAGTGAGACCTAAAAGATGATAACTCTAAACTTAAATAGTTCCTGGTCGTAGGATTACTAACTGGTAATTAATAATCCGCAAAGATCGGTACATACTATGCTTGCTTCATTATGAAGGATGTCTGTTCTCATAGACATTTGTGTGGTGACACTATAGATAGTATGTAGGTGCTTATTATAGAATAAGTTCACTGAACATGACTCGCCCAGCTGAACAACTGATGGAGTTCACTCACGTGTCAGCAGTTGTTCACATAGTGATAGTTGTACAAGTATCCTTAGACTTGAGGTCATTATAGTCATCTTGTGTACACTGAACTATGCTTTGGTTTAGTTCTTAGTCTCCAGGGACAATTATTAGGGCTCTACTGGGTATAGGAATTTGTACACGAAGATAGTGTATGATCAATAAAGGATCCACCCCTTCCAGTGAAGGAAGCGAATGTTCAAGGCTGATCCACTTATGCTAGTTCAGGAATCTCTGGCCATAGTAAATGAAATTAGAAAGGAGTTTCTAAGTTGCATAGAACTAAGCATAGTAAATGGTAAGCAAGTGATTAAATTAGATAGGCTTGACACGAGATCCATGCCTTATATTTAATCGGGAAATTGTAGGGTAGAAGGAGTTTATTGTACGGTAACTATTCACTGAATAGGTTCTTGGTATTCTAAGCAGTGAATTCATATTATCCGGATAGTCGCGATATGCTGAGAAGTATCCCTCACGATGTAGAATAAATGTGATTAATTAATTAATCATATTTAATAAATTAGAGAATTTATATAAATAATGATAAAATAATTTTATTATTATTTATTTCTACTACCGGCTTAATATTGAACCTACAGGGTCACACCATAAAAAGAGAATGATTTTATGGTGGAGGAATTAATTAATAATGGCTAATAATTATTTATTTGTGAAATAAATAATTAATTGGCAAATTTAATAATTGATTAAATGAGATTTAATTGATTATAAATTAATTAAGCAAAGTTCTTAATATTATTAATTAAGGATTTAATTTTGGAAATTAAATCAAGAGAGAGAATTATTTCTAAAGTATTTAGAAAAAGGATTAATAATTAAAAGGTGTTTTAATTATTAATGAGAATAATAAATGGGATAATAATAATAATATTTATGGGAAAATTTCAGCTGAAAATTTTGCCTATAAATATACTATTATAGACCCTATTTTTATTCTGAACCCAAAAACCCAAAAGTTTTAGAAAACCAAATTCTCTCCACCTCCTCCTCCTCCTTAACGTCGTTTTCCTGGTGGATACCGGTGGAGTGCTTCACGTTTGAGGAGCAGTTGCTAAGGATCTCCGATCGTTGCTTTTGGATCGCATATTAAAGGTTAGTAATCGATCCCCTCGTTTTTACCACAATTTATATGCTTTTATTTGGATTTTATGTGTGTAAAAGTGTTTTACCTTGCCCCCGCTGCGATTAAAATCCAACAGCTTCATCTTTTTAGGTGGCATGATGCTAAAATAAAAGATATAACAAAACAGTTGTGAATATTGCAGATATTTCAAAGTTAGGGTGTTACGAGGTTAATGTGATCATATGCATTCAGATTCAGATTATTAACAATAAAGGCAATGTACAGTTCTAGATATATAAACAAAAGCGAAATTCAAACAAAATGATAGTGCATAATCATTGAAAACAAGGTTCAACTTACAACATCACTGAATAAGGTCTGAACTTAAAAGACAACATCATAGTTCCGAGGGGAAATAAGAAAACTACAGAGTTCGAAAGATACAACAACATAAAAGATAGCCAACTGGAAAGGAAATAGGAATCTTGCTCCTAGTTTTGGCCGAACGGTCATCCTCCCAAGTCTCCTCGTTATCGTCTCGAGCTATTGGGATCTCCTCCCACTACTCCCCCTGAAGTACCGTCACGATGCCCTGGAGTTCATCCGCTACCATCTGAATGGTATACTGGCTGCTACAGTCACGGTGTGTTGGCATCTCCCCAAGCTTAGTGTTAATAAATAGTGTCAAGGACTCAAGTATCACAATCAACTGTGCCTTAGGTTTCTCCCTAAGCCGTGAATCATCCTAAAAAGCTACAACCAATCTCTCCATAAATCGGTCGTACTTCCCTTGGAGCCTATCAAACTGAAGCCTCAAATCAGCAAACATGAAGAAAACATTAGTATTGGATGGGCGCCGAAGATGAGGACAAATGCATCCTTTGCTGAAAAACAATATAAATATATATATATACACACAAAGGGAATATTAGCGACTTAATCGAATAATATCTACCTACACTCTCGTCTTTTTTATGTATATATCCCAAAACCTATTTGGACTATTCAATTACTCTACACCTTAGCTATGATACCAAAACCTGTCACATCCCGAAAATATAACTAAATGATAACAACTGATAAATATAATTATCACAAATGGCTGTTACACCATAATCCAAGATAGCAAAGGTTCAGTGTTTGAATAGTCCAACACTAACAATTATTACATCTTTTACATAACTACCAGTCCTCACACAAACGCTGGTTGTACTACCTGAGCTCTCACATATGCCTCAGCATCTCCATTGGTAGACTTATAAGTAGTCTTCTTGAATATAACCATACTTGCTAGCTGAATAAACATGAATAAATAGCATGAAGTGAGCCAAATGCTCAGCAAGTGATATAATGAGAGAGAAATTAACAATATAGCAAGTCATAATTCAAAATTCGGGTATATGGCATCATTATTAAAGTCAAAGCATTTTTAAAATCAATCATTGCTAAAAATCATTTTATGATGCTACGGATTACAGCTGGTGGTCAGCCGCGAAGTAATCCAAAACCTTGCCGGGTTCTAACAAATTTCAATAGGGATCCCTAAGTAACTTTCAAGCCTAATGTAATAAGTATGAAAGGGACTTGCATCTTAGTCCAATCCACTAATCTCAATAAAAGCATTCATTTAATTGAAAATCTCTTTTAAGCAATTTTCATTTATAAAACTGATGCTAGAGGGAAATTCCAAAGATTCTAAGTAAGGATATCAATTATTCCATTTCCAAGGGATTCTAGACAATAGAATTACGGTCATAAATCAGAGGATTAGAATCACGAGATTCTTATTAGAAATGAAATATATTCTTACTAGTGGGGTCATCAAGGATGAAAGATCAATGATTCGAAAGTAGGAATGGTGTAACGACTGGGAATTTTCATGAATTAATTATACGAGTAAAGTGTAATTATGTGAATTATATTTTGTTATGAGAAATGGAATGTTTAAATGCATATTATATTTCAGTTTGACGTGTCAGCTGTTATAAAGAGAATGATTGTGAAGCGTAGTTAAAATGCTCAGCGCCGGGCCGTCAGTCAGGAGGCAACCCGTTACGCGAAAAATGAATATTAATAGAAATTGTCATAATCGTTATGATATTAATCCATTAATTGATATATATATATATATGTGTGTGTGTGTGTGATTATATGTTTGTGTGATTAGAATTATTCTAACTGATAGTATAATATTATTTAGAATTTTAGAAAATAAAAAATGCATTATTTGCTATTTATACAGGTTATTAAATGCATTTTTATTCTTTAAGAAAATCGTTTTTAAAATTATTTTATTAGTAAATTTCGAATTTGATTTTATTAAATTCCTAAACTTCTAATCTATTTTATGATGTCACTCTTGTAATTTATACATTTATAGTTTTATTTATAAAATTTATTCTTTGTATTTAATTAGATTAATAATTATGTGAATACCAAGTTTCCCTTGCATGCATTTCTTCTCTTAATTCTCATTGGGGCATTCATATCATTATCCACCCCACCAACTCCTCTCTACCTAACCAAATTACCATATTAACCTTGCATGCATATTGTGCTAGTAGTAGGAGAAGGATAGATTGGTAATTTCAAAACTCCACTAACTTGGGCACATGGGAGAATCAAATCAAAAGCTTGTCATTTCACTCACCACTTCACTCATCTCATTTCTTTTCCTTCTCTCCACTGTCTCTTCTTTTTTCTCTCGACTCTATCCAACGGAATGCCCAAGTGGAGCAGGGAAGCCGGAATTGACTTATTTTAAATGTGAAAAGGTGGGCCATATGGCAAGAAACTGTAAGGAGCATGTTTAGAAGGCAAAGTTGCTTAGGATTACTAGACCATCACCCCCTGTCGTACCAGCAGCTCAGCCAAGGGCAAGAACGTTCAACATGACCCTGAAAGATGTTGTGTAGGATGTAAATGTGGTGACAAGTATGATTGATATAAACTCAGTAGAAGTTAGAGTGTTAATGGATTCTGGAGCAACTAGATCCTTTATTGCTAAAAGTGTTATGGATAGAATAAAGTGTGTTGCGTACCCTCTCGAACCTAATTTGATTATAGAATTAGCGAATCAAGAAAGAGTTACTTCCAATAGGATTTTTCCAAATAGTGTTATGATTAGAGAAGGTCGGCACTTTTCTGCTGACTTAATTCCTTTTTAAGTTAGGATAATTCCACATTCTATTAGGAATGGATTGGTTGTCAAACCACGATGTGCAAATCGAAGGTAGAAGTAAGAAAGTGAAATTGGAGACAAGGATGGTGTTAAAGTGATATTCAAAGGAAAGAAGCAAGAAAAGAAGTTTCGAATGGCTCTCTAAATGAAGAGATTGTTACGACAGGGATGCGAAGCATATTTGGTTCATGTAAAGAATTTAGAGGTGGAGTCTTTAAGAATTATGGATACATCGATAGTTAAAGATTTTCCCGATATGTTTCTAGATAAATTACCTGGACTACCTCCAGATTGAGAGATCGAATTCACGACTGATTTGGCCCCTGGAACGGAACCAATATCAAAATCTCCCTATCGAATGGAGCCTATTGAAATGAAAGAGCTAGCGGTACAATTATATGAATTGTTGGACAAAGGAATTATTTGCCCGAGTGTACCCCTGTGGGGTGCACCGGTGCTATTTATAAGTAAGAAAGATGGAAGTATAAGGCTGTATATCGATTATCGCAAATTGAATAGGTTGACGATTAAGAATAAGTATCCTCTACCACGGATCAACGACTTGTTTTGATCAGTTAAAAGGAGCTACTTGTTCCTTGAAAATTGAGTTGAGATCTGGATATCATCAGCTAAAGATTAAAGTGGAAGATATACCCGAGACGGAGTTTTGAACAAGATATGGACACTATAAATTCTTGGTAATGGCATTTTGGTTGACAAATGCGCCAGCTGCATTTATGGATCTCATGAATGGAGTATTCAAGTAATATTTGGATAAGTTCGTGACCGTATTATTTATTGACGATATCTTGATATACTCTAAGACGGGGGAAGGACATATGGAACATCTGAGGATTTCTTTGGAGATTTTGAGGAAAGAGAAATTATACGCGAAGTTTTTGAAATGCAAATTATGGTTAAAGGAAGTTCAGTTTATTGGTCACGTAGTTAACAGTGAAGGTATTAAAGTGGATCTTGCCAAGATAAAAACTGTGACCAATTGGGATAGGCCCAAGACTCCCACGGAAGTGAGAAGTTTTCTTGGATTATCAAGGATATTACATGAGACTTGTTCAAGGAAGATTGAAAAGTTTGTTTGGATGGATAAAGTGTGAAGGAAGCTTTCAAGAGTTAAATAAAAGGTTGGTAACCGCATCAATGTAGGTTTCACCCGACGAAAAAGGTAAGTTTGTGATCTACAATGATGCTTCTTATAAAAGGTTAGGTTATGTGTTGATGCAATACGGGAAGTGATAGTATATACGTTAAGGCAATTAAAGCCGCACGAGCAGAAATATCCTATGTATGATTTGGAATTAGCAGTGACTGTATTTTCCCTTAAGAATTGGAGGCATTATTCGTATGGCGAAAAGTGTGGGATTTATGCGGAATAAAAAAGCTTAAAGTATATTATTATGCAGAAAGAATTAAATATGAGGTGAAGGAGATGGTTAGAATTAATCAAAGAATTATGACTGTATTATCAGTTATCATCCCAGAAAGGCGAACGTTGTAGCAGATGCACTAAGCCATAAAGAAAGATTAAATGTGTTAACTTCATCTGAGGAATTGATCAAGGATTTTGAGAAGTTGGAAATAAAAGTGCGGATTCCAGAAATAGGAATTGAGGTAATGTATGTGATGACTTTTTAGACGGAAATTTTAGAAAAGATCTGACGTTGTCAAGAGCAAATGATGAACCACGAGAGGGATAATTTGTCTGGAGAAGAAATTAAGGGTCAAAAGGATAATAAAGGAATATACCGAGTTTGCTCGTATATCTAGAATTTCTAGTATTATGGAATTGAAACACGAGATTCTTCATGAAGCGCATAACTCTAGATTTTTGATTCACCCTGGAAGTACAAAAATGTACAAGGACTTAAAAGAAAGTTATTGGTGGCCAAATATGAAAAGGAAATTTTGAAATGGATAAGTAAATGTTATACATGCCAGAAAGTAAAAGCGGAAGATCAATGGCCAAGTGGATTGCTTCAACCACTGGACATACCTGAATGGAAATAGGAGCATATCATGACGGATTTCATGGTAGGATTGCCAAAGACCAAGTCTAATCATGATGCGATTTGGGTAATAATTGATCGATTGACAAAGTCAGCGTATTTCTTGTGTATTAGTGAAATATTCTCATTGGAAAAGTTAGTTAAGATGTATTTGGATGAGATCGTGATGCGTCACGGAGTATCCGATAGAGATCAGAGATTTAACTCGATATTTTGGCGATAATTTCATGATCATTTGGGAACTGAATTGAAAAATGAGTACGGCATATCACCCGCAGACCGACGGACAAAGCGAAAGGACTATTCAAACAATCAAAGATATGTTGGTGAACGCAAACTATTAGATTCAGAGTTGGTGCAACAGACGAATGATAAAGTGGACGTGATTCGTAAAAAAGGTTGATTGCTGCTCAAGATCGACAGAAGAAACATGCAGACCACAATAGAAAGGATGTGCTATTCACGCCCGGAGACAAAGTATCTTTAAAGATTCCTCCATGGAAAGGTCTATCTAGAATCGGGAAGAAAGGAAAGCTGAGTCCTAAATATATTGGACCATTCGAAGTGCTAAGGCAAATCGGAAAAGTGGCATATGAGTTAGCGTTACCTCCGCAGATGCATCATCTTCATAACGTGTTTCACGTTTCTCTTCCGAAGAAGTATAATGCTGATGCTAGTCATGTGGTTGAGCTAGGACCCGTGGAAATTCAACAAGATTTATCATGTGTGGAACATCCAGTATAAATCCTAGATCATAAAGAAAAAACACTTTGAAATAAAGTGGTGCCTTTGGTTAGAGTTTTGTGGACAAATCCCAGGATAGAAGAGTCAACTTGGAATTTAGAAAGTTAAATGTGGTAGGAATATCTCAATTTGTTTGTTTAGACTAGATTCTGAGGACAGAATCCTTTTAAGGGGTCGATTTTTAACGAAGGGGAATTCGCGAATTAATTATGCGAGTAAAGTGTAATTATGTGAATTATGTGTTTTTATGAGAAATGGAATATTTAAATGAATATTATATTTCAGTTTAACGTGTTAGCTGGTATAAAGAGAATGATTGTGAAGCGTAGTTGAAACACTCAGCGTCGGGCCATCAGTCAGGACACAACCTGCTACGCGAAAAGTGAATATTAATAGAAAATGTCATAACCGTTATGATATTCATCCATTAATTGATATATATATATGTTAAGTTAATATGTGATTATGTGCTTGTGTGATTAGAATTATGCTAACTAATAGTATAATATTATTTAGAATTTTAGAAAATAAGAAATGCATTATTTGCTATTTATATAGGTTTTTAAATGCATTTTTATTCTTTAAGAAAATAATTTTTAAAAATATCTTATTAGTAAATTTCGAATTAGATTTTATTAAATTCCTAAAATTCTAAGATATTTTATGATGTCACTCTTGTAATTTATAGATTTATAGTTTTTTTTATAAAATTTATTCTTTGTATTTAATTAGATTAATAATTATGTGATTTCCAAGTTGCCCATGCATGCATTTCTTCTCTTAATTCTCATTGGGGGCATTCATGTCACTATCCACCCCACTAACTCCTCTCTACCTAACCAAATTACCATATTAACCTTGCATGCATATTATGCCAGTAGTAGGAGAAGGATAGATTGGTAATTTCAAAACTCCATTAACTTGGGCACATGGGAGAATCAAATTAAAAGCTTGTCATTTTACTCACCACTTCACTCATCTCATTTCTTTTCCTTATCTCCCCTCTCTCTTCTTTTGTCTCTCGGCTCTCTCCCTATTTTTCTTCTCTCTCTCTCTCACCCGAACTCTCTCTCTTTCTCTATCCTACATGGAACACCAAATTCTAGCTCAAATTCAAAGATCTTGCCATTAATGTTTATCATTTTTAATTCTCTCTATATATATTCCTTGCATGTAAGTGTTTAAGAAGGTTTTTGCATCAACATCTCTTGATTACATCTAAGAAAACATAATTTCTTAGTGTGTGATATTAAGAGAGTACAGTACATAAATTATGCGCTTTACTTTGGTTTTGTTTTGATGATTGGTTTGAATTTTGCTAATAAAAGGAGGGGTTGAGTTTAATTTATGTTTTGCAAAAGGGTTTTGGTTTGAAAATATAACTTTTGGTTCAGTTTTTCTTTTAAAATGATTTGAATGGGTGAGTTATGGTTTGAACTTAATTTTGTGCTTGATTATTGAACTTGCATGTTGATCATTGTTAGTTAATAGTTAAATTTTGAACTTGCATGTTGATTCTTTCTAGTTGTTAGACAATTTTTGGACTTGTGTGTTGGTGATTGGATTTAGAGGAGTTTTGGTGCAATTTTTATAAAAAAGAAAAGAGTTTAAAGGGCTTTCTTGAAAAGAATTGAGTGAAGATAGGTTTTAAAGATAAGAATTGATTTTGCATGTTAATTTAAGAGTTGCATGTTGTTTGTTTGATTAGGGCCGAATAAGGCTTGTAATTTTAAGAAAGAAACAGTTTTTAAACTACTTGATTTGGTTGATGAGATTTGTGATTTGATAATTTATTACTTGTGACTTGTTTTGATTCGATTTTTGTGGTATAAATGGATGATATGGAAACATTCACTTAGTTTAATTCCTAATAAGGCTAGGATGTAAATCTAGATTATGCATGATAACAATAAGTTGTTGCATGTCGATTTTTTGGCTTGGTTCCATTAGTTTTGGTTCGAATTTTTGAGTTCGAAAAGAGAGGTGTGGCGCCCTCCAAACCCGGGTCAGAAGTTTGGGGTCCACAACGCACACACATAATATATTAACCTGTATATGAAATATTATTTGCAATGAACCTGCTTTACACAACCACGGATCGCAACAGGTTAAAGTATGAAAACAAGCCACAACCTTAAAATTTATTACAACATACCAAATCCCAACTAGTTTAACTTACAACTGATAATGAAATTATTCTTATAATCTTGCATAACTTGACTACCATATAAAGCTCCTGCTATCTCGATCCAACCCAACCTGGAATCCTAGCTCGTACACTGGACTGGGAAACCTCGCTATCAACCATTTCCTTTTTAACTGTAGAATACATTAAAAGATACGTAAGAGTGAGCTAACTAGCTCAGCAAGTCATAATAACAATAATTGAGGTTAAACAATGATCAAATGAGATGATTCAGAAGAATCAAGTTTCTTGTTAAACAAACATTATAATTGGATATTCATTTTAAGTTTTAAAACCAAGGTTTGACTGCTGATCAGTCACGCACTAACCCTGAGCAAGGCACACAGCTATGCCCTATAATCTGGATCCAAGGCACATATTGGCCTAATTCGACCACGAATCAGGTCTGACCACGAATCTGGTCCATATAAAGAAAACTATCCAATTCTAAAACAGTTCAGTATGATAAACAATAAAATTCAATAAAAATGGGATCATAATCAACAGTGATAAAATATTTGTATAAAAGCGTAATACAATTCATGGGTATTACAAGGGTATATCAAGGTATGTATGAGGAATGGTTTCCTTCCTGTACGAGAAACAAGTATTGGATGAACAAATGATTTCACTAGGTTTAGTTCTTTTGATGTTACAGGGTATGATAGAGTATAAAAGTTTCTGTATGTTCAAGCAATTTTGTTCTAGTGTTTGGTGTATGGTGAATATGTATTTGTAGAGTAGTATCACATTTATATGGTTTAGTATTTGATAAATTAACAATGGATAGTTTACAAAGAATAAGGCTTATAGCTCAAAGATCATATGATGTGATCAAGGTTCAAGGCTAAATGATTCAAAATACTTACAATATAAAGCAGAACTATTTTGAATACTAACAATATGTCACGAGAGAGTTTAGAAGTATTTACAATATATCTCGAGAAAGGTTTAGAAGTACTTTCCTTATCTCAAATGATTACAACTTCACTTGTACTTATCTAATGATTCTACTCAACAACCACTTGTCTCTTTCCCTATGCCTCGCTTATAATCACTGATTACTTGCTGTATTTTCTATGCATCAATTCCATTTTCTGATCACCTGCTTTCCTTTGTTCATGCCTTGCTTACTCTTCTAGGAATCATAAGTATCTATCAATATTCATCTCACATTATTCTAATCGTCACATGAATGTCATAAGGTTTCATCTACCTTTTGTCTCACCGAAATCCGATTTATGGATTGAAAGATACGATTAAAACAGTCATATAATATACACATACGCATTTAACACATCAATCAGTTCACATATAGCACATAACACATAAGATGTTCGATGAATATACTTTTCAAAGATGATATGATGTTAAAATGATTTTTCGGATATCTAATACGAATTTTTAAACATTTTTCGGAATTTAAGCGGGCCGTTGAATCATTTTAAAACAACAAACAAGGTTCGATTGGCTGAATCTGGCTTTAAAATAATTTTATAATAATTATCGAGCCTTGAAAATAATTTAAAATAATATTTTAAAACTCGATACTATTTTTTGAAATTTTTAAATCAATGTATATAATTAAATCTAATTAAATAATTAATTAAACTCAATTAATAAGTAATTAAACCAATTAATCAACTAATTTTCGAATTAATTGACCAATTAACTAATTAATTATTAACTAAAATTAATTAACTAATTAATTCAGATTTATTTTGTTTGAATTACAAATAATTTTTAGAATTAAAATAATAATTTTTAGGATTTTTAGTAATTAAAATCAAATTTCTACAATTAAAATAAATAGAAAATATGATTTTTAAATATTTTTAAAACTGGAATCCAAAATATGAAAATTCTGGAAACCTCAAGGACTGAACTATATCTTCTTTAAAACTACGGGGACCAAACTGTATTTTTTGCAGTGGTCACCGTCGACTCGCCGGAAATTGGCCGAAGAACACGATTCTGGCCACCTCAGGCCACCAAACTCTCCAGAATCAAACTACACATCACTAGGAATCTGCACATGTAATCAAAACACACAACCAATTTGAACAAACCAAGAATCGTCCGTTGTTAAGCTATACATGAATCGATTGCAAATTTAACCAGGAACACAACCCATTCATTCAAATCGTCTAATAACCCCTGGGGAAGAAACCCCCAAATTCAATTAAGAACATTCAAATGGGTTATAAACCCTAATTTTATTTCGAAATTAAAACTCAATTTTGAACATGTTATTGAACTTCAAATCAGTCATATAATATATCAAAATCATCAGGAAGAAAAGCTCTACAATATGCAACCATCAAATCATACAAACAATCTCTCGAACAAAAATTCATAATTTAAATCAAAATAATTCGAATTTAAATATAAATATAGAAAATAAACCTTTGATTCTGCAGTGGTATGAAGCACGAATTCTGATAGTATATTTCAAGAGCTTTGATTTGAGTACTCGAGCTTCTCCAACAGATTCCAGTAACGCCTTGAAATTGAGGTTTGATTATGAAGAACACTATGAATTTAGGGTTTTTCTCTGTAAAATTATATAATTTACTGACTACAAATGGTTTTCTGTACAAAATAAAATACGGTAAGGGCAATTTATAATTACGGAATATTGGTATCCCGTTGGATCATACCGGATATAAAATAGTACATTTATTTGAGAAAACAGATCCAAAATGGTACCGGTTTTAGGATAATTATCCCAATCTGTACATTTTGTACTGCGGTCTTGGTCTCAGCGCTTTGGTTACATGTACTACGAGATGATAATTTTAATAGTTTAATAAAAAGATCCCGTTTATCAAAAATGCGGGTTTTATCGATTTACCGAAACAAATGTATCGAAAATATCGCGCTGGGACCCACACGGGGAAACCGTACGCTGGATTATACAAAATAATTAATAAATACTCGAAAAAATAATTTATTAAATCCATAAATCATTTATAATATCATATAACAACATAAAAATTGATAGAAAAATATAACAATTTTCTATACTTTATTTTGGACATATAAAAATTAAAATACTCAAATTATATCATATTTAAATATCCAAACACAGATACCACTTCATAGATAATTCACCAAAACTCATATAATAATCAGATAATATTAATGTATTAACAAAAATAATTAAACATCATATCCCGGATATTAAAAAATGAATAGTTGTTTGGTTGTCGAGTTATTTGAATTGTAATTATTTTGATAAGGTATAGATTCTAAAGTATATAAGTATATACTATTATGTGCTATTTTAATATTCTGTGATTATACTCCTGTATATAAGTTAAGTTGTAATGCGAATTGGGATAATCATTAGACGTTCAGGGAACGTCGAGTGTGAATGAGTATCTAATTAGGTATTCTGTTTTGGATTGTAGATTCAGATAGCGGAGGCATTCAGGCTAGTCGATTTAGATAGCGGAGGCATTCAGGCTAGAAAAGGGAAAGGAACCTTAGGTGGAAGTAGTTGAGTTTCAGGTAAGCAGGAAAGCGATTTAAGGTAAGTAACTCTGCCTTCTCTTATGAATTAATTTTTTGAAAGGATATTGCTAATGCCATGATAAAGTAGTGACTCTTTTTAATACTTGTGATAAATCTATTATTGAATTCTGAGAAACCGTGATATTGAACTTGTGATAAACCTGTTATTGATTTGTAAGAAACCCTGATATTGATTCTTGTGATAACTTTTTATTGAATCATATTCGAACCGTTTACAATAACTTGATTGATACATACCCTATTATATTGCCTAATTCCTTTGTCACCCTATGATCTCGTAAACCCTAAGAGAACCTTTATGAATTCCCTTAAGAAATATTTTGATTAACCTGAATTTTTCATTAACTTGTAGACCTTGAATTTAATTCTAGTATTACTTCGATAATTCCCTATATTGACAATTGCTTATAATTCAAATCCCTTGAACTACGTTTGTTTGATAACTATCCTTTACTTCCATATCCAAACTTTGTAACTGGATGTACGCCATGTACTACACTTGATATCAGACACCCCTAACTTTGTCGATTATCGTTATAACTCTTTTTCAATACTTTCTTCCTTAGTTGTTAAATTATTGATACTCATCCTTGATGACTCAATTCGTTTGGCAATAAACCTTGTCCTAGTACAATTATTGTTGAAGTTGGCCTAGCATCCCTTAAAGATTGATATGATTATTTCATGCCTTAAGAGCTTTTGAAATATTATTCTTTTTGGCATCTAATTCATATATAATGCAAAGTTTTAAAAATTGAATTGTCAAAGGGACAAAATGTTTTCTTGAGAATAGTGGATCCGAAATAAGACGAATGTCCTTTCCATACTTATTATTTAGGCTTAAAAGTTGCCTAGGGATCCCATTATATTTGTTAGAACCCAGCGAGGTTCGGGATTACTTCACGGTTGACCACCGACTGGGATCCGTGGTGTCATAAAATGATTTTGAGCAATGATTTGATTAAAAAAAGGTTTTGATTTGAATAATGATGCCATTATGCTGTATATCATGCTCCATAATGTTATTATGCCTTTATGATATGATTCTCCTGCTGTTGATTTGCGATGAATGTCGGCTTTCACCCTATCCTAATCCTTGATTCTTGAAAGTCCAAACCTTTCTTCATAACCTTTGTATAGACAAAAATAGAAATCTGCCACCTAGAGATTTAAAAGTAGAATGCCTCAGATTATGCTATTGGTATTGTCATTGCTTATTAGAACTGATGTGTAGTTACTTGCTGAGCTTTTGTGCTCATATATATTTGCTTTGATCTAACCATGGCAGTTAAGAAAGAAGATGGCCAGAAATTGGCGTACCGCTCGCATAAGCGTTCCTGGAAGTCCCTACCATATCATAGGTTTCCAGATACCAGAGCAGGTAGTAGAATGTGTGAGCAAGCATAGTAGTTGGAAGGATTCTTTAAGTTGGTTCAGATACAATGGGTTATATGTCGGTTTCATTTCGGAATTGAATGAAACTGAATTCATAAATATTTAGGATTGTAATTTATTTTTTTGGTTGATAGTTATAATCTTGTCTCAAACTTAATCAGGTTAGATCCTGTTAGTATTTAATTGGAGTTTATTATGTCTGCTGGTATTATTAGTTTGATGGTGTGTGGGTCCTCATTTTCTAACCCCGAGATTGAGGGCATCACAAATGGTTAATCATGGGAATATCGCATATTTCACAAGTTTAAGATCATAAGCACGATATCATAAGGTTCAATGACTAAGGAAGAAAGTATTGAAAGAAGTATAACAATAATCAATAGGTTAAGGCAAAAAAGTTACATACAACGATTTAAAAGCATTGATAAGTATAAACATATCCTTGTGAGAATAAAATTGAAACCATGAACGATCGGGTGGAGACACTTGCCTCTCTTAAAGTTCTTAGTTAACACGAAATCAACCTTGAGCTCCCCTACTCAACTTTGATGGCAAGAGTCTTTCATCTATCTTCTCCTGAACCTACATATGTAATATAACCTCATTACTAAAGGTCCTACACAATTCGAAGGACTCTTTATTATTATACTATTATACCACTCGACTCTAATGCAACACATAGGTGATAGTTACACTAGTACACTTATTATCATGCATTTCTACCATATAACCACTTAGTGCACGTAATCACATATAACTACATGTAGTCACATAGAAATATGGAATTTAGTACATATAACCATATGAGTATCTAATGATCTCGAGACACTCTACCCGTGATCACTCAATTCTTCCTATTCCTCATTCTTAGTCACCAAACTTTGCAATCCCAAGTACTATAAATCCAATTTTATTGATTCTCCTTAGAATATTCCTTTCTAATGACCTTTAACTATCTTATACATATAAAGTAACACCTAGGACTCACCTAATTGAACTCACAAACACCTCGCACAAAGCCAACTTTCCCGAGTGCACCATTCGGCACAACTCTTGTGCCTTGGCAAAAACGAACCTCTCTATCTTGTGCATTCACTCAACTCTGACTTTTCCTAACTCCTAACTCATAAAACTAACTCTTAAGATTATTTTAACACTAAGGCCTCACTTCGGCTCATCTATGGCTTCCAATGAAGTTGATACAATTCTACAGTTGTAACTTTCCAAACTGCCCTATTTTACCCAACTTAAAACCCATTAATCTTGCCCTAAGGTTGCTTCTAATGGCTTATGAACCTTCACTACACTCCATTACATCTTACCAATCAAGTCACGTGGTTTAATTACCCAAAACTAACCTAAATTGGACCCTTATCACTCTAACTCCAAAACTTATCACTCTAACTCCAAAACTGTCCCTGTTTGGGTTGTTCTTGGTTTAACACCAATGCACCCATCAAAATATAATGTTTTCCTTAATATATGGCTACTGGACTCAAGCTTGGGCCTCCTCGGGCCTCACTAATGCTCACTCAAAACTCTCCACACTTTGGACAATATCTCAACTCATGACTCGAACTATGCTACCCTTTTCTCCTTAGCTCCATTCAACTTAAGCCCACTTTACAACAAGGACAACCAAAACTAAATCACTAACCCTCTTGTTCTTACTATTATCTACTGATGATATCATTCCATAATCCAAAATCATAATAATCAAATGATATATAAACATAATTAAGCATGCATGACACTTAATCATATTTTCGAATATACATGCACAAATTCGAACATAAAACTCAACATATAATCACGCTATCAACTGATAAACTCATTTAACATCTTGTCATACCTTAATCTAGAAAAATAAGTCATTATCAATTGCATGTAAAGCAAATTTCAAGCTTATGACTTCACAAACTTGAGCACAAAGCCACGAAATCATTTATACTCAAAGATGCTCTACCAACACATTTAGTTTACATCCTAAAACTAACATGCAATAATTTATATGATTATATATCAAGTAAAACATGTCATGAAAGAGTTTTAAGCTAACATGCAAGACTAAAACTATAAAGATCATTGACATGCAAGAGCTTAAACCAAGATATATGCTTTGAAAACCTGATTTTTACACTAAAACTTTTGAATGCAAACAAGGCAACTAAAATTGGTACCATTCGGCTCCTTAAAAAGCCATTTCTGAATGGTGAGGAGGGATATGGTTGGAGTATAATCACTTCACCAACCATAAGCTTCTCCAAAAATGGTGTAACTCATGGTTTGGATCTTAAATTCATAAGAATCAAGGCCTTTCACTTGAGTTTTGGAATCATCTCTAACATGCAACACTTAAACCCTCAAACTTTCATGTAAAATATATATGAATGGGTTGGATAAGGATTATAGAGTTGGATTATATAACGACAATGATTAGGAATTGAGAGAAAAATGGAGGGGAAGGTGTGTGTGTGTGTATAACGACTCGTGCATTTCTTTATTATTTAAATGTGTAATTACTAAATAAATAAACTATATACATGGGTTCCGTCAGCTGGGTATTATTTTATTAATATATTATTAATTACGTGTGACTATTGGGGTTCGAGGATCATTTGTGTAACTAGTTGTGGCGTTGTGTTAATTTGCTTTTATAGTTAAAGGTGATTTTATTCAAAACTTATTTCCATAAATATTTGGATTATCTCTGAAATCATTTTTATCGTTTTACAATTTTATATAATATTTTTAGGAGTTTATAAAATTTAGAAATCAATATTTTATTTTTAATTTATCTTTAAATGATTTTCTGATTTCATTTAATTGTAAAATCAGTATTAATTCCTGAATTCTTCAAAAATTATGAAACTCATATTTATTTTACTTTGGAATATTCCGAGAATTTAAAAATTTGTTTGGATATTTTTGGGTTTAATTTAGCCACGCATTGTTTGGTTAAATCGATAAATACGGATACGAGTTGCATTTCAAAAAAATCGGCTAAAAATTATAAACAATTTAAATATTACTAGTTTTATTTACTTTGGCTTTTTAAAACTACTTCCATGAGTTTTGAAGTATTATATCCATTAAACTCTCGTTAAAATTATTAAATTTGCGGTGTTTGAATTGAGGGCTGTCCTCAGATAGCGAATAAAAAACGGGGGGCTGACCTCTCTCGATCTCTCTTGTCTGCTCTCTCAATCTCTATTTCTCATCTCTTCCTTTGTTTTCTCTATCTCGATTTTACTCCTCTTTCATCTCTGTAGTTTATCCGGTGCCGTCGTGACTTTGATTTCTGGTACTTCCTGTGCTTCGCCGTTTGTTTCTCTGCCTATCGGTTCTGTGCATATTTACACGCGTGTATGTGTGTGTGTATGAATCGAATTGGTGTTTGGGTGTGTGTAATTTCTGTGCATATGTGTGCAGTATGCTCTCTTGATTCTCTGATTGCCGCCGCCCCTCACGGTTTTCCGGTGAGGATGGCGGCGCATGGCCGTTACCTTGCTGTGATTGTGTGGTTCGAATTTTTCTTATGGGTTATTCGAGTTGCCTGTTTAATTATTTCTCTGAAATAAATTCGAATGAATTTTGTGATTAATTGAATTATTCATAAAATTTATCGGTGAGGTCCGTGATTGGAATCCCGATTTGGGGAACCTCCGGATTTTTACCGCCGTCAGCGATGAATTTCGACGAGCGGACGGTGGACTATGATGATGCGATTTGAGTTCTATGATTTAAAAATATAAAATACGAATTAAAACGTAAAAATGCGAGTATTAATTGATAATAGTTTTTAATTGGTAATTGAGAATTTTGGACTGATATTGATGGTTGAAATCGGTGGTTGGGAATTGGATTGTGATTGGTTGTAATTGACTTGTTTGACGTCAAATTGTTTCGATGGGTAGTCCGATAAACAAAGGATGCGCTGCCCGATTTCTGGGAAATCGAACTACGGAAATATGGGAGTGTAGCTGGATATTATCGGGACGTCTAACGAATATCTATAAATATATATATAAATATTTTATGCAAAACCTAATTGTATGCTGTGATGAAATGTTTTTCCAAAACCAATAACCCTAATTTCGTATAATAAGGAGTATACGTATTTTCTGAAAACGAACACCAAAATGACTTTCGAGAACATGAACCCTAATTGATACGTGTATTATAATATTGAGTATGTTGCGAGTCGGGTTTTGTTAACATACGGGTAGTTTGTAGCGAAGATATGTCAAGCATAATCGAATGTCTAAATTAGGGTATTTCGACTCTGTAGGTTCTAGTCGAAAGGCCCAAGAGTTGGCGTTGGTCTAATGATAGCCTAGTGGACAGTCGACGAGCTCAGTAAGGTTCCAATCGAAGGACCTGAGTGTTGAAGTCGAATCCAGGGTAATCTAGTGGTTAGACGTTAAAGCCTGAGCGTCCGTGTCGGCTAAAGGTCAATCAATAATATTTATAAAGCTCTACAAAGCAAGTACCCCTGACCATTCTTTTATGGTTCAGTATATATGAATAGATAATGTTTTAATCTCGTACTTGAACAGAACGTTTTAAGTTACGTATCCCCTGGGTTCAAATTATTTTGTTAACTTGTGTTTTGGGGGAAAAGTAACTTCTGAAAATACCTATCTCTAAAGTTTGGATAAAATGAAAATGTTTTGGAAAATGTGCTGTGATATAATTGTTTTGACAAGAGATAGGTAAGTGATTTGGAAAACTGGATAAAAATGATCAGATAATTGGATGAGTGTGCGCAGGGGGGCCGTAACGGCCTGGAAGATAACGTAAGAGGAGAAGTGGTTGTACACCCTAATATAACCACCAGCCCAGCGTCATAGGGACCTAGCTAGTCTCTGAGTTCTGGAACAAGTTTTCATAGGATAGCCAATATAGAGTTATCCTATGGAGATAGCCTGATCAATTGTCTCACCATGGATCATCCAATACTTTTATATATGAGCAAGTGATTTTGAGGTTCCCTGAGATGAACAAGTGGTTTTATGGGTCCTGTGATGGGATGAGTTTTATGGTTCCCGTAACGGAACAAATGGTTTGGGGTCCCCGTAACGGGACAAATGGTTTTATGGGTCCTGCGATGGGACGGAAGATTTGAAAATGAAAGTAGCATGCTAAAATTTAACTCTGGTATTTACACAGGACAAATAATGAAATGTTTTATAGAGCATGCTAGCTATTGATAATCCAGTTTTCATCACTTTTATCGGTTTTCACATGTTTACTTGTTTTATAAACGAGTTATGATTTCTGTTCCTATAAATGTTTAGCATAAATTATTTTTGATTATTATTCATATAGTGGTACTGCTGAGCAATTGATTACTCACCCTTGCAAAATATTTTATATATGTATTACAGATACATGGGAGATTCTTTAGTAGTAGTCGGGGCAAAGTTCTAGTTCCTTCCGTGTCAGGCTCCTCTGAGGTCGTTGTAGCAGACCAGAAATGGTCTACTAAGTTGTTGTATTAAGATAGTATTGTCAAGGTGGTTGTAATGAATTAGTTTTGTGGTAAATTATAACCTAAGTCATACTTAAACCTGGAAAAGATGTTGGTAAGAAGGGTCGTGATTACGTTTCATCAGTGAAATGAATCTTATTATGTTACTTATTGTGTTGTGGATGATGTCAACTTCTGACCCCAGGGTTGAGGCAGTCACAGTTGGTATCAGAGCTACATATTTGAGTCCCTGATTTAGGTTAGGAATAGAGTCAAAAGAGTGCAGGGAGGTATATATATAGATGTGAGTCAGCAACTCAATCAGAGGAGCGAGTCTAAGAGTTCAGTTGGGGGTTCCAAAGGTGTAACCCTGACACATATTGAGAATTGACTGGAACTGCCCTAGCTTTTAGTTAGTCTCCCTTGTATCTAGGTATCACTAGCAATGTCTGGTAGAGGTTTCTAGTTTCCTTCTCGAGGAAGGAAGTGTGACCGTGAAAGTTCAGATGGAATGGTAATAGTCAGCGGCTGCCATGACAGCCGAGTCTCATTGTTTATATGGATCAGTACTGTGGTTTTGTTAGTGTATACTGAAAATATTTATTTGAAGTATATACATTTATTTCTGGCCAGTTTAATTGAGAATCATTTGAATGTTTACATGTTGTCTAATATTATATATTGTGAACAATCTAGTATCAAATGGGATACAGAATATTAGATTGTTAAATACGGTTATATAATATAATAAGGTTCACAGCACAAGTGGTGTTGGACAATCCACTGGTATGGCTGTAGTATTATTTAGATTAGTTTATATTGACTAATAAATAATACTAGTATACTTTGTGTATATTGAACAGGATCAAATTTAGAATTGTTCCCTTAATACTGATTAAGAAGGAGAACTAAGATTCTATGTTATTATTAATGCTTAGGTTCTTAATCCGGAAATAGTAATTGACACGTGTATATTATTTACATGCTTTGATTTATATATGAAGTAATTCTTTTGAATTACATCATTATATTTTGGGTGATGGAATTATATAAATGGTGGATATTATTAATTGAAGGAATCGATGTCCTGATAATATTCGGGTTAATGATGTCCCCTTGAATGCTCAAAAAGATTTAATTATGTGAAACCCTGCAGGTGGAATTTATTCTGGCATAATTAAATAAAGGTTGAGTGGATGATCAAAGATAAAAGATATTAATTAAATAAATTATCAGTAATTTATTTAATTAATGGACATGCGATATTTTAAACATGGGGAATTTAATAAGCAAATAATATTGGAACCGAATTAATTATTTAAATTGCGGTATTAGGAAAGGTAGTGCAAATATTAATTATTTAGTAGATTGAATTAATATTTAATTACATTGGGCTAGGCTCAAGATGTAATTATAAGGCCCAACCTAATTATCCATGGTCCCTATTGTAGCCTATATATATTCTTATTCTCTTCTTGCTTGGTAGAAGGTGAAAAACATATTGTAGCCACCAAGAAGCAAGAAGAGAGGATAACTTGAGAAGACGGAGGCCACACTTCGCTCAAGAGAATTTGGGAATACAATAGAAGAGCATGGAATCAACCGTTAACAAGGTGATTTTCTTTTCGTAATCTTTATCACAAAACGTAGTAGCACCCCAAGTCCGTGGTTCCCAACAATTGGTATCAGGGCCTGGTAATGGGTTCTACGTTTTATGATATGATGTCCTTGTTGTAATTATATATGCGTGTATATAGTGTTTTGCTTGTATTGGTTTTGATGCAGGTTGTTAATCCACTATTATGGCCATGTATATTTTAATTATGTGTTTGGATCCCATGTGGTTTAATCGTCGTTAATTTTTTTTTTGGTTTCCACGTGGTTTAATTGTGGTTATAATTTACACGAGGGTTGATCGTGTTAGAATAGATTTTACAAAATTAGTTTTGTATTAGATCTATTTTTTTGTAATTGTTCCGGGTATTTTGTAACAATTATGTGCGATCGGAAATCAATTCCGGTGTTTTTTTGTTCCGCTGTGCAACACAAGGGGTTGCTGTTGGTGTTTGGTTCGAACAATAACCAAAACAAAAACACAACAGACAAGGCGACTGGCGGCTGGCGCGTGGAATTCAGCAGAAACAGGGGGTAACGCAGGCCGAACCTGCGCAACATGCCCAGTTTGGCTGTAACGCAGGTCGTACCTGCGCAACACGCCCAGATTGGCTGTAACGCAGGTCTGGCATGCGCAACAGGTGCTGGCGGCATAATTTTTTTTCTCAACAGCTGCAATTTTTTTCAGAGGGCCATAATAATGGAAAATTTATTTTAATTTTTTCCATTAATTTTTAATTATTGCTTTAATTTATTGATTATGTGTGTCATTAATTATGTGTGTAATTCCTTTATAATTTCATGTTTAACATAATTAGGACGATATGGACATAAATTTTATTTATTGCTTTAATTAAATGTTATATGTTGTTAAAATTATGTGTGTATTTTGAATGCATGATTAGACATAATTGTAACAACATAGGGCCCCATTTAATTTTAAAATTCCTCAATTTTAAAAAAAAATTCTAAGTGGGAGAGGGAATTAATATGAAATTAAATCCCATGGTCTCCATTATTGTTTGTATGTAATTTAACATAAAGACGAATATAAATTATATATACGTCCCCCATCGTGGCATGTAATTTATGGTGTCTAGAATGTTATAGAAATTACTAGAACAAACTTCTTAAATTAATGAGTTTTAAAAAGGAATAAATACGAATTTTCTTTATTTCTGATATGGGGCGATTTTGTCAAAAACGGGTTTATCGAACTTGTAAGGCTGTGGGTATTAAGTGAGACCGATGTGACTCCTCCACTTCCTGGAAATCAAACCATTGATGAATGTTGAATTGAAGTATTTTATTCAAGGGAAAATTACGAATATTGGAAGGTATACACGCCACCCATCGTGGCGTACCAAGTTCCATAGATTTTGAATAATTTAAGATTTGATGATGGTATACACTTAGCTATGAAAAATAATATAGACCACCCCAACGTGGCATATTGTTTAGTAATAGGACCGAAGTAACATTTAAACATAATTAGGTGGTATACATGTCACACATCATGGCGTACCAGAAACTTATGGTGTTTAGATGTTAGTGCATTTAATTTTAATAATTGTTAGAGGAATCAATAGCTCTTAATAATTAATGCACCCTTATTTATGTGTAATGTGATGTTTTTTATGCATGATTCTCAGGATAAAATGGGCTTTAATCCACTATTCACCATACTTAAGGATAACAAACTTACCGGACCTAACTATATTGAATGGAAACGAAATTTGGACATTGTGTTGACTGCTGAGGAGTACAACTTTTGCACTTATGAACCCAAGTCTGATCAGCCTGCTGCTGATGTTCCTGAAGATGAGAAAGAGTATTATAAGCGGTGGATTAAGGCTGATGAGATGTCGCGATGTTACATTCTAGCAGCAATGTCGGGTGTTTTGCAGCATCAGCATCAGTCTATGGCCACTGCTTCGGATATGCTCTTTAATTTCAAGGAACTTTTTGGAGATCAGAATAGGGTTGCTAGGCAAGTAGCCATGAAGGCTTTAATGAACACTCAGATGGATGAAGGAATACCTATAAGGGATCATGTTCTCAAGATGATGTCACATCTGAATGAGATAGAGATCCTTGGTGCTGAACTTGACGGGGAAACCTAGATTGACATTATCCTTATGAGCTTGTCCAAGAGTTTTGAGCAGTTCCGCTTGAATTACAACATGAACAAGAGGCAGTATAGTCTCGCGGAACTGCTGACAGAGCTTCAGGCAGCTGAAGGATTATTTCGGCAGAGTGTTCAAGTGAATGTGGCTGAGAAAAGTTCTTCCTCTAAGCCGAAAGGTATTAAGAAGAAGAAAAAGGCTCAGAGACAGAAAGCTGCGAAGGCAGTGGGAGTTCAGGGTGGTGTGAAAAAGCCTAAAGGAAAGTGCTTCAGATGCAAACAGTCAGGTCACTGGAAACAGGATTATCCTCTTCCTAAGAAGACAATCAATACTGGTATGTCTCTTTCTCTAGTAACAGAAACATTTATAGCGGCTATATCTACGAGCACTTGGTGTGTAGATACACGAGCCACTTATCATGTTTTTAATTCTATGCAGGGGTTCCAGCTATCCAGAATGCTTAGAGATGGTGAGATATACCTGTTCATGGGAGATTCTACGAAAGTAGCAGTAGTTGCAGTAGGAGTTATTCATTTATCTTTTGGTTCTGATAGGATTTTGGTTTTGAACAATTGTCTTTATGTACCTTCCTTTAGAAGGAATTTAATTTTGGTTTCTAAACTTGCTTTGGATGGTTATAATGTTTGTTTGGATCATAATGTTTCTATTATGATGAATAAACGAATTATATGTTCTGGTACATTACAAGACAATTTGTATATAATTAATCCTAGTCAACCTGCACTGCAACTGCAATTTAGGGAATTGAACAACACATCTACTAACTCTACTAAAAGAAAGGAACCTTCTAGTATGAACCAAATATATCTTTGGCACTTGAGATTAGGTCATATTAACTTGAGAAGGATTCAAAGACTTGGTAGTAGACGGGCCTTTAAGCTCATTGGCAGTGGAGCCATTTCCAGTTTGTGAATCCTGCTTGGAAGGTAAAATGACTAATAGGCCTTTCAAGGCAAAGGGGAATAGAGCCAAACAACTGTTAGAATTGGTTCACTCTGATTTATATGGACCCATGAATATCCAAGCAAGAGGTGGTTATGAATATTTCGTCACTTTCATTGATGATTATTCTAGATATGGGTACGTTTATTTGTTGCGCCGTAAGTCTGAGTGCTTTGATAAGTTCAAAGAGTACAAAGCTAAAACGGAGAAGCGACTTAATAAAAGTATCAAGTCACTACGATCATATCGTGGTGGCGAATACTTGCTTGGAGAATTTAGGGAATATTTATCAGAAAATGGGATAGAATCCCAATTAACTGCACCAGGCACACCCCAGCAGAATGGTGTAGCACAGAGAAGGAACCAGACTCTTTTAGAGAGTGTTAGATCGATGATGAGTTATTCAGATTTACCCAAGTCATTTTGGGGACAGGCCTTAGAGACAGCAGCTTATCTTCTGAACTTAGTACCTTCTAAGTCGGTTCCTAAAACCCCCTTAGAATTGTGGACCGGGGATAAACCGAGTCTAAGACATATTCGAATATGTGGTTGTCCAGCACATGTGCTGAACAAGAATGCGACTAAGTTAGATTCTCGTACAGAAGTAAAGTTGTTTGTAGGCTACCCCATGGGAACGAAAGGATATTTATTTTATAGTCGGAAGAATCGGGATGTCATTGTTAGCACCAATGCAAGATTCTTAAAGGAGGACTATATAATGAATCACAAACCCATGAGTAGTATCGTTTTAGAGGAACTAGTGGGAGGGACAAATAATACCCATGAAGCTGTAGTACAAGTAGAACAACCATAATAAAATGTACAACCTGTCACTAATACCGCACCAGTGCCTCGTCGTAGTGGGAGGGTTGTTCAACAGCCTGATAGATTCATGTTTTTGGGAGAGTCTTCAGACTTGGTCTCTAGTGAACATGATGATGATCCCCGTACATACGAAGAGGCAGTACAAGACAAAGATGCAGATCTTTGGCAAAAGGCGATGGAATCTGAGATAGAATCAATGAATTCTAATCAGGTCTGGGAGCTCGTGGAACCACCCAAAGGTATAAAACCTATTGGATGTAAGTGGATCTACAAGAAAAAGAGGGGATTAGATAAAAAGGCGAAAGCCTGGAAAGTAAGTCTTGTTGTTAAAGGGTATACTCAGAAAGAAGGTATCGATTATGAGGAAACCTTTTTACCGGTAGTCATGCTTAAGTCAATCTGTATTCTTTTATCTATAGCAGCTCATCTCGATTATGAGATTTGGCAAATGGATGTCAAGACAGCTTTTCTTAATGGAAGTCTTGAAGAAACCATTTATATGATGAAACCAAAAGGATTCATTAAGGAAGGCCAAGAGCATCTGGTATGTAAGCTTAAGAGGTCTATTTATGGAATTAAACAAGCTTCTAGAGACTGGAATATTCGTTTTGATCAGGCAGTCCAGTCATATGGATTTGATCAAAGTCCAAGCGAATCGTGCGTGTATAAGAGAAGTAAAGGTAATGCAGTGGCTTTTCTAGTACTATATGTAGATGACATTTTATTCATTGGAAACAATGTTGAGATGTCGTCATCAGTAAAGGCATGGTTGTTCAAACAATTTGACATGAAGGACTTAGGTGAAGCGGCATACATCCTTGGGATCAAAGTTATAAGGGATCGCACGAAAAGGATGTTGGCTTTATCTCAAGAGCCCTACATTGATGAAGTATTAGCTCGTTTTAACATGCAGAACTCCAAGAAAGGTTTTCTACCTTTTAAGCATGGAGTTGCTCTATCTAAGAAGCAGTGTCCTTCGACACCTAAGGATATAGAGAGCATGAAAGCAGTTCTTTATGCTTCAGCATGTGGAAGCTTAATGTATGCTATGTTATGTACGAGGCCTGACCTCTGCTTTGCTGTAGGCATGGTTAGTAGATATCAGTCAAACCCAGGTCAGGAACATTGGAGTGCAGTAAAAACTATACTCAAGTACCTGAGAAGGACTAAGGAGTATATGTTAATTTATAAGGCCTCAGATCTATTTCCTTTGGGATATACTGATTCAGATTTCCAATCAGATAGGGATAAGAGGAAATCAACCTCGGGATATGTTTTTACTTTGGGAGGTGGAGCCATTATATGGAGGAGTGTAAAGCAAAAATGCATTACAGACTCCACCATGGAGGCCGAATACGTGGCGGCCTCTGAGGCTGCCAAGTAGGCTGTATGGTTCAGAAACTTCCTTTTGGACTTAGATGTGGTACCTAATTTGCCTAGGAGCTTGACAGTGTATTGTGATAACATTGGTGCTGTGGCAAATTCAAAGGAACCGCGAGACAACAAAGCAGCTAAACATATTAAATGTAAGTATCATCTCATACGAGGAATCATAAAGCGAGGAGATATAGTTGTGGCTCACATATCATCAGAAGACAACCGAGCAGATCCTTTCACAAAGAGCTTGCCAGCCAAGGTTTTTGACAACCATGTGGAAGCGATAGGAGTCAGATGGATGGACACATAGATTTTTGTGTAATAGTGGATTAAATAAACACTGATGTACACATAAAATATTTTGAGTATAAGTGGGAGATTGTTAGTGTATACTGAAAATATTTATTAGAAGTAGATACATTTATTTCTGGCCAGTTTAATTGAGAATCATTTGAATGTTTACATGTTGTCTAATATTATATATTATGAACAATCTAGTATCAAATGGGATACAGAATATTAGATTGTTAAATACGGTTATATAATATAATAAGGTTCACAGCACAGGTGGTGTTGGATAATCCACTGGTATGGCTGTAGTATTATTTAGATTAGCTTATATTGACTAATAAATAATACTAGTATACTTTGTGTATATTGAACAGGATCAAATTTTGAATTGTTCCCTTAATACTGATTAAGAAGGAGAACTAAGATTCTATGTTATTATTAATGCTTAGGTTCTTAATCCGGAAATAGTAATTGACACGTGTATATTATTTACATTCTTTGATTTATATATGAAGTAATTCTTTTGAATTACATCATTATATTTTGGGTGATGGAATTATATACATGGTGGATATTATTAATTGAAGGAATCCATGTCCTGATAATATTCGGGTTAATGATGTCCCCTTGAAAGCTCAAAAAGATTTAATTATGTTAAACCCTGCAGGTGGAATTTATTCTGGCATAATTAAATAAAGGTTGAGTGGATGATGAAGGATAAAAGATATTAATTAAATAAATTATCAGTAATTTATTTAATTAACGGACATGCGATATTTTAAACATGGGGAATTTAATAAGCAAATAATATTGGAACCGAATTAATTATTTAAATTGCGGTATTAGGAAAGGTAGTGCAAATATTAATTCTTTAGTGGATTGAATTAATATTTAATTACATTGGGCTAGGCTCAAGATGTAATTATAAGGCCCAACCTAATTATCCATGGTCCCTATTGTAGCCTATATATATTCTTATTCTCTTCTTTCTTGGTAGAGGGTGAAAAACATATTCTAGCCACCAAGAAGCAAGAAGAGAGGATAACTTGAGAAGACGGAGGCCACACTTCGCTCAAGGGAATTTGAGAATACAATAGAAGAGCGTGGAATCAACCGTTAACAAGGTGATTTTCTTTTCGTAATCTTTATCGTAAAACGTAGTAGCACCCCAAGTTCGTGGTTCCCAACAGGTTTATACCTTGAACCCTTATATTTTTCCCTCGGAGGTTCTATCGGTTGATTGGGGCAAAAAATACATATGATGTGACTATTTGTCTGTGTGGCAAAGGGTCTGGTGGGATGCCACCGAATTATGTGTTGTAAACTGTATTGTACTAAGACTGGCCATCTTACGTACTTGTATGGTTGCTCCCAGTCATATCCACATCTTCTTCACTTTTCTTTCAGAATGGATTACCTTGATTTCGAAATTTTATTTGGCATTTTACGATAATGAATTCTGTGGTAACCTCTGTAGTTAGACCGTCCTAATTATGGAAAGTAAATGAAGAGTTGACCGTCAGGAGAAGTAAAAGTTCCGGATCCGGTTGCTAATTGAAATAATGGAAGCAGAAAGGATTTGCGATCCATTAGGAGAAGATTGTCGTCATAGAAAAGTTAATTCAGTGGTGAACGAGTCTATGGAAAATGACAAGGAAATCGCCTCTAGAAGAATGGTGAGTTGAAACTTGGACTAGTATGCCTAGTAGGGTTCAGAGTTCCTTAAGTTTGACCTGGTTTGCGAATTTGTAATTGGGTAGTTGTGGCTGAAATAGCCAAATCCATTTTGTTATGTTGGTTAGTGATACATATGGTTGTTAGTATGTTATGTGTCACAATATTGTGAATCGTGGAGTTGAGTGGTGGTAATTGGTTAGTACACTTGTTGGTGGTTTGGTTGATGATGATAGATTGATATGGTTGTTGGTGGATTGTTCGTGTCAGCTTGAGTCCGACTGGTAGTCAATAATACAGAGGAAATGATGCCCAAATTTTTGGAAAAATACCCTACTTTTAAAGATACAACGTATACTTTTGGGTGTTATTGATGTTTCTGTTGATACTCCAATTGATCAATTAAAAGAGGGAGTTGGTTAATTTCATCAACTAATGGTCAGTTAGATAAAATTTGATTCTGATGTGATTTTCAGATCTGAAAACAAAGAATGTTTAATGTTTCAAATATGGTCATAAGGGTCATTATTCACTGGAATGAAACCCCGAAAATCCAGGAGTTATTCGTTACCATTGTAGGAAGGGTGGGCATATTGTAAGGAGTTGTGGAACGGTTACTCAAGGTACTACATCCCAAGGGCCAACATCCAGCACAACTAGATGTGAAACTTCCAGAGTGACCAAAAGATCGAGCGTTTAGAAGTCGGACGTAGTGCAGCTGATTTGACACCCTTCGAGCTAGAGGAGTTTGATATGGTTTTAGTAACGAATTGGTTGTCATGTCATAAGGCAAAGATTAATTTAGGAGAAGCGAATAGTAAAGTGTATGGAAGCCAGTAGTAGGGTGAGTTGCTAAAGGAAGGAGCAAGATAAGAAGCTCTTCCAATCGTGTGAAGAAAGAAATTAATAAGCTAAGAATATAAAGTAGATCCACCATGTGTAAAGATACGAAGAAGAAAATACTTAAGCCAGAGGAAGTTGAGTAATATATTAATGCCCTGAAGTTTCTTTGAAGGCCAGTGGGACAAAATAATTAGTTCGATAATTGTAAAAGATATTAGTAAGGAAAGTGAGCATACCAGATATAGTTCTTTGGGTTGCACTAGAGAGGTTGCTGAAAAAGAAGGATGAAATTATGAGTGTATGTACTGATTATCGGGAGTTTAACAAAGCGACGAATAAGAATAAGTAACCCTACTAAGAATTGATTATTTATGTGACCTAATTCAAGGAGTGTGTTATTTCTCGGGGATTGACTTAAGATCTAGCCCGAGGACATGTCAAAGATTGCGATTAGAATGAGTCATGAGCATTGCAAGTTCTGGTGATATTATGCGGAATAACAAGTGTATCAGTTGTCTATAAGGAATTAAGGAACATGGTGTATAAGGAGAATTTGAATAAGCAAATTGTATTTATTGATAACAACCTCAGCTATTAAAAGATTAAAAAAGCCAGTGTAGAACACCCAAGAATTTTCTCACTAAGATTAGAAGGGAAGTAACTATACGCTAAGTTGGCAAGTATGAATTTTGGCTGAGATAAACAAAAGATTTCGATCTTTCCATTAAAAATCACCTAAGCAAAACCGGTGTAGTAACATATGCCCTATGCAGAAGGAAAGGATTGAATGTGGTTATGATCACTGAAGAGATATTAAAGGAATTGGAAAGAAGGGAATGTGAAGTTCAAATACCTAAAGGTGATAGGAAGTGAATATATGAGGTTACTTTTTAACCTTAACTAATGGAAATGAGTAAGAGGTGTTCGAATGTCTGGAAACTAAGTTGAAAGTGAGTACCATATATCATCCGTAGATGAAGGGCCAAAGTGAAAAGATGATTCGAACGATATAAGATATGTTGAGAGTATATATATTTTGGATCTAAGAGGAAACTTAGGTAATCACCTACCATTGAATGAGTTTTTCTATATTAATAGTTATCATGCTAGTGGGGGAATGCTACCTTGCGAAGCCTAGTATGGACATAAGTGTGGTTCCCCACACTGTTAATAAAAAGTGGGAGAAGAAATGTTGTTAGGTTCTGACTTAATTCAGCACACCCGGGACGTAGTGGTGTTGATTTGGAAAAGAGTTGAAACAGCTCGAGATAAACAAAGAAAGAAGATGGATTTGCATCGAAAGAGTATGGATATAGAAATAAGATCATTTGTATTGATAAAAGTTTCACCTTGGAAGAGATTGGTTAGGTTTGATTAGAAGGGGCGAATTGAGTCCTAAATATGTGGACCCACTTGAGGTATTGGGGACGTGAAGCATTTGTAAAATGTTAAGCCTCTGACAAGCTTGGACCAAAATTAGATAGATGTTATTTTGTGGGATATCCAAGTGAGAATAGGGTATAATTTTTATAATCCTACCGAGAACAAAATGTTTGTTGCTCAGACTGCTGTATTTCTTGAGGGAGAACTACTTTCTAAGAAAATCAGTGGGAAGATAATACATCTCGATGAAGATCGAGAACCACATGATAACATTGAAACATAGTTGGAATAATATCATGATGTACATCAAAATATTGAAAGTAATCATGTTCAGAAAATATAGGTTATTTGTAGATCTAGTAGGATTCACCATGAGTCCGAGAGAAATTATGGATTTTTTTTTACTCAAGATGGTGATGTGATGCTTACGGATAAGAATAATTCTCACACCTACCAAGATGCTATGAGCCGTACAGACTCCGATAGATGGCTGGAGGCCAAGAAATCCGAGATGAAATCCATGTATAAAAATAAAGTATCGACTTTAGTTGATCCACTCGAAGGGGTAAAACCTATAGGGTGCAAGTGGGTTTTCAAGAAGAAAACTGACATGGATGGTAAAGTACAAACCTATAAGGTGTGACTAGTGGCAAAAGATATCAAACAAATTCATGGTATAGACTATGATGAGACTTTTTCACCAGTTGCTATGGTCAAGTCCATCAGGATTTTGTTAGCAATAGTTGCTTACTTCGACTACGAGATTTGACAAATGGATGTCAAAAATTCTTTCTTATATGGGAGCCTTGAAGAGGATGTATATATGATACAACCTGAGAGTTTTGTCGATCCAAAGTTTGCTAAGATAGTTTTAAGTTGCTTCTATCTATTAATAGATTGAAGAAAGTCTCAAGGAGAATGAATATTCGTTTTGATAAAACGGTCAAAGAGTTTGGCTTTATTCAAAATGAAGATGAACCATGTGTTTGTAAGAAGGTTAGTGGGAGCCATATGACATTCTTATTATTATATGTAGATAATGAGGATATGTTTTGATGTCTCATGAGATAGTGATCTCATAGGAGAACTGCCCTAAATCATTAGATGATAAGGGCCGTCTTAGAATAGCTCCATATGCTTCGTCAATTGGATCTATAATGTATGCAATGATATGTACTTGTCATGATATTTCATATACTTTGAGCATCACGAACATATACCAGTCTAATCCAGGTGAGGGTCACTGGATAGTTGTCAAGAATATTCTTAACTCCTTAAAGAGGACTAAAGATTTATTTTTGGTGGATGGAGAAGATAGGGAACTGGTTGTAAAGGGTTACACTGATACTAGTTTCTTAACCTAATTTCTGGATAGACAAGGATAATTATGTGTCTATGCCTGGTTGTGTTTTGTCTAAATATAATTAATGTTAGCTTGAACAGTTCACAGCAAGAACATTGATGATTCTATAGAAGCCGAATATACGGATGCTTTCGAAATAACCAAGGAGACTGTTTAGGCATGTCCATAAGCGATATCTTCTTATTAATGAGATTAATGATCAAGGAGATATAAAGGTAAAGTGCATAGTAATGATAGTGTTGCAGACCCACTGACTAAGGCTTTGTCACAGCAGAAGCGTGATGGTCATACTAGTTCCATGATTATTAGATACATGGGTGATTGGCTCTAGTGCAAGTGTGAGATTGCTAATGTTTGTGCCCTAGAGACAACACTATGATGTTTTAGTTTAAGACATTAGGATTATTAATGTTTATGTTCTATCGATTATTCCCTTTATAATTTATTAATTTTTAATTTATTGCGATATAACTGTTAGATTAATAAATGTCCTTGGAATATGATATGCAATTCTATATCTTTAAGTACGTGACTTAGAAATGAGATTATGAGAATAGTGTCACTATTCCTAAAGGTCCCTAGTCAAGTATTATTATTAAGGGACAATAATAATGCATTAAGACTGGTATGTTTATTGACTGATGATCACATGTCATTAATCATAGGTATAGTGATACTAAAGTCAAAAACATAGGCAGATGTATATGTACATGGTGTTGGACAGACCCAATGTGAGATTCTACATGTCTGTTGTGTCATAAGTAATTCTCACAGTGATAATGAAGTCAAAATCTCAAATATATCGACAAGTCAAAATGTGTATATAGAGATCTTAGAGATACCGACAAGTCATTTCTGCATGTAGAGATCTCAGAGATATCGACAAGTCAAATTCTTCATGTAGAGAACTCAAGATGGCGACAAGTTAAAAGTCAATATAGAGAACTGAAGATGTCGACAAGTCATTCTGCATGTAGAGAACTAGAGACCTCGATAAGTCAACTATACCTATAGAGAACTCGAGATATTGATAAGTCATTATGCTAATCGATATGTCACTTCTCTACAGAACAAAAAGAGATCTCGACATACTATCTCAAATTCAGAATACAGACAAGTTCAAGATTCAAGATTATCAGTCAACAAACAATTCATTCACTAAATTGGAAAGTCTACAAAAGCAGCTTGAAGATTACAAGATCAAGGGCCAAGACCAGTGGACAAAGGATGGTCACAAACCTGTAAGATTATGCACAAATTTGCTAACACTAGAAAAGGAAATAGATAAGGTTGCTTTAGAAATTGGTTTAGTACATGTTAGTGCAAGGTTTATAAACCTGTGTTGCTAGTCTATAAAGCATGCACATGTCCTTAGTTTAGAAGTAACAAATAGATCTAGAAAATCTTATATTCTCTTAAGATAAAAGTCAAGTTCTTTTTTCTTAAGAACACAGATTTATAGCAAGACAAACTTAATTAATAAAATTAAGTGAGTTTTTGAAATATTGTGTTTGTGTGACTTCTGTTAAACATAATATCTCTACAAATTCTTAACTGCTTTGTTCAATCATTACCCAAACAGTTTAAAAGCCAAGTAAAATTTAAGAAACATATTCACCCCCCTTTGTGTTACATTTCTTTGCATTCAATATCTAACAAGTGGTATCAGAGCAAAATTTGAAAGAAAACCGATAAAGATCTTGGAAGAATGAGTGCTCAGAAATTAAGAAGTATCAAGATACCTGTCTTTGACAATATCAACTACACACTTTGGAAAAAAAATGACGTTGTTCATAAGGATGACCAACCCCATGTACATTTAGATTCTTAAGAATAGACCTTTCATTCCTATGAAAGGGTTCTAGAAGCCACATATGGAGACATGCTCATACCATCACATTATGCACCCAAAGATCCCTTAACCTACACAGAGCCTGAAAAGGAAAAGGTTGAACTGGATAATAGTTTACAACTCATATTAATTTAGTCTCTTGAATATGTTAACTGTCATTCTACTAAACAGATCTGGGAGAAAATTGAGATACTGTGTTAGGGAACATAAGAAGTTAGATCTAACCAAAGAAGGATCTTGGTGTGACGGTATGAGGGTTTTATGGCTAACCCAAAGGAAAGTATAGCTGATGTTTTTGAGAGATTCAATAAGCTGATAAATGACTTACAGCTCCATGACAAATACTATGAAGCTAAAGAGGTCAACTTGAAATTCTTTCTCACCCTTCCTGACCATTTAGAACAAAAACTTTCTGCCATTAGAGAAGGAAGAGACTTGAGCAGAATGACACTGGAGTCTTGTATGGAATCTTGAAGACTTATGAGCTGTAAATTTTACAAAGAAAGTCATTGAGAGCTGGTTAAGGACATGTTGTTGATGGAACTAGTTCCTTGGTTTCCAATGACAGTAAGTCATCTGATGATGAACTAGAAGTTCAAACTCTATTTATTCAAACTGTTGAGCAGAAATATAAGGAGCCATAGAAGCAAGTCATACTAGAAATATAAGAGGATGAATTCTACACCCTTGATGAGCTGGATGAGATGGACCAGTCAATGGCTTACCCTGCAAGTAAATTCTCTAATATAAGGGTTAAGAAGCCAAAGTCTTTTAAGAACAAGGGACAGACATCCAACAATAACAATAATTGGAAAAGAAAAACACAGTTCAGCTCAGCTGGAAAAAGTGGCTACTGAACAGGATCTGTTGACAGATCATGTGACGCCCTCCAAACCCGGGGTCTAGATTTGGGGGTCACTACCCGATAAACCATAATATAATAAATACATCGGAATAAAATAATAAATATGACCCCTTGCATATAACTTATGGAACATGCACTAATACAAACCAAATGTTATTACAACTTATAAGTCTAATTAGTTTTACAAACTATTCAAATTTTATTACAAACCTCTAGACTATTCAAGCGTCTCAAACTGTCTACCTGGAAAACACACCAAATTATTTACAAGCACTCGACTTCTGATCAAACCTGGAACTCAAGCCTGATCTGGCTTATCAGAAAGATTAGAATAATAAATAAGTATGAGCAAAAGAAATGCTCAGCAAACAGTATAAAGTGTGCTTGCAGTGATATACCACATTTTGATAATAACCGAACAATAAGATAAAACCAGTGATATTTGATCAACAATAAAAGCTAAACAGGCTATTAGCAATAAATGATAAATTTTAGTTTGAAATTTATATCCGAAAAACGTACCACCACATGCTGATCAGCCCGTGTGATAGCACTGGATCATGGTTTATAGAAACATGTCCCAAAACACGAGTACTCAAATAAAAAGGAAATATATCTTCCTGTGGCATAAGTTGTGTCATAATATTTCATATAACACTTGTCCCTCCGCTGGACCGTCCCCCCTGGTCACTTACGTAGTCATCCAATCCATAAATTATTTTGATTAAAGGAGCCGATTCAAATGACATCCTTAACAACATAACTTTCCATTTATCATGGTCCAGAGTTATCTCAACAACCGATGGCGAAAATAACTAGAACAATTAGTTATTCGCTAATCTCATCTCAAAGTTCCATTGTATAGAGTAATTTGTAGAGAAATAAAAAACGTTTAACTATTCTGAACTTAGAATAGTATAGAAACTGATATAATAGAGTTCAGAATCAATATCACTTGAATGATAAGTGAAGATATAGATATTTGCATAACATGATTCATAATAAATATCACTTGAACAATACGTGAAGGTAAGGATACTTGCCTGGTATGCTTGAAAACCTTTCACTAAAACCCTGGCTTATAACTGCTGGCTACTGATTCCGTCTAATACTGGACTGCACCTCCCGCTACTCGATTCTAAAAATAAAAGGACTATCTTAAAAGCGTAATATTTTTTTGAGTCTGTACGCGTTCATTTCGTATTAAACGGACGAACAGTTCATTTATTATGAATAAAATAAGAATTAAATGGAAATAAATCAATTAATAATAATATTAATTAACTTTTAAATACCAAAATATAATTTTTAAAAGCTTAAAAGTAATTTTTAGGAATTATTTGAATAAAATATAAATAATTGTATTTTATTTAACTATTATAATATAATTAATTGATTAAATGAATTAACCAATTTATTAAATCTATAAATAATCAATTAAAATTTTTTTAAATAATTAAAACAAATATAGATTTTTGAAAATAATAAAAGAAATATTTTTTTTTGAATTTAAAACAATTAAGAAAATGATTTTTAGAATTATAAAATAATAAGTAAATAATTTTTAAAATTAAAATAAATATTTTTATTTTGGAAAAAGGAAATGAATTTTTAACTAAAATAAAAAGAGAATTTCGGAAACGTTTTTGTAGAAACGAATTGGGAAAAGACAGATCAACACGCGGGGGTTTGGGTGGAGCCTCGCCGGGAACTGAAGAACGACCCACCAGAATGGGGGAAGGAGCCCAGAATCCGGCGAACTGAGCCCCGGTTCCGGCAGCCCGACGGTGACCCAAAACCACGGGGTTTTACACCGTTTTTCACCCTACGCGAATCAACACAGTTGTAACTTCTGGGAAATTTACGTCTGTATTATATCATATTTATAGTAAATTATGTGTGTTCATGTGTCATTTATGTGTAATTAACTATGAAACCCTAATTGCTATGTGTTTCGTGCATTCTGTTTCGTCCCGGTATTTTTAAGATATTTTTCAGATACTTTATTTTTGCATTTATAGCTTTCATTTCAAAAGTTATACGACCTGAATCATGATTTTAAAGTAGGTATTTCAAATAAAATAATGGACCGTATTTTTCATCAAACGGCTTTTACCATCACATTATTCTGAACATCTAGGTAATTTACAAATTTTCTTGTTTCGCGAAAAATGACATTTCCGGACTCCATTGAGTGTTAAAAACCCCACAGAAATCACATTTTTATTTTTATAAAATTAGAAGACTTTCATTTATACCATTTCTTTGTATTTTTGCATTATTCATAATTTTTGGGAAATTTTGACATATATATTGTATATATAAAATATTTATAAATTAAATTTTAATACTCAAAAATTATAAAATTAGGGGCTTATTCGTTTTAAAAGATGTAGAATTAGGGCCTTAATTTTAATTAGAAGTATTAATTTTACTACTATAAATAGCCTAATAATTATTTAATTATAATTAATTAATCATTAAAAATCTGTAAAAATCAGAAAATTCTCTGCAGCCGGGTCGGGTAAAACAAATTCAGGGTGAGGATTCAATCGTTGATTTTGATCTGATTTCTGTACTAAATCTAGCAGTTCGAGTATCCAAATCGAAGGTTTTCATCTGTTCTTTCTGTTTCTAGCATCAATTTCATGTTTTAATTCGTAGTTTTTGATTTTTGATTTCTAGGGTTTATGTTCGAATTAGGGCTTTTTGATTCTAGGGTTATTATGATGTTTTGATGATTGATATAGCTTCCTGATGTTATTTGCAATCGATTCATGGTATTTAATTGAATAAACGATACCTGGATAGCAAATTCGATTATTAGGGTGTATGTTCGATTTTCAAATCATAACTTTGTAATTTTTGTGAATCTTTAGTATGTGTAATGTTAGGGGTTTGATTATACTGTTCTTTAACTTTGATTTGCACTATAAATCATCGAGTTTCACGTACAGAATCAAAAGTTGGTATTTTGGGCCGGAGTTAATGTCGGTTTAGATCGGAGATTGTTATGCAGGGATGTTTTTGGTTGATTTTGGCCTGAAATAGATTGGTGAAGTGATTTGCAGTGATTTGGGACCAAAAACAATTCCAAACGATAGGTTTTTTACCCCAAATCAGACTCGCCGGAGTCCGGCGAAGTCACCGGATTCTGGATTTCAACCCAGATTCCGGTGGTGTTCTTCACTGACCCGGAATCCAACCCGGTTGACCCGTTTGGTTAACTCGGTTTTGATCCAAAATTGTCGGAGTTTGATTTCTGACATATGTTTCTGAAAATTGATTTTTATTTTTATTTTTATTATTTATAAAAATTAGTTTTATTTATTTTATAAATTAATTAATTAATTGATTTATATTATAAATAATTCTGAATTATTTTCTAAAAATCAGTTTCAATTATTTTCTTAATTATTTATTTATTATATATTAATAATTTAAAAATTGTTAATTATTTTGATAATTAATCAAATAATTTTCAATAATTCATAATAAATTCATTTTAATTCCAAAAATTATAGAAAAATCATTTTTAGTTCTGATTTTTCTTAAATAACTATTTAAAAATTATTTTAGGGTTTAAATTTTTTTAATAATTATTTATATTGAATAATAAATTGAATTATCTATGTTTATTTGATAATAAATAGACCGTTAGTCCGATTCGAGCGAAACGAAAGCCCATTGACTCAGAAAAACGAAATAATTTCATTAAAAATAATATTAAAACCTAATTTCTTCTAGAAATTAGTTGAACTTGTTATTTATTTAATTATAAGCCGAATTGCGTGCCAAGACGAGTCTGATAAATTCCGAAAAATAGGAAACGAGTCAGATAATGATCAGTTAAGCGATCAGCGAGTCAATTTTGATTCTAAAAAATTATTTTAACTATAAAAAAATGATTATGTGGCTTATGTGCTTATGTGTATTATGTGGTTAATCGAGTCTTGCTTGCTAATATATAATATACGAGTCAATCATAAGCCCATGGGTAGACAATAGGAACGATGTGAAGTCGGTTCAAGACACAATTGAAGTACAAAATGACTAAACCAGTCTATTTCTCTAAAAGAAGCTAAGCCAGCAAGGCAGGTTGAGCCAGTAATAGACGAAGGTGATTTAATTGAAGTGAGTCACGCAGAAGGCAAGTTTTTCCCCTATTCTAATTTCAGAATAATGATAATTCTTCAGATTCTTATCACGCTTGCAGTCTTTTGATTCTTGTTCATATTCATTTCGATTCTTGATTTCTCCTTTTCTTTGAATTCCTTATTCATATTCCAATTGTTACTTACATATATTGATATATTCTGGTAATTAGAATATATCAAAGTATACCGATTGTTCCGTTTGCTACTTCATGGACTGGATAATGATATTTTTGGGGATTAAGTTTACTTAATCCTAAGGATCGGGACATAACCAGATCCTTGAGATGGGCCGTAGTGCCTGGGTGCCCAACTGGATCTATATAGTGGGATATAGATCTGCACTGTATCCTGGCTAATCAACAGGGTATAGATGCGAACTTGTGTCTAGTTTAGTTCGTTTGTACTCGCCAGCAGTGGCCTTCTTTCTATTCTCGCGGGGTTTTATCTTTGTAAATATACCCAGGTTACCGATGCATTTAAACTGCTTTAACACTGTTTATAATTTGCGGACTTTTTGAGCAATTTTTGGCTCACCCCATTTTGTTGTTATTTACCTTATTATTTTCAGTTAAGAAGGAATATGAAACTCATTAGGACTCGAGTGGTAAAGAAGCAGGTCAAGCCTGGGGATCCTCTCATACCCAAGGTGTTGATCCCAATCCAGGAAGAAAGTTTTGAGTTTCCCGAACAGGTGGAGTATAGATAGTTAGTGTGTGTGTTTGAATAAAAGATAAAGTTAGTTTAAAACTGGTTAGACAATGGTTTGTAATATAGAGAGTTTGTAAGGTTTTGAATCTGGTCTGTAATAAAGTAGTTTGTGGTTCTTGTTTTCATACTTCAACCTAAAAAGATCCTGGTTAGTTTTAAAGAGGTTTAGATACATTTTTTTATTATTTGTTATTCAGATTGTACAAGTTTGGTGATTAGCTAGTAACCCCCAGACTTATATTCCGGGTCTGGAGGGCGTTACAGGTTTGGCATCAGAGCTGTAGGTTTGGTCCCTGAAAACAAGAACATTAGGGTTAAGATAAGATAGGGAGATCATATAGGATAGGAATAGTCAACTAGGAATATTAGTGTTGGGATTTAGATAAGATTAGGACATTAAGGTATTAGTTCTAGGAATGGTTTAGTGATATTTTTTCTTTCTTTGGTATATTATCAGATGGCATCATCAGGATATTCAGGTTCATCCGAGAGGACTGTGACAGGACCAGTTGCACCAGTTATCCCACCAGTGTTTGAGTATATATTTCCACCTCTTCCACCTCCTCCACCATTGCCCCAGGAGCCAGCACCACCAGTGCCAGGGATAGTTCATGATCCAGTAGAGTTGTTTGATCCGTTAGAGTTCTTGGAGCCGATGCTTCCACCTTCATTTGCAGTAGAGCATCAGTTTATACTAGGGATTGATCCAGAGCTTGCCTGAGACTGATGCTGATGAGGAGATGATGACTCAGATTCTGAAAGCTTGCCTGAGACTGATGCTGATGAGGAGATGATGAAGCTGTGTGCTCTTATGGTGAAAGGAATCACAAAGATTGCATACAGGAAGTTCAGGAAGGGAAAGAATTTTTCCAGGAAAGGCATAAGTTCTGATAAGAAGAATTTTAGAAGATCTGAAGGCAGAGGAGGAAAGTCTGACAGAGGAGATTACACCAATGTTAAATGCTATAAATGTGGTGAGAAAGGCCACATATCTCCTGATTGCAAGAAGGTAAAGGGTGACAAAGGCAAGGCTCTTGTCACAAAGCAGAAAAACTGGACAGACACCTCAGACTCTGAAAGTGAGAAAAACTATGCATTGATGGCAAATGCTGATAAAGAAAGTGCTGAGAGCAGTTCTGAAGCTGCTGAAACAAAGGTACCTCAGACTACTTATGCTTTTCATACTGATGATATTAATGAGTTGAGAAGATATCTTAAAACCATGTTTGTTAGTTATAGAGATCAAACTTTAACATGTGAAAGATTAACTTCTGAAAATCTTGCATTTAAGAAAAGAAATGATTTCTTAGAAAAAGAGTTAGTCATGTTCCATCAAACTCAGAAGGATAGAGATGACGCTTTTTATGTTAGAGATGAAGTGCTAAAAATAAATGAATCTCTAAAAACTGAGTTAGAAAAGGAAAGAGAGATTATCAGGACTTGGACTAACTCTGGCAAAACAACTCAAAATTTGCTAAGTAGTGGAAACTGGAAAGAAGGCTTAGGTTATGGAGAAGATAAGAATGATAAAGGAACTGAAGAAATTAAGTCTGTTGATAAGCAAAAGCCAAAGTTAAAACCTGTTAAGTTTGTAACTGTAAAGTCTGAAAATGAAAAATCAGAAGTTACAAAGAAATTAACTTCTGACAAACTAAAACAGGAAAAGACAGCTAAAGTGAACATAGGCTTAATGACAAAGAAGCAGCTTAAGCATAAGCTGAAAGATGTCAAGAATGCAAACAAGGTAAAATCACCTAGGAAAAATAGGAATGGAAAGGAAGGTGTGAATAAAAGCAATAATTATAAACCTGTTCCTGATGCTTCTAGGAAAACATGTCATAATTGTGGAAGTTCTAACCATCTGGCTTCTTTTTGCAGGAAGAATAAGAATATTAACTCCTTACCTTCAAAGTCAGGAGTTAAGAGTCAGTCTGTTAGATACAAACCAAAAAATCCTTGTTTTCATTGTGGTAGTTTATGGCATTCCATTTATACTTGTAAGGAATATCATAGCTTGTACTATGATTATTATCAAATAAAACCTTCTTTGAAGAAAGTTTCCATTGTTCCTTCTAGTGTAAATTCTGATTCAAAGTCTAATAGTGTAAGTTCTGATAAGAAAATTGTTAACATAAACTCTGATGCTAAATCCGTTGCAAATGTTAACAAACTTAATAAGGCCAAAGGATCCAAGCAAGTCTGGGTCCTTAAAACTAATAATTAGTGGTCTTTGTGATTGCAGGGCAACATGAAAAATATTTTAGTTCTGGACAGTGGATGTTCAGGACATATGACTGGAAATAAGGCCCTGCTATCAGACTTTGTGGAGAAAGCTGGCCCAAGTGTTTCTTATGGAGATGGCAACATTGGAAAAACATTGGGATATGGCAATATCAATCTTGGAAATGTCATAATTAAACAAGTAGCTCTGGTCTCAGGACTTAAACACAACCTACTGAGTATAAGTCAAATCTCTGACAGAGGTTATCATGTTGATTTCTTTGAAGAACACTGTGAAATTGTGAGTAAATCTAAAGGCAAAGTTGTTCTGAAAGGATACAGGCGTGGTAACATTTATGAAGCTAAGCTTTCAACAAGTACTGATGGTTCTGCAATCTGTCTGATGAGTAGAGCATCAATTGAAGAAAGCTGGAATTGGCATAAGAAACTCTCTCATTTAAATTTCAACAATATAAATGAACTAGTCAAGAAAGATCTTGTGAGAGGATTGCCAAACACAGTATTTGCTCCTGATGGTCTTTGTGATTCATGTCAGAAAGCCAAACAAAGAAAATCTTCATTCAAGAGCAAGACTGAATCATCAATTCTTGAGCCTTATCATCTACTACATGTTGATCTATTTGGTCCAGTAAATGTCATGTCTATTGCAAAGAAGAAGTATGCGTTGGTCATAATGGAAGAGTTCTGCAAAAGCCATGGAATAAAGCAGGAATTTTCTGCTCCTGGAACTCCACAGCAAAATGGAGTTGTTGAAAGGAAGAATAGAACTCTCATTGAAGCTGCACGTACAATGCTTGAAGAAGCAAAGCTTCCAACCTATTTCTGGGCTGAAGCTGTGCAGACTGCTTGTTTTACTCAAAATGCGACACTCATTAACAAGCATGGAAAACACCATATGAGATGGTGAAGAAAAAGAAGCCAAATCTGAAATACTTTCATGTATTTGGATGCAAGTGTTTTATTCTCAAGACTCATACTGAACAGCTATCAAAGTTTGATCTAAAAGCTGATGAAGGAATCTTTGTTGGATATCCACTTTCCACAAAAGCCTTCAGAATCTATAATTTGAGAACAAAAGTAGTCATGGAATCTATCAATGTCTCTTTTGATGACAAAAAGATTACTGGTCTTGAAGATTTCATTGACCATGATCAGCTGAGATTTGAAAATGAAGACTCAAATTCTGATACTGAAAATCCTGAAAGTCTAAGTCCTGATACTATAAACTCTGATGGAATAAACTCTGATGTTATTGAAACTGTGGTGGCTACGCCAAGGGAAGATACACCGATGCAGGGGGAGCATACTCAAGATCCTACCACAGCTCAAGAAACATCAGAACATACATCTCGCTCTTCAAATTCTGATTAGTCAAGTTCTGATAAGCCAAGTTCTGATAGTGCTGAAAATTTAAATACTGAAGACTCCAACTCAGAGAGCATAGTTTCAGGGGGAGCATCAGAAAATGAAAATGAAGATATCATGGATCATGGGGGAGCATCCAGTTCTAGAGAAAACCTTCCATCTGCAAGGAAGTGGACAAAATCACATACACCTGATTTGATAATTGGAAATCCTGATGCAGGTGTCAGAACTAGAACAGGTACTTCAAATGAATGTCTTTACAATTTTTTTCTCTCTCAGACTGAGCCAAAGAAAGTGGAAGAAGCTCTTCAAGATGCTGATTGGGTGCAAGCAATGCAGGAAGAGTTGAATGAATTTGAAAGAAACAAAGTCTGGACCCTAGTGCCAAGACCAAAGAATAGATCTGTTGTTGGTACAAAGTGGGTATTCAGAAACAAAACTGACAGTGATGGCATAATTACAAGGAATAAGGCAAGGCTGGTTGCAAAAGGATATTCTCAACAGGAGGGAATTGATTATGATGAAACGTTTGCACCAGTTGCTAGGTTAGAAGCCATAAGGATATTCTTGGCTTATGCTGCTCACAAAAAGTTTACTGTCTTTCAAATGGATGTGAAAAGTGATTTTCTCAATGGAGAATTGGAGGAGGAGGTATATGTTGAACAACCTCCAGGTTTTGTAGATACCAAACATCCAGATTATGTCTATAGGCTTGATAAAGCACTTTATGGACTTAAGCAAGCTCCTAGAGCATGGTATGAGACTTTAGCTCAGTTTTTTCTGGAAAGTGGATTCAACAGAGGGACAATAGACAAAACACTGTTCTACCTCAACCATGAAAAGGACTTACTTCTGGTCCAGATTTATGTTGATGATATCATTTTTGGATCTACAAATGACAAACTTTGCAAAAAGTTTGCCAAACTAATGCAGTCAAGATATCAGATGAGTATGATGGGGGAACTTAGCTATTTTCTGGGCCTTCAAGTCAAGCAGAATGAGGAAGTCACTTTTATTTGTCAAACCAAGTACACCAGAAACTTGCTGAAGAAATTTGGAATGCAAGATTGTTCAAGTGCATCCACTCCAATGGCCACTGCGACAAAACTGGATAAGGATACCGGTAAATCAGTAGATATTACTGACTACAGAGGTATGATTGGCTCTCTACTCTATCTAACTGCTAGTAGACCTGATATCATGTATGCTACCTGTCTTTGTGTAAGATTTTAAGCAGATCCAAGAGAACCTCACTTAACAGCTGTAAAAAGAATCTTTAAGTATCTTAAAGGAACAGCTGCTCTGGGATTATGGTATCCTAGAGAATCAGATTTTAAACTAATAGGTTACTCAGATGCAGATTTTGCAGGTTGCAAAATTTCAAGAGAAGCACAAGTGGAAGCTGCCAATTTCTTGGAGGCAGATTGGTTTCTTGGTACAGCAAGAAACAAAAGTCAATCTCCACATCAACTATAGAAGCATAGTATATTACTGCAGGAAGCTGTTGTGCACAGATTCTTTGGATGAAGAATCAGTTACTGGATTATGGGTTAACATATTTCAAAATCCCTATTTACTGTGATAATCAAAGTGCTATTGCTATGACAGGTAATCCAGTTCAACACTCTATGACAAAGCACATCAGCATCAGGTACCACTTCATCAGGGAACATGTGGATGAAGGTACAGTGGAATTGTATTTTGTTCCCACAGATCAACAACTAGCAGATATCTTCACAAAACCACAGTGTGAAGCTACTTTTACAAGATTGGTAAATGAACTTGGAATGGTTTCAGGTTCTTTCTCTAAATCTGCTTAGTCTTGTTCCGTGTTATCAGACTTTATGCTCAGTATTTACAGAATTAATCTCATTGTGTATTCTGTGCTTAATTGATAAATGTCTTTAAGTACTGACTGTTGTCTGATATATGTTTCTAAACTCTGATAAGTGATATGTCTGTTCAAGTACCTATTCAATCCTATGAGGATAACTGTGCTAGATACTGACCTAGTAGTCTTCAATAAACAAATGATTCCATGTAAGAAGTAATTATTTCAGTGGAAATCCTATGACACTAGCAAATTCTGATAATTGAGCTTAGTTAAGTTTACTTTGTATATCTTATTACTAAGTCACAAATTAGAATAATGCTACTCATCTGTTAAGTTCTAATACTAGTAAAACTGCTGAATGTACTAAGTGCTGATAACCCTCACTTATCAAAAGAAAAAGCAAAAAGATTAAAGAATAAAATCAGGTACTCCTTTGAGATCTAGAGTAAAAATGTGGAAGGGACGACCCAAGTGCATTGCTGGTATTAAGTAAATATGCATTAGAAAAGCAAAATATTTTCTTGGTGACTTTTCACACTCTATGATTACTGGAGAAATACTCTGATAATAGCATAAATTCTGATAAACAGTCGTGACTCACTTACACTGAGAAGCCACTGTAAAATAGAATTTCAAAAGATGCATAAAATTAGCACAAAACAGTTGAGGTGGACTCAAGCATGAACTCATTCATCAGTAGGTTTCAGGACAATGACAGCTCTTTAGCAAAATTTTAGTTATGACTTATTTCTAAGATGTACTGCAGTAACTTAGACTTTACTCTTTGTCTGTTATTTAGCTTAATGCACACACTAACCACTCCATATGAATGATGAAAATTACTGTGGTGGTCTATGTTATTTTAGATAAACAGTCACTGTGCCACTTTGCACAAATTCTGAGGACAAGTTCTAGTTACACGTTCTAATGATTAAGTTCCGAAGTCTATAACTCAGAACTTGTATGAGGATTTACTAAGATGGGCATTCCTTTTTCGAGTTAAGAAATTATGTTCTGATGACTGTTAAGTTCTGATATAAGTCTAAGTTCTAATATTACAGTCTAATGTTTTACTTGACTTATCTGTGCATAAAATTTGATAACAGTCTCAGTTAATAATTGAATATGTTGAAGTGGAAGATTAATAGTCACTATGATTAGGATTAATGGTATTCGTACTTGGACAGTCCACTATTTCTTGTTTCTTGTGCGGTTTAAACCATGATTCCTCTTTCCAATGAATGTTATTCTTTTTCAAAGTCTAGGGAGATGAGGTAGAATTAATTCTACCTGTCAGCATTCAATTTCTTTGTGTCTCCTGGCATTCTCTTGCCTATATAAGCAACCACTTCACATCAGTCTTTCCATTAAATTCTTCTCACACACTTATCTTCATACTTCTTCTTTCAAAAACACAATGGTCAGATACAACATGTTTTTGAACTACCAAAACTTCAATATGGAGCTAAGTTGTGCCGAGTGGCAGCAGGAATGGCATGTCACAGCCATTCCTGAGGAGATATGGGACTCTGTCCCACAGGAGGTACTGACACACCTTCTGTTCTTCTATATGGACTACCATCGCCATCTGGAGCGATTGGAGGAGGAAAGGCTGGAAGCTCTCCGCCAGCAAGAGCGAATCATCAGACTCGCCATTCTGTTTATCGAGAGTAGGAAGAAGAAGATGACTTAATCTCGTCTTCTTCCTGTTTTTCTTCATCATCAGCTTTGTCAGGCTTCTTAGCTAGGACTAAGGCTGTTGATGTTAGGTTTAGAAGCTTAGGGAAAATCTTGTATAAGTATTGATGTAATTTCCATTTCATAAATGTATTGTCTTGATATATTAATGAAAGTTGTTTTTACTTCAAGATTTTGTCTCTGAGTTATTTTATCTTGTGTTGATAAATCCTGATTGATATTCTGATGACCATATAAATTTTGTTTTATATTAAGTTCTGATTCGTTTTCAGCACTTACTTATCTAATTTATCTTGGTCATTTTCATGTGATGTATTTTCAGAATATTAATGATGCAGTGAAAATTAATTTAATCAGTGATAACGGTTTAAATTTTGAATTAAAACTATTTTTCTTGATAAATGGAACGGTTTTTCCTTGAAACTAGGCAAATGGGTAAGTAATGATTCCTGTTTTCTCGAGCCCAGTAACTGTCCGTTAACACTGTATGTCTGACAGGTGTCCAACGGTAACATTTTTGTTCAGAGTATAAGTACAACAGAGAGAAGATTTCTTTAATCTTTTCTTTTCTTCATATTTTATCTCTCTCCTTACTTTTACTCTCTTTCTCTTTATTTCTCACGTTGATTTTTCATACAAACATTATCTCAAACACCTAACAGGCATACTTGAATCTCATTTTTTTTCACATGGCACCAAAGGATTTAATCATTGATGGAGCTAAGTTTGTCCCCAACAACTATGCTGCAGTTCTTGATCACACTGAAGCTCCATCTGAATTGCACTTTGTGCAAGATCTTCTTGTACATAGTGAGGTTGGGTATGCATTAACATAGCCTGAATTCTTTTCAAGCCAACAAGTTCTGAGGTTTTGGAGGACTGGACTTTTTGATGATGGTGGTCAACGTGGAACTCCCAGTATTATCTTCCAAGTGGGTGATTCATCCTTTGTAGTCACTCCTGGTACAGTATGCAGGGCTTTACATCTTCCAGAAGATTGTACTTTCTCCATTCCAGAGGACTCAGCCCTTCGGGAATTAATGGCTGAATTGGGATATGAAAAGAGTCTGACGAAACTTGGACAGTTGAAATGGGCTAATATCAGAAGAGAATGGAGTTTCTTCTTTGATTGCATCACCAAAGCTTTTGGGAACAAATGTTCGAATTTTGATGCTATTCCAATTATGAGTCAGCACATCGGGTATGCAATTATTAATCAAACTCATTTTGATTTTGCAACTGCTTTAATTGGTTTTATTGGGGATAGGATGACAGAGGATCGAGATGTTGTTTATTTTGCTAGATTCTGTCAACTTATTTACACTTATTGTACTGATGAACCTCATTTAGTCAGCACTCAAACCCCACCTTTTAAGGTTGCAAAATGATACTTTAATGACCTGGTAAATGCTGATACTAAGAAAACAGTGGTTAGACCATTACAGATTCCTCAGTCTGTCAAACAGATCCTAGTAAATGCTGATCCTGATACTTATAGATCTGTTTACTCTGATGTCCAACCAACTCCAAACACCCAAAATCCATCAACCTCAGTACCTACCTCTCATTCTACTCAACCTACCCTCATAACATATCTCAAATCCTATCTCTCCACTTCACAGACTGCTCAACCTTCATCTTCAGCACCTACTGTGAAATCTTCATCTTCCAAGCCAAAGAGGACAAAGAATGTTCCTCAAACACCTCAAAAGAGAAGGAGGATTGCATTGAGAGATGAATCTGATTCAGAGGAACCGATTCCTGCTAGAGAACCTGTTATATCTGAAGCTGAGAAAGAAATTTCTCAGAAGGATTCTGAAATTGGGGGTTCTAGGCTTCTCAAGAGGCTTAGACGAATGACAGTTCCTGAAACTCCCAAGGAATCCAAATCAACAAGGAAGTACAAGAAACAGAGGGCACAAAGGCCAGTTTCAGATGATGAAGAGGAAGCAGCTAAGGAAGGGGATCAGGAATCTCTGATCTCACAAGACAAGGAATTTTCTCCAGTCACTTCTTCTCCATCAACTCCATCTCAGGAAGCTGTATCTTACAAGGCTAACTCACCATCTGTGTCTCTTGTTGATCCAGGCACAAGTGCTGATATTGATGTTCAACACTTGGTTATCTCTGAAGTATTTCTCTTAGAAGCTCCAACAACAAATAATCCTTCCACAACACCTGTTACTGATGCTGTTCAAACTCCAGAGTTGTCAACAACACCTTCTCTGCATCAAGATGCTGATGATCAGACTTTAGGTGAGCATCAGGATTTGGCTGTTGATCAGAACTTAGTATCAGAACAACAATTAGAGGATGCTGAAGCCTCCATTGCTACTCACACTGTTGTCTTATCAGAAGATACTGATTCTTTAAGTTCTGATGCTACAAATGCTGGAGATACTGGTGATGCTGCTCCAACTGTAGATGCTGATGAAGCAGGTCCTTCAGGACATACTCCTCAACAGACTCTTCCTAAGTCTGAACTGGTAAAGAAGTTTGTTACCGGGGAAGCACCAGTACCTTGGAGTGAAACTCCTGCAGGTCAGGAGTGGACTAAGGAATGGAACTCAGTTTCATGTGTTCCAACTGCAATACATCTTGCTGAGCACATGACTAAAGCTGATGAAATGTTAAATTCTGATGATTTAAAAACCCAGCTTAGAGTCACTGCATTGAGTACTAAACATCTACAAGGTCTTCATTCAACTACTCATGCAGAGCTACACAAGATTCAGGAGAACTTTATCAAACAGGAACAAGTTTGGAAAATTGATAAGAAAAAGTTCTTTCAACCTACCATTGACAGGATTTCTTATATTGAGAAAACTCAAGAGAAACAACAAGCTCAGATTGATGAAATTCTGACAAATCAAGCTTCTCAGCAATCGCAACTTACTGAATCTAATTATCAGTGGAATTACTTATCTCTCTTTTACTACCTGCTGATGCCAAAAAGGGGGAGAAGGTAATTAAGTCCAAATGCAACACTAACAAGACACTGCAAGGAAAGGATGATGGAAATGATGATCAAGGATACTCTGGAATGGGTAGCGGTCATAGTCAAGGTAGAAGGTTTACATCAAGACAAGCTAGTCACAGGACAAGTTCTGATACTGGGAAAAGATTAAGTTCTGCTTCTGGTAAAAGGATAAGTTCTGATGAACTTCTAGATCTTGATGAGGAAATGTCAAGACAGTTATTTCTTCAAGAAAATCCAGGAATGGACTTGGAAAGTTTAAAGGAAGAAAAAGCTAGACTTAAATCAGAGAAAGTCACATCTAAATCTGAAGCTTCTGGTAAAAAAATCACTTCCAAAACTCAAAGGCATTGTGATCAAAGAAAGGACACATACTGAAGCAACATTGGCTAGATCACAACCACAGATAGATCCAAGATCCAAGGGTAAAGAAAAGGTTGGTGAACCTATCAAGGTTTATGTACCTCATGAGGAAGAAGAAATTACTGATGAAAAGGATGATCTTGCTCTGACTTCAAGAAAAGTTCTTAAAACAACCTCTGACATGGCTCAAGTTGTTTAGAGTCAAGAAATTGTAAGTTCTGATATTCAGAAGAAGCAAGTAACCTCTGACAGAGCTCAAGTTAACTTGATATCAGAAAATAGATCAAAGACACTCCTACCAGGATTCACTAAAGCAAAACAGACTCAATCTTTGAAGACTACTACAAGTGGTTTTGAAGCAAGAGTAGTTACTGGAAAGGAAGCTAGAGATAAAACTGGACTGGGAAGTGCTGATGAAAGAAGAGTACACAACACTACCAATGATCCAACTTCCTTGAGTGAACCAGGTATTGGAGCAACTCCTGAGAGATTGAATCAACTGGAATCTGTACAGATGGTTTACCATACCTACTTGAAAGAATACATCATGTTGTATTTCATGACAGATGGTAGGGTTTATCATATAAGATAAAATGCCATTCCATTGAAGTATTTTGAAAAATTAGAGCATGTACTTTTCTTACTTCAAGTGGATGACAGAATAACAGGGACTGCTGCAAACTACTTAAAAGAATAGATTCAGACACAGAAAAGGCTTTATTCTGTTAAGTCTGACAGCATATATGTTCCAAAGTACAGAGATCACAATGGTGATATTGTTGATATGAAGCCTAACACTGCACAGATCAGAACATATCTTGGTATTAAGGGACTTAAATTCAATCTAGAGTCTGACAAAGCTTATGTCATAAGACTAGATCAGGAGTTGAGAAAAGCAAAGATCAATGATCTCAGAGCTGCAATCTTTCAAACTGGTGAAGATACTGCAGAGCTTAAAGATGTCAAAAGGAGAATGATTGATGAACTCAGATATGCTGAGAAATGTTTGTTGAAGAACTATCTCAAAACAACTCCTGACATCAGAGAGATCAGAAAATGATGAAGCCAAGTCGAAGATCTACAACTGCTTAAATTCTGATATTTATACAGACTGAAGTTGTTATCAGAAGTTGAAATTGGTAAAAGCTTTAAGGACTGTAAGTTGTAGTTATCTAGTCTAATTCTCATGCATTTGTACTTAATGTTTTTGACATCATCAAATATCTGTTAAACTTGTATATTATCTTAATTTACAAGTTGGGGGAGATTATTAGATATATTTGATAATGTCATGGCTAATATGTTTTATGTTTAGCTTTCAGATCTTACTTGAACAGGATAAATCAGTACTTAACTGTTGATCAGTACTTATACTGGAAGTTAGGACTTAAGGGATATCAGTACTTATGTTATCAGGAGATAATCATCAGAAGATAGATATCAGAACTTAAGTGCTGAAGGACGATCAGATAAGGACAGTAGCTGATTAAAGGAAAGAAGATCAAGATAAACATAAGAAGAGATATGCTTGAAGAAGGAATTCTGTAAAGAATGGAATACTTGGAAGAAAAGATATCTGATTGATATATTTTAGGAAGCAGAATTATATTCCATATCAATTAGCGATTATCTTGTAACTGTGTAGTATATAAACATAGACATAGGGTTTACACTATAAGTGTTATCATTATTAGAGAAGATTATTCATTATAACCCTAGCAGCTCTCGTGATATTTGTTCATCACTGAGAGGTAACAGTTCCATACTGTAACAGAGTTTATTGTTTCAATAAAGTTTGTTTTCTGTTACTTAAGTTCTTAAAGTTCGATTTGAGTGTACTATACACTGTATTCACCCCCTCTACAGTATGTGTGTGACCTAACAGAACTTAATATTAGAACTTAAGGTGTCAGAAGATACATATCAGTACTTAAGTGCGGGAAGACTTTCAGATAAGGAATATGGCTGATTTATAGGAGAATATTTGGACTAAAACAAAAGAAGATATGCATGAAGAGTTAGAGGACTAGAAGACTTGTAGAAGATATCTAATTGCTATATTTTAGGAGACTGAATTATATTCCATATCAATTAGAATATATCTTGTAACTGTGTACTATATAAACACAGCTTAGGGTTTACACTATATGTGTTATCATTATCGAGAAACATTATTCATTGTAACCTAGCAAATCTTAGTGATATTTATTCATCACTGAGAGAGAACAGCAGTTCATATTGTAACAGAGTTTATTGAATATACTTGATCTTTGTTACATACTTGTGTTCAAATCAATTTGATTGTATAAACACTGTATTCAACCCCCTTCTACAGTGTTGTGTGACCTAACAAGTGGTATCAGAGCTTTTCTGTTAACACATATACAGTAAAGAACTAAAAAATCATGACTGAAGAAACACAAACCCCAACTAAGCCCACCAAAACTCAAGATACTCAAAACACTCAAACCCACAGTCGATATGAGACTATTAGGGTTCCCATACTGAGACCTTCTGAGTATCCCATATGGAAAGTGAAGATGACTATGTTTCTGGAAGCTACAGATCCAGAATACCTTGATAGGATTAATGAAGGACCATATAAGCCTACCAAGCTCTCTGTTGTAGTTGCTGATAAACCAGCAAAGTCCATACCAAAGGAGAAAGGTGATTACACAGCTGAAGATATCTCATCTATTGCCAAGGATGCAAGGGTAAGGCATTTACTGCATAGTGCCATTGATAATGTCATGTCAAACAGGGTAATTGGATGCAAGACTGCAAAGGAGATATGGGATGCTTGGGAGACAAGATGCCAGGGAACTGATGCAATGAAAAAGAACAGGAGAACTATACTCACTCAAGTGTATGAGCACTTTGACTCAAAAGCTGATGAGTCATTAACTGACTTATATGACAGGTTTGTCAAACTCTTGAATGATCTGTCACTGGTGGACAAGGAATATGATCTTGAAGATTCAAATCTAAAATTCCTTTAAGCTCTTCCTGAAAATTGGGATTTGAAGTCTACTACCATAAGAGACAACTATGACCTTACTGAAACTACTCTTGATGAAATTTATGGTATGCTCAAGACTTATGAACTTAAGATGGATCAAAGGAGCAAGATGCATGGAAGAAAGTCAAGGACAGTTGCTCTTAAAGCCGAGGAGGAATTTCCTAAAGTGGTTGCCTCAAAGAGGGGCAAAGGAAAAGCTCTCATCATAAAGTATGATTCAGAGTCATCATATTCTGATGATGATGATTCGAAAACTGAAAGTTTACCTGAAATGGATGTTGATGCAGAGATGATTCAACTATGTGCTCTTATGGTGAAGGGTATCACAAAGATAGCCTATAGGAAATTCAGAAAGGGCAAGAAGTTTTCCAGGAAAGGTGGAAGTTCTGATAAGAAAAGGTTCAGAAAGTACAAAGGCAAAGGAGGAAAGTCTGATAGAGGAGATAACTCAAATGTCAAATGCTACAATTGTGGTGAAAGAGGCCACATATCTCCTGACTGCAAGAAAGGAAAAAGTGACAAAGGCTAGACACTTGTCACAAAGAAGAAAAGCTAGACAAACACTTCAGATTCTGAAGATGAGGTGAACTATGCCTTGATGGCAAATGCTGATAGCAGTACTGAAACTGCTGAATTGAATGTACCACAAATGACTTATGCTTTTCATACTAATGATATTACTGAGTTGAGATTATATCTTAAAACCATGTTCATTAGTTATAGAGATCAGACTTTAACATGTGAAAGATTAACATCTGAAAATCTTGCTTTTAAAAACAGAAATGACTATTTAGAAAAGGAGTTAGTTTTTCTTCATCAAACTAAGAAAGAAAGAGATGAGGCTTTGTATGTTAGAGATGTAGTACTAAAATTGAATGAATCTCTAAAAATTGATTTAGAAAAGGAAAGAGAGATCATCAAAACTTGGACTAACTCTGGCTAAACAACTCGGGATATACTAAGTAGTGGAAACTGGAAAGAGGGGTTAGGTTATAAAGATGGTAAAGTGAGAAATGGACTTTTCCAATTAAGCCAATTGTTGTTAAACAAACTGCTAAGCCAAAAGTTAATCCTGTTAAATTTGTTGCAAAAACTGTTGTGTTTGATTCTGAAGAGATGAAAGACTCTAGGACAGAAGTAAAAGAAAAGTTGACTTCTGACAAATTAAAACAGGATAAACCAGCTGAATTTAACATAGGCTTAATGACAAAGAATCAGCTTAAGTATAAGTTGAAAGAGATTAGAAATATGAACAAGGTAAAATAAGCTAGGAAAAATAGGAATGGAAAGGAAGGTGTGAATAAAAGCAATAATTATATGCCTGTTCCTAATGCTCCTAGAAAGAAATATTATAACTGTGGAAACTCTAACCATCTTGCTTCTTTTGCAGGAAAAATAAAGATATACTCTTTACCTCCTAAATCAGGAGTTAAAAGTCAGTCTGTTAGGTTCAAACCATAAAATCCTTGTTTTCACTGTGGTAGTTTATGGCATTCCATTTATACTTGTAAGGAATATCATAGTTTGTACTATGATTATTATCAAATAAAACCTTCTTTGAAGAAAGTTAGTATTATTCCTTCTAGTGTAAAGTCTGATGCAAAGTCTGATATAAATTCTGATAAACAGCATATTAGCATAAACTTTGAAATTAAATTTGCTGCAATTGCTAACAAACTTAAAAAGGCCAAAGGATCCAAGAAAGTCTGGGTCCTTAAAACTAACCAATATTGGTCTTTGTGATTGCAGGGCAACATGAAAAATATCCTAGTTCTGGACAGTGGATGTTCATGATATATGACTGGAAATAAAGCCTTGCTATCAGACTTTGTGGATAAAGCTGGACCAGGAGTTTCTTATGGAGATGGCCACATGGGAAAAACTCTGGGATATGGCAATATCAATCTTGGGAATGTCATCATTGAAACAATAGCTCTTGTCTCAGGACTTAAACACAATCTGCTAAGTGTGAGTCAAATCTATGACAAAGGTTATCATGTGGATTTCTTTGAAGAATACTGTGAAGTTGTAAGCAATTCTACAGGCAAAGTGGTTCTGAAAGGTTACATACATGGTAACATATATGAATCCAGACTTTCAACAAGTTCTGATGGTTCTGCAATCTGTCTGTTGAGTAGAACATCAATTGAAAAAAGCCGGAATTGGAACAAAAGGCTCTCTCATTTAAATTTCAACAATATAAATGAGCTAGTAAAGAAAGATCTTGTGAGAGGATTGCCAAAATCAGTATTTGCTCCTGATGGCCTTTGTAATTTATGTCAAAAGGCAAACCAAAGAAAATCTTCATTCAAGAGCAAAACTGAATCCTCAATTCTTGAGCCTTATCACTAACTGCATGTTGATCTATTTGGTCCAGTAAATGTCATGTCAATTGCAAAGAAGTAATATGCTATGGTTATAGTGGATGAGTTCACAAGATACACTTGGGTGTATTTCTTGCACAAGAAGAATGAAAATGCATCTACTCTAACTGATCATGTTAGACAGCTGGATAAGTTGGTCAAAGATTCTGTTAAAATAATAAGAAGTGATAATGGCACTGAGTTCCAGAATTCAATCATGGAAAAGTTCTGCAAAGAGCATGTAATTAAGCAGGAATTTTCTTCACCTGGAACTCCACAACAAAATGGAGTTGTAGAATGAAAGAACATGACTCTCATTGAAGCTGCACGAACTATGCTTGATGAAGTAAAGCTGCCAACCTACTTTTAGGCCGAAGCTGTGCAAACTGCTTGTTTTACGCAGAATGATACAGTCATAAACAAGCATGGAAAAATACCATATGAGATGGTGAAGAAAAATAAGTCAAATCTGAAATACTTTCATGTATTTGGATGTAAGTGTTTTGTTCTTAAGACTCATCCTGAACAGCTGTCAAAATTTGATCTAAAAGCTGATGAAGGAATTTTTGTTGGATATCCACTTTCCACAAAAGCCTTCAGAGTCTACAATTTAAGAACAAGGGTTATCATGAAATCTATCAATGTATCTTTTGATGATAAAAAGATTACTGGACTTGAAGATTTCAATGATCATGATCAGCTGAGATTTGAAAATGAAGATTTAAATTATGATTCTGTAAATTATGATGGCTTAAATCCCGATCCTGTAAGTTCTGACAGGTTAAATTCTGATATCATTGAAACTGTGGTAACTACTCCAAGGGAAAATGCACCTGTTCAGGGGGAGCAAGCTGAAGATCCTACCACAACTCAAGACTCTTGAGAAGCATCAGAACCTGTCACTGGCTCTTCAAGTTCTGATTCATCAAGTTCCGATTAGCCAAATTCTGATAATTCTGGAAACTCTGATTCTTCAAATCCTGAAGGATCCAACTCTAATTCTGAAGTCTCAGAGAGCATATCTATAGGGGGAGCATCAGAAAATGCTTATGGAGATAACATAGATCATAGGGGAGGATCTAATTCTAGAAATTAACTTCCATCTGCAAGGAAGTGGACCAAATCACATACACCTGACTTAATAATTGGAGATCCTGAAGCAGGTGTCAGAACTAGAACTGCAGCATCAAATGAATGTCTCTATCATTCCTTTCTATCTCAGACTGAACTAAAAAAAGTTGATGAAGCTCTTCAAGATGCTGATTGGGTGCAAGCAATACAGGAAGAGTTAAATGAATTTGAAAGAAATAAAGTCTGGACCCTAGTGCTAAGACCAAAGAACAGATCAATTGTTGGCACAAAATGGGAGTTCAGAAACAAAACTGACAGTGATGGCATAATTGCAAGAAAGTAAGAAAGGCTGGTTGCCAAAGGCTACTCTCAATATGAGGGTATTGATTATGATGAAACATTTGCACCAGTTGCTAGATTGGAAGCCATAAGAATCTTTTTGGCTTATGTTGCTCACAAAAAGTTTAAAGTCTTTCAAATGGATGTGAAAAGTGCTTTTTTTAATGGAGAATTGGAAGAAGAGGTATATGTTGAACAACCTACAGGATTTGTAGATCCAAAATTTCCAAATCATGTTTACAAACTTGACAAAGCACTTTATGGCCTTAAGCAAGCTCCAAGAGCATGGTATGAGACTTTAGCTCAATTCCTTCTGGAAAGTGGATTTCATAGAGGTACAATTGATAAAACACTGTTCTACCTCAACCATGGAAATGAATTACTTTTGGTACAAATATATGTTGATGATATCATATTTGGTTATACAAATGCCAAACTCTATGAAAGGTTTGCAAAGCTAATGCAGTCAAGATATCAAATGAGTATGATGGGAGAACTTAGCTATTTTCTGGGACTTCAAGTCAAGCAAAATGAAGAAGGTACTTTTATCTGTCAATCTAAGTACACCAGAAATTTACTCAAGAAATTTGGTATGCAAGATTGTTCAACTTCATCCACTCTCATGGACACTGCAATCAAGTTAGATAAAGATACTGGTTCATAAGTAGATATTACTAACTACAGAGGCTGATCCAAGAGAACCTCATCTAATAGCTGTGAAAAGAATTTTCAAGTACCTCAAAGGTACAACTGATCTAGGATTGTGGTATCCTAGAGAATCAGATTTTAAGCTAATAGGTTACTCAGATGTAGATTTTGCAGGATACAAAATAGACAGGAAAATCACTAGTGGAAGCTACCAATTTCTTGGAGGCAGATTGGTTTCTTGGTTTAGCAAGAAACAGAAATCAATTTCCATATCAACTGCAGAAGCAAAATATATTACTGCAGGAAACTGTTGTGCACAGATTCTTTGGATGAAGAATCAGTTACTGGACTATGGGTTAGAATTTTCTAAAATACCTATTTACTGTGATAATCAAAGTGCTATTACTATGACAGGTAATACAGTTCAACACTCAATGACAAAGCACATCAGCATTAGGTGCCATTTCATACGGGAACATATGACGGAAGGTACAATGGAATTGCATTTTGTTCCAACAGATCAGCAACAAGCAAATATCTTCACAAAACCACTACGTGAAACTACTTTTAAAAGACTGGTAAATAAACCTGGAATGGTTTCACGTTCTTTCTCAAAATCTGCTTAGTTTTTATTCTCATGCATCATACTTTATGATCAGTGTTTACAGATTGTCTTATCTCTATGTAATCTGTGCTTAAATGGTAATATATTAAATACTGATTGTTATCTGATGTGATTCTATATACTCTGATAGTATTTTGAATGTTCTGTGACTATTCAATCTAATGAGGATTATTGTGCTAGATACTGACCTAGTAATCTTTAACATACCAGAAATACCATGTTTGAATTAGTTGTTTATGTGGAAATTCATTAACACAAGAAAATTATGATGTTGAGATCAGTCAAATTTACTTCGTGTATCTTATTACTAAGTCACAAACTAGATTCTTGCTTCTTATCTGTCAAATTCTGATGTCAGAAAATCTTAAGTATAACGACTCGTATATTTCTGTAATATTTAAATATGTAATTATTGCGTAGATAATTAATAAAGAGGTTTGTATTACTTATGGTCTCTTTGTTTATTTATTATTGTTTATATATGATTGTTGGATTGCGTGGTGTGTTTTTATGATTAACTGTTGCACAATGTTATTTTTGTATCACTTTTAAAAAGTGATTTTATGACAATCCTATTTTCAAAATTATTTGGGTTGTCTCTAAAATTGTTTTTATGATTTTATAATCTTACTAATTATTTTTGGGATTTTATAAAATTTACAAATCAATATTCTGTAAATTATTTATTATTAAATCATTTTCTAAATTCATTTAACTGTAAAATCCATATTTAATTCTAGGATTCTTCAAAAATTATGAAACTCATATTTTATTATGTTTATAATATTCTGAGAATTTTAAAATTATTTGGTAATATTCGGGAGTAATCTTACTTGTGCGTTGTTTCGGTTATTCGATTAATGCGGGTATAAGTTGTGTTTGTAAAATGCTTTAAAAATTATGAAAATTTTATTTTAGTAAGTTCAGATTATTTGTGATATTTTGAGATTATTTTGGAATTTTTCCGATAAACTTTAGTGCGCAGCCGATACGTAATTTTAACAGGAAATGATAAAAGCATTAGGCAGATAAATAAAAAAAAACCGGGACACGTGGCATATACACTACACGTGTCCATGACTTATTCTTTTCTTTCTTTCCCTATATTTCCCTTCCCAAACGAGCCCTGTTCTGTCTCTCTCCTTTCGAATCTCTCTCGTCTCTCGTCTCTCCTCTCTCCCTCTTTCACTCAAATCCCTCGGTTCTTTTTGATATATTCTCGTTTAATTCTTGGTAATTGCCTTGCCACTTCATTCTCCTGTTTCGTTGTTGTTTCTTTCTTGATTCGCCACCGTTACCACCGGTTTCCGGCATGATGACGGCGGTGTGGTTGTGTTTGATATATATATATACAGATATGTATACATACAGGTGTATATGTATGTGTAGTGTGTGTGGGTGTGTGAGTTGTGTTGTGTGTGTCTGTGTTTGCGGAGGCAAAGGCCGCGTGTGGCCGTGTGGCGCCGTGTTTCTGCTGCTGTCTCGCCGGTTGTTGGTTTGGGTTGTTCTGTTACAGCTGGGCCTGTAATTTGGGCTTGGCTGTTGGGTTTGTGTTGGGCCTTTGTTTGGGCCTAGTTCGTGCAGTTGGACTTGGTTATAACAATTTTTAATTTAAATTCCCTTTTTCTTTTCTGCAGGGAATTATTGACTAAAATCTATGATATTAAATTATTATTTCACTGAGTGATAATTTTAATTGTTGAAATTTATTCGGACACCCGTATATTTTCGGGCACCAATGAATTTTGCCGCCGCGCGCGATGAATTATTTTACGAGCGCATGGTGGACGGTGATGACTCTGTTCTGAGTCCTAAATATTTTAAAATATAAAACACCTTGTATAAATTATTTTCGAGATTAAAAATTTAGTTGTGTGATGATTCAAATTGGTTTTGTTGGGAATTGGCGTCGATTGATGTTTCGACGGGTAGGCCTATAAACAGAGGGGTCGTTGTCCAAATTTTTCTAAAAATTACCTTAAATTACGAATCGAGTGTATATATCTCGTTTAATACAAATTGACCCTTGATTGTTATGTGCACTATTATTGCGTATATATTATTATTAATATGCATACGATTCGGGAATTATATCGTTGGGTAATTAGTTAGTAAGGAAAAGTCAAGCATAATCGGTCATTTTGACCTAGGTTGTTTCGATTTCGTAGGTTCGAGTCGAAGGACCCAGTAGTGGAAGTCAATTAGAGTCAAGCCAGTGTTAGTACAAAGCTTCGCAAGACAAGTACCCCTGAACTAATCTTTTACAGTTCAGTATATATGAATAGTTGTTGATTTAAATTACGTACTGGAACATAACGATTTAAGTGTTTTATTAACTGATGTTTTGGGGAAAAAGTAACTTCTGAAAATGCCTATCTCTAGATTGTGATTAAATTAAAAAGGGATTTTTAGAATGTGTGTTGTAATCGTTTAAAAAGAGATAGGTGTAAATGATTTTATAAACTTGATAAAAAAATGTATGAATCAGATATTGGATGGTCAGTGGCGTAAGAGGCCCGTTATTAGGTAACGGCCCAACAAATGGTTGCGTAAGAGGCTAAGTCATATGCACGCACTGGTAGGCCGCTTAGTCCAGCATGACAGAGACCTAGCTAGTCTCTGAGTTCCGGAACAAATTTGTGGTGGGATAGACTGATCAGCTGTCCCTAGATTTCATCTACCTTTATATCTGACTTTGGTTTAGTGGTTCCCGTAATGGAACAAATAGTTTATGGTCCCCATAACGGGACAGATGATTTATGGGTCCAACAATGGACAGTGATTTTGGAAAGGAAATCGCATGCTAAAATTGAACTCTGGTATTTTGACACAACACACTACAGATGATATTATTTTGCAGAGCATGCTAATTTTGATATCCAGTTTATACCTGTTTTACGGATTTTTCGTAAACTAGTTTGATATCTGTTCCTGTACTATTTTTATACATCCTGTTTACTAGTTATTCATATAGAGGTACTGTTGAGCAATGGATTGCTCACCCTTGCAGCTTCTTTTGTATTTATTTATTGCAGTTTTCTAGAAGACCAGGTCAGCGTAGAGTGTCAGCCCCCTCCGGTCCCGGCTCCTCTGAGGTAGTTTGTATCAGACCCTCCCTGAGGTCTGATGAGTGGCTGTAATAAGTGAGGATGTCTGAATTTGAATAAATTAGTGTTGCTTTTTAACCTAAATAATACTTGAACCTGCATCGATTCCTGGTTTGGGGTCGTGTGTTATAATAAAGTTTGTTTAATAAGTTATGTTGTAGTTTATCATCTTTTTGGTGACGTCAGCCCCTGACCCCGAAGTTGAGGCCATCACAGTTGGTATCAGAGCCACAGGTTCAAGTCCCTAATTGAGGTTAAGAGTTAATTCAGTAAGGTGTAGGAAGTATGTCCTATAGTGTGAGTCAGCAACTCATGTCGAGGAGCAACCTTAAGTGTCAGTCGAGGGTTTCGACGGCGTTACCCTGTCATTAATTAATATTTTAATAGACTTTCCTTAACCTTGTTATGTCTTCCTTGTATATTGATATGGTTGGCAGTGGCCCATAGTGATCTCCAGTTCTCCTTCTCGAGGGAATCCGTCAGATTCAGATGATTCAGACTCTGAGCGGACTTTGGATGTTGTAGCTGAGGAGACTCCCATGCCTCCTCCACCCGTTCCTCCAGTTGCACCAGGAGGTGTGTTAGGACCTAGTGCCCGTCCTCGCTGGGTACGAAGGTCAGTATCGGCTGTTAGGGATTTCCCTCCAGGATGTGGTCCCAGTTCCTCCACCTCGAGACCATCCGTTCCTCCATCTGTTCTTTCAAGTGCATCCTCCCCGATCCCTTACCATGTTCACCGAGCGGTGAACCAGTCTTTGATTAGAAAGCAGAGCCCATGGATAGTAGCTCAGCTTGACCAGATTCCGGTCGGGCCTTTCCAGGGCATCCCTGCCCCTTCACCAGATGTGCAGGAAAGAGTGCAATCCTTGACTCAGGCTGCTGTAGAGTGAGCTCAGACGATTGATCGTTTATTTAGCTTCGAGTTTAGAGCTGCTCAGTACCAGGATCTCGTGAACTGGTTGGTATTTGAGTTATGATCCATTGGTGGTAGTGGCAGTGGCTAGATCAGAGTTGCTGCAGTGAGATGCAGAGCTCGGAGTTAGTTATAGGAGTTCTGTGGATGCTTTTCCTATGTATGTTTATTATGTTCTGTAGCTTGTATTAGGCGGGGCTGCTATGACAGCCAATTTTGATGTGTACTTAGTATATTATGAGTGTTGTACTGTAGTTGTTAGATGGATTCGTGCAGTTGTTGTACTATTATTTTTATGACATTACTGTTGTTGGTTTTATTTTATTGCACTTTTGTTATTGCTGCTACTGTTATTGTTGTATTTGTTGCTGGATTTGTTAAATTTAGTTATGCATCATGGGTGGATCCCAAATAAACAAGGGAATATTTAATTGTGACCGCATTCTCCTGATGCATAAAGCTGTTGCTACCCGGGGGCACAATTTTCATATAAAACCTTTTTGTCGTGTTTCAGGAGAATGTGTCCCAAGAAAAATTTCCCGTCTAATTCCTCCAGCAGGAACTCTGAAGGGGGCCCAATCATTGATGGATTACTAGATTTGTTGCGCCAACAGTCTAATCAGATGGCTCAGCAGCAAGAACAATTCCAGCAGCAGCAACAGGAATTCCTGTAACAGCAGCAACAACAGTAGCAATTTATACAACAACAACACCAGCAAATCCAACAACAGATGCAGCTCCAACAACAACCCCGGCTAAGAGAGTTGAACCAGACTGTTAGCTTCAAGTCTTTCCAGTCAGTTAAACCCCCAGAGTTTAAGGGCAAGGTAGATCCGGTTGCTGCTAGAATTTGGCTTAAAAAAATGGAGAAAGCCTTCACCCTTATTCAGGCCAGTGATGATTCTAAGTCGGATTATGCCAGTTACTTTCTTAAAGGTGAAGCAAGGTTTTGGTGGGAATCTGCGCGTGCCTTAGAAGGAGAAGGCCCTGTTCCTTGGGCCAGATTTACGAAGTTGTTTCTAGAAAAGTATTTTCCGGATTGTTTACAGAGTCAGTTGAAAGTAGAGTTTTTGGAATTGAAGCAAGGAGAAAAGAGTGTGGCTGAGTATGAGGCCAAGTTTACGGAGTTGGCCCGACTAGCCCCTGGATATGTGAACACTGAGATTCAGAAAGCTAGGAGATTTCAGCAAGGACTAAAGCCGGAAGTGCGTAGTGGAGTGGTGGCCCTACAGCTTAAGACGTATACCTCTGTAGTTCAAGCTGCCCTGGTGATTGAGAGTGATTAGAAGTTGGCCTCCAAGGAAAGGAGTGAACGGAAGAAAAAGTTTAAAGGTGGTATAAGTAATGCAGACCAGGAGGAGTCTAGTCAGAAGTAACCAAGGAAGTTTGGCCGGAATAGGAATAAGGAATTTAGAAGGCAAGGCATGGCTCAGACGAGTTCCGGTGTCACCTCAGTTGCCTATGCCCCAGTCGAGTCAACCAGGCTAGTTGTGGATTGTAAGTTATATGGTAAAAAGCATAGTGGTCAGTGCCGGAAGGATGTCCAGTGTTTTAAATGCGATAAAAAGGGTCATTATGCGTCAGAGTGTAACACAGAAAACATCGGAGTCACCTTCTTTAAGTGTGGTAAGGTTGGGCATATCTCCAGAAACTGCAAGACGGCTACTCAAGGCAGTGTAGGAGGGAATGAATCTCAAGGACCAGCAACTAGCACAACAAGAGCCAGAATCTTTAAAATGACCAAGAGATCTAATGCTCAAGATTCAGATGTGGTTGCAGGTACGCTTTTTCTAAATTTCGTGCCTGTTAAAGTTTTATTTGATTCAGGAGCGTCTAAGTCTTTCATATCTAAAGAATGTGTAAGTAAAATGGATTTGATGTTGAAGGATCTAACTGAGCCCTTGTCTATAGGGGTAGCTAATCAGGATAAAGTTTTAGTAAACCAGTTTTGTCCTAGATGTCAAATAAAAATTTGTGGGCATTTCTTTTCAATGGATTTAATACCCTTTCAGTTAGGAGAGTTTGATGTAATTCTAGGAGTGGATTGGTTGTCTCAGCATAAGGCAAATATTGATTGTAAGAAAAGAAAGTTTTGTTATATTCAGAATACAACAAAATGATAGTTTATCAAGGACAGAAGCAGGACAAGAAATTTATTTCTATATTAGAAGCAAAGAGGTTATTGAGACAAGGATGTGAAGCGTATTTAGCCCATGTTGTGGACACTGAGAAGAAGGTACCCGAATTGGAGGAAATTCCAGTAGTTAGTGAATTTTCAGATGTGTTTCCAGACGAGTTACCAGGATTATCACCAGATCGGGAGATTGAGTTTTCTATTGATTTAATTCCGGGAGCAGAACCAGTTTCAAAGGCACCTTACCGTATGGCCCCAGTAAAAATGAAAGAGCTAGCTAAACAACTTCAAGAACTTTTGGATAAAGGGGTAATTAGACCAAGTGTATCCACGTGGGGCGTGCCAGTGTTGTTTGTGAAAAAGAAGGACAGAAGCATGAGATTGTGTATTGACTATCGAGAATTGAATAAGTTAACCATCAAGAATAAGTATCCCCTACCCAGGATTGATGATTTATTTGATCAATTGAAGGGAGCATGATGTTTTTCCAAGATCGACTTAAGATCGGGCCATCATCAGTTGAAGATCAAGCCTGAAGATATACCGAAAACTGCCTTTCGAACCAGGTATGGCCATTATGAGTTTCTAGTGATGTCATTCGGATTGACTAATGTGCCAGCAGCTTTTATGGATTTAATGAACCGGGTGTATAAGGAGTATCTGGATAAGTTTGTTATTATATTTATTGATGACATCCTCATCCACTCAAAGACCAAAGACGACCATGCCGAAAATCTAAGGATTGCATTACAAAGGTTGAGAGAAAAACAATTATACGCTAAGTTCTCAAAATGTGAATTTTTGTTGGAGGAAGTCCAGTTTTTAGGTCATATAGTTGGTAAGGATGGTATTAAGGTAGACCCTGCGAAGATTGAAGCGGTATCCAGATGGGAACAACCGAAGACCCCGACAGAAATTAGAAGCTTTCTTGGATTAACAGGCTATTACAGAAGATTTGTGAAGGACTTTGCCAAGATTGCAACCCCGTTGACCAAGCTGACCCGGAAGAATGAGAGATTTGTTTGGACAGAGAAATGTGAAGAAAGCTTCCAAGAGCTAAAGAAAAGACTAGTGACAGCACCAGTGTTAGCATTACCAGATGAATCAGGGAATTTTGTAATTTATAGTGATGCTTCTCTCAAAGGATTAGGCTGTGTGTTAATGCAAGATGATATGGTTATTGCGTATGCATCTAGGCAGTTAAAACCTCATGAGCAGAAATATCCAGTTCATGATCTTGAGTTGGTAGCTATAGTGTTTGCTTTGAAGTTATGGCGTCATTACTTGTACGGAGAGAAATATGATATCTATACGGATCATAAAAGCTTAAGGTATATATTCACCCAAAAGGATTTAAAGATGAGACAAAGGAGATGGTTGGAATTGATTAAAGACTATGACTGTTCGATTAATTATCACCCAGGTAAGGCCAATGTGGTGGTTGATGTCTTAAGTAGAAAAGAGAATATGGCCCGTATCGCGGATGAATTAGCCCGAGATTTAGAAAAGATGGAAATTGAAGTTCGAGTATCAAGTGAAGGTCAGGAGCAACTATACGAGATTACTTTCCAGCCAGCATTAATGGAAAAGATTAAAAGGTGTCAAGAAGGAGTTATGGAACAAGAATTGGAAGATCTGACAAGAGAAGAATTATGTACTCAAAAGGATAACCACGGTTTATTTAGGTTTTCCTCTCGTATTTGGATTCCTAATATAGCAGAACTGAAGAATGAAATATTGCACGAAGTGCAGAATTCTAGGTTTTCTATATACCCTGGTAGCACGAAGATGTACCAAGATTTAAAGAAGCACTTCTGGTGGCCAGGAATGAAAAAGGAGATTGCGGATTGGGTTAGTAAGTGTCACATGTGTCAGATGGTAAAAGCCGAGCATCAAAGGCCTAGTGGATTGTTGCAGCTTCTGGAGATTCCACAATGGAAATGGGAAGAGATTGCAATGGATTTCGTGGTGGGTTTGCCGAAGACAAGATCAAATCACGATGCCATTTGGGTGATCATTGATAGATTGACCAAATCAGCGCATTTCCTTCTGATTAATGAAAGGTAGTTACCAAGCAAGGGGTACCTGTGTCTATAGTATCGGATCGAGATCCAAGATTTAACTCGAGGTTTTGGACAAAGTTTCAAAAGTGTTTAGAAACTAAGTTAAATATGAGCACTGCTTATCATCCTCAAACTGATGGCCAAAGTGAGAGAATGATTTAGACGATCAAAGATATGTTAAGAGTATGTGCTTTGGATTTCAAGGGAAATTGGGATGATCATTTACCGTTAATAGAATTTTCATATAATAACAGCTACCATGCCAGCATTGGAAAACCACCCTACGAAGCCTTATATGGATGAAAGTGTAGATCACCTCTGTATTGGGATGAGGTAGGAGAAAAGAAGGTGTTAGGACCTGAATTAGTATAGCGGACAAAAGAAGCAGTGGTGTTAATTCGAAAAAGATTGGAAGCCGCTCAGGATAGACAGAAAAAGAATGCAGATTTACATCGAAAGGACATAAGTTTTGAAATAGGATCATTGGTATTACTAAAAGTTTCTCCATGGAAGGGATTGGTTCGATTCGGTCAGAAAGATAAACTGAGTCCGAGATATATAGGACCATTCAAAGTTTTGAAACTGTTAGGAATATATGTGTATTAGTTTGATGATAAGTTAAACAAAATATTTAAGTAGAAATCTAGTGTTTGTAACCTCAACGGATAAGACCATTTTGGCTATCCGTTGATGGAGTAGCTTTACTTAGAAATAAGTTTAGTATTGTAGCACATTTCAGTCTTTGTAAATGAGTTATAATTCTTAGAAGTTATAGGAAATTATAAGTCATGTTGACTACTAGTGGATATGCAAATAGGAGGGCTAATTGTAAATATTTGATGCCTTGTAATTTTGTATAAAAAAAGTAGTATCAACTGATAAATTAAAGACCTTCAACGGATGAGAAACAAAGCCTCAACGGATGTCTTTAAAGCTTCAACGGATAACATCCATCAATGGATGAGTACATCAACGGATAAAGCTTCAACTGCTAAAGCATCAACGGATAAGAGCATCAACGGATAAAGCCATCAACGAATGAAAGCTTCAATGGATGCTCAGTTCCATAGTAGTTGATAGTGACAATTCATAAGCTGACAGAGGCACATGGGTTGACAGAGACAATTGGAATGTGGTAGCCTCTTGGAGGAATCAAGAAAAAGCAGCATTTCCATTCTGGTGCAAACAAGGAAGTATTCAAATATTCACAGATTATCTTAGATTGCATTGGACAGAGAAATGAAGAAGAAACATGTGAAGAACTATTTTATAATGGTATTTTATCTTTGTCTTCACTTGAAATACTTGGTGATATATAAACCAAGTTGAAGCTAGTAATTAGATGTGAATTTTCAAGAGCTGTTTAGAAAAATTCAAAGTGAAAATCATCTAGTTTGTACTAGGAAGCAGCTGTGAACAATTCTTTGTATCACAGATTTTCTGAAATACACATCTCTGGTGGAACAACAAATCCACTAGAAATGTTTTTAAAGCCTTTGTGTTCTTTACATTTGTGTTTTGATATACATCTGTCTGCACTTGTTTAAAGCAATTCACACACATCTGTTCATCATATAGTTAGCTTTTGAAATTGCTTAAAACTTGAAAAAGTTTTGAGATTTACATTCAACCCCCATTCTGTAAATCTCATTGTTAGTTCCTTGGGAATAACAGAAATAAATAGGAAAAGTTGCATACGAGATAGCTCTACCCCCGCAGTGGCAGCATATTCATAATGTATTTCATGTATCCATGTTGAAGCCGTACATCCCTGCCTCGAATCAAGTAATTGAATATGAACTGATCGAGCTTCAATCAGATTTATCCTATGTGGGGCAGCCAATCCAGATATTAGATCGTAAGGAGCGTGTACTAAGGAATAAATCTATCCCTATAGTTAAAGTACTTTGGAGAAACCCTCGGGTAGAAGAGTCTACCTGGGAATTAGAATCATATATGCATGACAAATATCCTCACTTATTTAAGTAGTTAAGATTCTGAGGACAGAATCTTTTTAAGGGGGGAAGGATATAACGACTCGTATATTTCTGTAATATTTAAATATGTAATTATTGCGTAGATAATTAATAAAGAGGTTTGTATTACTTATGGTCTCTGTGTTTATTTATTATTGTTTATATGTGATTGTTGGATTGCGTGGTGTGTTTTTATGATTAACTGTTGCACAATGTTATTTTTGTGTCACTTTTAAAAAGTGATTTAATGACAATCCTATTTTTAAAATTATTTGGGTTGTCTTTAAAATTGTTTTTATGATTTTATAATCTTACTAATTATTTTTTGGGATTTTATAAAATTTACAAATCAATATTATGTTAATTATTTATTTTTAAATGATTTTCTGAATTCATTTAACTGTAAAATCCATATTTAATTCTAGGATTCTTCAAAAATTATGAAACTCATATTTTATTACGTTTACAATATTCTGAGAGTTTTAAAATTATTTGGTAATTTTCGGGAGTAATCTTACTCGCACGTTGTTCCGGTTATTCGATTAATGCGGGCATAAGTTATGTTTGTAAAATGCTTTAAAAATTATGAAAATTTTATTTTAGTAACTTCAGATTATTTGTGATATTTTGAGATTAGTTTGGAATTTTTTCGATAAACTTTAGTGCACAGCCGATATGCAATTTTAACAGGAAATGATAAAAGCATTAGGCAGATAAATAAAAAAAAACCGGGACACCTAGCATATACACCACACGTGTCCAGACCTTATTCTTTTCTTTCTTTCCCTGTATTTCCCTTCCCAAACGAGCCCTGTTCTGTCTCTCTCCTTTCGAATCTCTCTCGTCTCTCCTCTCTCCCTCTTTCACTCAAATCCCTCGGTTATTTTCGATTTATTCTCGTTTAATTCTTGGTAATTGCCTTGCCACTTCATTCTCCTGTTTCACTGTTGTTTCTTTCTTGATTCGCCTCTGTTACCGCCAGTTTCCGGCGTGGTGACAGCGGTGTGGTTGTGTTTGATATATATATATACAGATATGTATACATACAGGTGTATATGTGTGTGTAGTGTGTGTGGGTGTGTGAGTTGTGCTCTGTGTATGTGTGTTTGCGGCGGCGACGGCCGCATGTGGCCGTGTGGAACCGTGTTTCTGCTGCTGTCTCTCCGGTTGTTGGTTTGGGTTGGTTCTGTTACAGCTGGACCTGTAATTTGGGCTTGGCTGTTGGGTTTGTGTTGGGCCCTGTTCATGCAGTTGGACTTGGTTATAATAGTTTTTAATTTAAATTCCCTTTTTCTTTTCTGCAGGGAATTATTGACTAAAATCTGTGATATTAAATTATTATTTCAGTGAGTGATAATTTTAATCGGTAAAATTTATTTGGACACCCGTATATTTTCGGGCACCAATGAATTTTGCTGCCACGCGTGATGAATTATTTTACGAGCACACGGTGGACGGTGATGACTCTGTTTTGAGTCCTAAATATTTTAAAATATAAAACACCTTGTATAAATTATTTTCGAGACTAAAAATTTAGTTGTGTTATGATTCAAATTGGTTTTGTTGGGAATTGGCGTCGATTAATGTTTCGACGGGTAGGCCTATAAACAGAGGGGTCGCTGTCCAAATTTTTCTAAAAATTACCTTAAATTACGAATCGAGTGTATATATCTCGTTCAATACAAATTGACCCCTGATTGTTATGTGCACTATTATTGCGTATATATTATTATTATTAATATGCATACGAGTCGGGAATTATATCGTTGGGTAAGTAATTAGTGAGGAAAAGTCAAACATAGTCGGTCGTTTAACCTAGGTTGTTTCGATTTCGTAGGTTCGAGTCGAAGGACCCAGTAGTGGAAGTCAATTAGAGTCAAGCCAGTATTAGTACAAAGCTTCGCAAAGCAAGTACCCGTGAACTAATCTTTTAAAGTTCAGTATATATGAATAGTTGTTGATTTAAATTACGTACCGGAACAGAACGGTTTAAGTTACGTATTCCACGTATTTTAATATGTTTTATTAACTGATTTTTTGGGGAAAATGTAACTTCTGAAAATGCCTATCTCTAGATTATGATTAAATTAAAAAGGGATTTTTAGAATGTGTGCTGTAATCGTTTAAAAAGAGATAGGTGTAAATGATTTTGTAAACTGGATAAAAAAATGAATTAATCAGATATTGGATGGTCAGTGGCGTAAGAGGCCCGTTATTAGGTAACGGCCCAGCAAGTGGTTGCGTAAGAGGCTAAGTCGGATGGGCGCACTGGTAGGCCGCTTAGTCCAGCATGACAGAGACCTAGCTAGTCTCTGAGTTCCGGAACAAATTTGTGGTGGGATAGACTGATCAGTTGTCCCTAGAATTCATCCACGTTTATATCTGACTTTGGTTTAGTGGTTCCCGTAATGGAACAAATAGTTTATGGTCCCCGTAATGGGACATATGATTTATGGGTCCAGCAATGGACAATGATTTTGGAAAGAAAATCGCATGCTAAAATTTAACTCTGGTATTTTGACACAGCACACTAGAGATGATATTATTTTGTAGAGCATGCTAGTTTTGATATCCAGTTTATACCTGTTTTACGGATTTTTCGTAAACTGGTTTGATATCTGTTCCTATACTGTTTTTATACATCCTGTTTACTGGTTATTCATATAGAGGTACTGTTGAGCAATGGATTGCTCACCCTTACAGCTTGTTTTGTATTTATTTATTACAGTTGTCTAGAAGACCAGGTCAGCGTAAAGTGTCATCCCCCTCCGGTCCCGGCTCCTCTGAGGTAGTTTGTATCAGACCCTGAGGTCTGATGAGTTGCTGTAATAAGTGAGGATGTCTGAATTTGAATAAATTAGTGTTGCTTTGTAACCTAAATAATACTTGAACCTGCATCAGCTCCTGTTTTGCGGTCGTGTGTTATAATAAAGTTTGTTAGTAGGTTATGTTGTAGTTTATCATCTTTTTGATGACGTCAGCCCCTGACCCCGGGGTTGAGGCCGTCACATTAAGGATGAACCATATGCTTGATAAGCCTCACTTATCTGAAGAAAAGAAAAGAAAAGAAAATTGAAGTCAGGTACTCCTTTGAGATCTAGAGTAAATATGTGGAAGGGAAGACCCAAGTGCATTGCTGGTATTAAGTTATATGCATTAGAAAAGCAAATAAATTTTTCTTGGTGACTTTTCACATTCTCTGATTACTGGAGAAATACTCTGATAATAGCATAAATTCTGATAGCATTTGTGACTCACTTACACTGAGAAGCCACTGTAAAAAGAATGTTAAAAGATGATATAATGAGCATAAACAGTTGAGGTGGACTCTTGCATACATTTATTCTATAGTAGACTTCATTATTAAAGACAGATTTTAAGCACTTTTCTTAGTTATGCCTTGTTTCTAAGATGTACTGAAGTTTATCAGACTTTAATCTTTATCTGATATTTTGCTAATGCACACACTCTCACTCCATATGAATGATGAAAATTACTGTGGTGATTAAGTTGTTTTTGACAAACAGTTAAGTGTCATTTGCATAAATTCTGAGGACAAGTTCTGATGATTAAACTCTGAAGAAACAAGTCGGTATTTGTATGAAAAATCACAGAAAAAAACATTCACTTTTTGAGTACAGAAGCCATATTCTGATGACCATCAAATTATGATAATAGTCAAGTTCTGATGCAAATCCTGATGGAAACTCCGATGCTTATGTGGCATTATTTATTTACTTGACTTATTTATGGTAAATACTGTAACGGTTATATTTTATCAGAATATATTTAAGTGAGATAAAAACAGTCATAATCATTTGGTTAGTGGGAAACATGTTTGCCTTGAAAAAATGCATGTGCACAATAATTACTGCTTATTTCTCGTGCCCACCAACTACTGCTTTAACTATATACTGGCTGATAGGTGTAAAGTGTCTGTTTTATTTCCAAAGAGAGTTGTTGAGTGGAGAGAGTATATATATGGGAGTTAAAAGATTTTACAATCTTTTATCTACTTTCTAATTCTTTTCTTATCTCTATTATTCTCTCTCTCTTATTAATATTCTCTGAAGCTCTATTTCTCATAGGCATTTTATCAAACACCTTCTCTACACACAATTTTCTCACTTATTTCTCTACAGAAATGGCACCAAAAGATCTGATTTATGATGGATCAAAGTTTTTTCCTAATAACTGCATGGCTATTCTTTCTAAGGATGAAGCTCCATCAGAACTTCACTTCATCCAGGATATTTTATCTCGAAGTGAAATTGGGTATGCATTAACCCAACCAGAAGCACTCTCAGGAACTCAAGTACTGGTGTTTGGAGGAGTGGTGTATATGATGATGGTGGTTCAAAAGGATCCTCTAGTATTATTTTCACAACAAGGGAGGATGAACATGTGGTGACTGTGTCTACAGTTCGCCAAGCTCTACATCTGCCAGAAGACTGCACTTTTAATTCAACAGTTGAGGAACCATCTCTTCAACAGATAATGGTCAATCTTGGCTATGAGAAAAGTTTGATAAAGCTTGGACAATTGAAGAGGCTCCATATCAGGAGGGAGTGGAGTTTCTTTTTCGACTGCATCACAAAGGCCTTTGCCAACAAGTACTCCAATTTTGATGCTAAACCTATACTGAGTCAGCAAATCGGGTATGCTCTCTTAAATCAAATACATTTTGATTATGCAAGTGTTGTTTTAGGATTCATAGGTGATAGGATGACAGAAGATAGAAACACAGTTTATTTTGCTAGATTCTGTCAGCTTATATACAGTTTATGTTGCTCTGATGCACCCCAACTAGCTAGTGAGTTGATTGAACCCATTAAACTGGCTAAAAGGGCCTTCACTGACTTATTATCTACTGATAATAAGAAGACTATACTAAGACCCCTCCAAATTCCCATATTTGTCAAACAAGTCTTAGTAAACTCTGATCCTCACAAATACAGTGCTATATATATCCTGATGTACAACTAACTCAACCTCCATCAGCACCTACCACTACTACACAAACAGCTCAAACTTCTCAACCTCAACCTCAACCAACCACCAGAACATACTTCCAACCAACTCAATCCTCACAACAACCATCAGTACCTACCATCAGAACTTCATCCTCTAGGCCTAAAAGAGCAAAGTCTGTTCCTAAGTCTCCACCAAGGAGAAGAAGGATGATTCTTAGGGATGGATCTGATAAAGAAGAGGAGCAAGTCCAGGTTCATGTATCAGAACCTGTGACATTTGAAGCTGAAAATGTGATTTTTTAGAAGACGGTAGAAGCTGAAGGGTCAACCCATCAAAAAAATACTGAAGCTGAGGGTTTTGATAATTTGAAGATGAAAAGAACTGTAAGTTCTGATGCTGCTCAAGCAACTCTTTCACTATCAAGGAGATTAAAGAAAATGAGGGCAGGAAGGTATATGGCTAAGCCTCCATCTGAGGATACTGAAGAAGCTGAGGAAGGGGATCAGGAATCTCTGATCTCAAAGCCAATAGTAATTGAATCTTTCCCACCCCCAACTTAGGCTGAAGACACTGTTCAGGATACAGTGATCACACCTCTTGTCTCTCCTCTTTATGACAATGTTACAGGTGAAGATTCAGGATTAAGTCCTGAAATTGACATCCATAGGTTGCACATTCCAACTTTTCTTTATTTGGAAGCTCCATCAACTCAACTATCTACAGTTAATTCTCCAACCTTACAGGCTGAGATACCATCTACACCAATTCTGGATCAGGAACCTGGAGATTAGAATTTAGATGAAGTTGTTCCAGAATCTCCTATAGCCTCACACACTCTTGTGTTATCAGAGGATAATGAGTCTTCTTCAAGTTCTAGAGACAGTGTTTCAGTAGATACTCCAGGTCCCATTCTTGGCAAGGAGGCACTTATTGAAAAGTTTGTTGAGCAAGCTGCTCCTGTTCCTTGGGAAGAAACTCATAGAGGTGTTGAGTGGACCAAGAAGTGGAATGAATCTGAATTCATTCCAAGCTCTAAAGTTCTGTTAGAACATACTGCCAAAGCTGAAGAGCTGATGACAAATTTTGATTTCAAGCACCAACTCAAGGTCACTGCTCTAAGTATCAAGTCTCTTTAAGGTCAACACTCTATAACTCATGAAATGGTTGATAAACTTCTTGAAAAAGCTGAAAAGCTAGATATGGAGATCAAGCTAGATAAAAAGAGGTTTATCAGACCTATTTCTGAGAAAGTTGAAGCCATTAAGAAGGTTCAAGAACAGCAACAAGCCCAAATTAATGAGGTTCTGCAGAATCAAGCTTCTCAAAAAGCTCAACTGGATGAAATTCAGTCTTTAATAGAACTTCTTCTCTCTCTACTACAACCTGATGATGCCAAAAAGGGGGAGAAGGTAGTTAAGTCCAAATGCTCACCAATTCAAATACTGAAGAAGAAGGATGATAAAGGTGATGACCAGGGAAACTCTGATAAGAGTAGAGGTCAAGGAAAAATTCAAGGAATATCTTCACAGAAAGTAATTTCCGATGTTAGCAAATCTTTTACAAAGAACAAGTTAAGTTCCGATGCTGTGAATACTAAAAGTCTGATATCAAGTTCTGATAAGCAAAGTCTGATGACAAAGCCTGATGTTCTGATTCAAGGTGGAAGTCAAGACTCTCAGAAGTCTGCAAACTTTGAAGTTCAAGGGAAAGCAGACTACTGTCTACTACAAGGATCCTAAAATCCAGACACTTGATGAAGAGATTGCTAGAAAATTATTTCTCAAACATAATCCTGGAATGGATTTAGAAAATCTCAAGGAGGAAGAAGCTAGATTTAAAGCTGAGAAGACAAATTTAAAGTTTAAAGCTTCTGTTGTAAAGAAACCTCCAAGGCCTAAGGAAAAAGGCATTGTGATCAAGGAAAAATCAACTTCTGAGGCATCTAAGCCCAACACAAGATCACAAACTAAGATTGATCCCAAAGATAAAGGAAAGGGAAAAATTGATGAACCAATAAAGCCACAGGAGATGAAAATTCCTCAAATCCTGATGAAACCAGTGTGCAAAATGGTTCAAGTTTATGATGATACTGCTGTTGAAGATAAAGATGTTCAAACTCTGAAAAGGAGAAAGATAACTGAAGAATCCAAGATAACCTCTGACAAAGCTCAAGTTGTTCAGAGTGAAAAACAGCTACAGAAGAAACAGTAAATTCTGATCAAGTCATCAAGAAATCAACCTCTGACAGTGCTCAAGTTGATTTAGACAAGATGAAAGTTGCTGATAAGAAGAAACTCCTATGGAAAAATGTTAAACCATCAGATCCAAAGAAAAGCCAATTGCTGTCTGATTTCATGACTATTGGGTTAAATGGTAGAGAACCAAGAGACAGAGAAGGGCTAGGTTCTGATGAAGCTAAGATCAAGACAGGAGTTGAAGTTGCTACTAGAGATCCATTTTTTTAATTGATAGACCTCTTGAAGATGTTACACAGAAATACCTTGATAAGGTTATCTCTGTTCAAGTGCAACTGGATGCTCATGATAAACATAATGTCAAAGAAAATCTGATTCTATTTCTTGAAGATGGAAGAACATATCAAATGTCAGAATCAGATGTGCTGAACAAATATCTGAAAGAACTTCAATTCTTTCATTATCTTCTAGAGTTAAAGTCTGAGATTACCAGGAGATGGTCAAATTTCTGGTTCAAGGGTTACATAATTCATTCCAAACATAGTTGAAGATGATGGAAGTGAAATTCCAATGAAGAAGGATTCTGCTGAACTTGAAGTGATTCTGAAAGAGAAATGTTTGTGCTACAATGAAGACTCTTCACTTCCAAGGGTGATCAGACTTGTTGATGGTTTAGAAAGAAATCACATCTCAGCATTAAGGACTGCAATCTACCAGATTGGAAGTCAGAATGAAGAATTGAAGTAAGTCAAAGCTACACTATCTCAAGTCCTGAGGAATAAAGAAGAAAAGCTGATATCAAACTTTGTCAAGAATCACTTTGGATTCAGATTGACTCAGTGAGATTGGTAAAAGCTATAAAGACTTTAAGTTGTAGTTAGTTGTCTTATTAAACTCTCATTGCATTTGTACTTAAAATGTTTTTGACATCATCAAATCTATTAACTTGTATATTTTGCATAATTTACAAGTTGGGGGAGATTGTTAGATATATTTGAGATGTCATGTCTAATTTGATTTGTGTTTAGTTTTAAGAACTTAACAACAGGACATATCAGGACTTACTGAAATCAGAACTTACTGAAGTGAGAACTTAATATCAGAACTTAAGGTGTTAGAAGATACATATCAGTACTTAAGTGCGTGAAGACTTTCAGATAAGGAATGCGGCTGATTTACAGGAGAGAAGATCTGGACTAAAATAATAGAAAATATGCATGGAAAGAGTTATAAGACTAAAAGACTTATAGAAGATATCTGATTGATATATTTTAGGAGACAAAATTATATTCCATATCAATTAGAATATATCTTATAACTGTGTACTATATAAACACAGCTTAGGGTTTACACTATATGTGTTATCATTATCGAGAAACATTATTCATTGTAATCTAGCAGCTCTTAGTGATATTTGTTCAACACTGAGAGAGAACAACAGTTCATATTGTAACAGAGTTTATTGAATATACTTGATCTTTGTGACATACTTGTGTTCAAATCGATTTGATTGTATAAACAATGTATTCAAACCCCTTCTACAGTATTGTGTGACCTAACACGTATTTGCGTTGAAACTTTGGAGACACTATCTCTACGGTGAAAAATGCGAAATCTACACGGATCATAAAAGTCTGAAGTACATCTTTACGCAGAAGGAACTGAACATGAGACAACGCCGATGGCTAGAATTGATTAATGATTACGATGTTAAGATCAGTTATTGTTAGGAATAAAGCATGCGCTAAATAAATCACGCAAGTATACGGGTTTGTAAGTAATATAGAATGATTTCTAGTTCGTTCCCACAGAGACTCTGATTAATTATATCTAATTAACACTTACTCACCAATGTATGATTATTCTTCAATATCAAGACAATAACAATTAAGGTTGATTAATTAATAATTACTACGAGAATAAAACACTTAAATTCATAATACTAAACACACATGAGATCCTGACTTCATTACTACTTCATTTAATAGTTATTGTTATTACCCTTAGCATGTAATGGTGATGATATTAATCGAACAACACGAAACTAATAAACGCCAACTTTTGTTGTACGAATACCATTCTACCAAGCATCCATAATTAAGATAGAAGTTGAATAGGCATCAATTACATTGAGTCCCTATACGTCTACAGAATTTGACAACAAAACGATTTAAGCGCAAGTTATTCATGGTGATTACATAGGACAAGTAAAACGGTTAGAGTTACCCACTAATCATGCATACAATCCATGAACCTATGCAAGCATGGCAAGTTCTAAATCTCAAGATTCACTGTCGCTTCATAAGAGATTAACAAGCTATCTTACATGTTCGCGACGCATATAAGACGAATAAGCACAACCTATACTAGATATCATATAATCACCACATACCAAGGTATTAAACAATTAACGAAAGAAATCTATAGTAAATCCACTAGGATCCCATGATCACGATTAGCCTATAATAGAACTCGTCACCATAGGTTCATATAAAAGTATGATAATAACATAATGATATAAACTAATAAAAATACTTAATAAATAATGAAGTACGTCACAAGAGTATTAAGGTTCGAAGCATAAAGAAAACTAGCATCCACTGTTATAATGAATTAAAAGAATCACTAGATAAACATATGCTTCCTCTTCTTTATTGTTGCGTGCTAAAATGGTCTTCTCGATCTTCTTGCCTTCGCTCTCGATAAAGAAAATGTCTTCCCATAAATTTTATATAATAAACCAAGAGAACCAGCGCTAACAGAAGCCCTATTGTAATAGAATTATAAAATCCAGATTCTAAAAAAACGCACCTAGGCGGCCGCCTCCTTCTTCCAGGCGGCCGCCTCCTTCTTCCAGGAGGCCGCCTCCTTCTTCCAGGCGGTCGCCTGCTCCCATCAGGCGGGCGCCTGCAAGCTCTCTGGAAAATTCCTATTTTTACTTCTGTTTTTGCTGAATTCTTCGCACATCAACCCAGGACTGATTCCAAGCATTTCCTTAGGCTTTATTCTGATGAAATCCACCTCTCTAACCAAGTTATACCCTAAAATGCAAAAACACTAAAAAATATGTCAAATACAAAAATACTCGAGTTCAAGACACCAATTCAAGCCGTTATAAGACACTCTAAGTAGTATAAAATGCCACTTATCACACCCCCATACTTGAATCGATGCTTGTCCTCAAGCGTCACAGACTCAAACTCTGAATAAAACATGCATGAATGCAGCGATCCCCATCGCGATGACTAAACCAACTAACACATAACATATCAACAAATGCAATTAGGCGACTAAAGATCAATTAAATCTCGCAAGCTAACATACAACTAGAAACGTGGTGTGTGTGAATGCTTAACAGATATGCTTCGAAACTAGATCAATCACCATAACTTAATTATCCTCAAGGCAATCACAACCTTATACGAAGAATATATTCTAGACACAAAATGACTTATAACACTTCGAGATTATTGGAGTTTATTACAGAATCATGCTTTTATTCAACACATAAACAAATGCTTATTTGATCATGCAATGAGTGAGGTCCACAAAAGACTTATGCAATGGTACCCATTTAGCGAGCGTTAGGTTAGCGGATCCCAGACTATAAAAGCCTTAGGTCACTAGGCACAAATTCCCCTAAGAACTTAATACCTCGAATACCAAAGAGCTCACTTGTGATCAATTATGCATTAAACCATATTTTTTTCTTTCCTTTCTTTTTTTTTTCTTTTTTTTCTATTTTTTTTCCAATTTCTGAGCAAGTGCGTTTCGCTCCATCTTGCTCAACCTTAGACTACTCGTATATAATACAAGCCGGCTACTAGCCATTTGATGCCTAGCCACAACTAACAATGAATTCCAATTTTTTTCTAATTTTTATCTTTTCATGTCTTTAATCATTAAGCACCTATCATGCATTCTAAGCATAAGCAATAGATTAACCTCAAAAACCATCAAACCATGACAACAATCTAGTCTTTAAGCATACTCTAAGACTTAGTGAAATTACAAGTATTTCTAGCATGCATGCCAACCTAACAAGATTCAACATCACTCTAACGCTATCACTACACTCGCATCAATATCACATATTAATCAGTAAAGCAACACAAAGGGATCATGGTATATGTATGAGCTATATGACATGATAATTAAAGCTATAAAATAAAATCAAAAAAATAATAAAAAACTATATAAAAAAACTATATGGCAAAAATATGCAACTATATGAACTAAACTAATCATGAAAATGCAACTACATGACACACACACAAATATGTTCCTTAACTACCACCCCCAAACTTAAAATCTTCATTGTCCCCAGTGAAGGTAATAGAAAGGAACACAGGGTATACCTACTCATACGAATCAACATCATCATCACCCTCAGAGGGTGGAGTGTCAGGCGGTGGATAAGCAGAATCCTCACCATAAACGGGCCACTGGATGTCAGCTCCAAGGCCTCTAAATGCAGTCCCAAGTGCTTGGGTGAGCTCCTGCGCAAACTGAATCTGTGACTGATACATCGCATCCATCCTCCTGGAAAGCCTCCTGTACTGGACATCAGCCAATCCCGAACCATCTCCTCCCTGGGCTCTCGAAAAACCTACCTCTCCCTGAGCCTGAATGGACCTAGCCATGGTACACCAGCTGCTAGGATTCCTCCTGGAAGGTGATATCCCAAACCATGTGACTCGGGCTCTCCACCCGTCCACCCCTGCATCGCATTCAACATCGATGAATCAATAGGAGCGGCCGACATCTTCAGCTGCTCATAAGAAGGCCAATGGACTCCATATGCCTTGCAAAGATTTGTGACAATAGAGGCATATGGGATAGAGTACTGCGATTTCCCCCTTAAAAACTTCAAAATCCCTTGGTAGATGTACTCACCAAGGTTGTGACGGCCTCAACCTTGGGGTCAGGAGTTGACGTCATTAACAACAACTATAAGATAAACAATTCAATAATAGAATATAACTACGACCCCTTTTTACCAAGATCTTTGCCAGATTTAAGTATGATTTAGGTTACAACTAACACAAACCAACTTACAACAATCATCTTGACATAACTAACCTAACACAGCAACTCAACAGACCATCTTTGGTCCAGCACAACCACCTTAGAGGAGCCTGACACGAAAGGAGCTGGAACTCTGCTCTAACTACCTCGCAAGAATCTCTTAGGCATCTGCAATACATATGTAAAATATTTTGCAAGGGTGAGCAATCAATTGCTCAGCAGTACCACTATATGAATAACAATAAAACAGTTTACAATAAACAGTGATAGGAACAGAGATTATAGCTCACTTGCAAAACATGTAAAACATTCATAAACTAGATATTCAAAACTAGCATGCTTTCAACAAAACAAACGTAGTAGTGTGTTGTGTACAAATACCAGAGTTTAATTCTAGCATGCAATTTTCATTTCCAAATCCCCTATATAACTTACTTGTTCCGTTACGAGAATCACAAAGCCAAATCAGATACTTACGGATATGTGAAGACAACTGATCTGGCTATCAACACTGGACGGCTCTCACTGCCATCCTATATACCTGTTCCGGAACTCAGAGACTAGCTAGGTCTCTGACCTGCTAGACTAATCGGTTATATAATGCACGCAACCGAATTAACCTCTTACGCCACCTCAATAGGCTTACTCTGGCCCCAATGTATCCCATGTCTGATCGTTTTATCTAGTTTTGAAAACACTTGTACCTATCTTATTTTTCAAAATCATTTATCTTGCCAGCACACATATAAAATCCATTCCGCAATCATTTCATTCGAGATAGGTACCTTTCGAAGCTACTTTTCCCCAAAACAATTTGAAAACAGTGATTTAAAACTACAGGGGATACGCAACTTAAAACGTTTCTGTTCCATTACGAAGTAAAACATTTAGCTATTCATACGTACTAAACCATAAAAAGAATGGTCAGGGGCACTTGCCTTGCAGAGCTTTACGACTAACACTGACTGATTTTGATAGACTTGAACGTTCGGGCTCTCATAGAAAAATGACTGTCTCATTAGAAGACATCCCTGCTCTGCAGCAATCTATCTCAAGATATTATCCAAGACTCTCAGGGTTCTTCGCTTGGGAACCTCGAGGCACTTGTCGACTGATCACTAGATTATCTTAGTTCGATATCAATTCTTGAGTCCTTCGACTAGAACCTATAGAGCCAAAATACCCTACGTTAGACGTCTAGGTATGCTTGACATATCCTCGATACCAATCCTACCCAACGATATTCAAACCTGACTCGTAATTATGTATATTATAATAACACACGCAACACTTAGGGTTCACAATCTCAAAAATCGGTTCAGTGTTCGTTTCCAGAAAATACATATACTAGTTATTTTACAAAATTAGTGTTATTGGTTTGGAAAAATATTTCATCACATCGTACAATCACGTTTCGTGTAAAATATTTATATATATATACATATATTCGATTGACGTCCCGATAATTATCAGATACGCTCCCGTATTTTCAGATTAATTTTCCGAAAAAACGGGCAACACTTTCTTTATTTACCGGCTAACCCGTCGAAGCAATTCGACGTCACAACAACCAAATTCACAACATTAATCAATTACACAATCCAACATTTACAACTCACAATCCCATCTACTAATCCAATTCAATATAACATAACACATTGTTCATTTCAAGAAACCAATTTTATACACTAAATATTATTTATTTTATTTTAAAATATTAGGACTCAGAATAAATCATCACAGTCTACCGTCCGCTCGTAACGAGTCATCGCGGTACGGTGGAAAAATTCTCGGGGTACCCGGTATTTCGAATTCCAACCAAAAATTTCACCGATTATTAAAATTGTTTTTATTGCACGGATATTTTATTTCAGAAAATCAGTCAACAAAATTCCTGCAAGAAACAAATAATTCATATTAAAACCCACTGCCCACTAATTAGGCCCAAATTAGAGCCCAACTACTAAGCCCAACTGCCAGGCCCAATAACAGGCCCAATAGAAACAAACAGAGAAAACAGAACGGAGCACCACAGCTCCAGAATTACGCCGCTCTGCCTCGCCGGAATCGAGAGGCGGCAACAAACACGGCACACAAAAAAGAATGGACACACACGCACACTAACTAGCACGCACATATACATATACACACATTCAAGCATATATATATATATCTATATGCATATAACAACAGGATGAAGCAAATAATCGACCCACCGCAACTGGCCGACAACAGAACCATAATCACACAACAAGCATACACCAAGAACCGCACAAAACAGCGCACACCGCGCCACAGTACCTCCTCGCCGGAGGTTAGAAGAAGGCGGCGGCGGTGACACTTGGAACAGGCGGCGACGATGGTTCTGAAAATGGAGCCACATGGGAGAACACACGGAAACCACAGGGAATCAGAAAGAGGAAAAATCAAGGGAAGGAAATGAAATAGGAGAGATTGCTGAGATATTAAGAGATTAGAAATAAGGATATGGTTAATCGTGATTATCCCCTATATTACTATTTTTCCTTCTGCCAAACCAATAGCCTACAAGTGCCCCTGAATTAACAAGGTGCTGCAACGTGTCTCTTTATTCAACGGAAGCCCGATTTGTATCGTCTTTAATCTTTTTAAACGCATATTGATCGAAACGATACCAAAATAATCTTAAAATATTATGAAAATCCTGAAATTAATAAAAACATAAATTTCATAATTTTAAAATAATTTCTGAAGCACAATTTATACCCGCTTTTTAACAATTAACGAAACAACGCGCGAGTGAAATTAATCCCAAAAATCCCCAAAATAATTTTAAAATTCCCGGAATATTCCCAACTTAAATAAATGCGAGTTTCATAATTTTTGAAGTATTCGGGAATTAAATACAGATTTTACGAATAAATACAATCAGAAAATCACTCAGGGCTAAATAATTAATGAAATATTGATTTCTAAATTTTATAAAATTCCAAAAATAATTATTGTAGGTATAAAACCATAAAAACAATTTTTGAGACATTCCAAATATTTATGCAAATAAATTTGCATTAAATTCACTTTTAAAAGTGGAAACAATTCAACACAACTCCATAATTAATTACACGAACAACCCGGTACCCCATAAATCACACACATAAACAATAATAGAGCAACACATAGCAGTCAAAATCAATACACATATTTATTTAATTAAATATTTAATAATAACACCTTTAAATAATATAAAAGTATACGATTCGTTACATTCTTCCCCCTTAAAAAGATTCTGTCCTCAGAATCTGACTTAATTAAATAAATGAGGATATTTTTCAAGCATATCTGACTCTAACTCTTAAATAGGCTCTTCTATTCAAGGATCTATTCAAACCATACTTACTATAGACATAAACTCATTCCTAGGGATTCGCTTTTAACGAACTAGAATTCGGATCGATCACTCCACGCAAAACAAATTCGGATGAGAGTCCCTTGGCTCCCAATCAACGACTTGGTTCGAATCAGGTACATATCGCCTTAACATTGACACATATAACATATTATATATATATACATATATATATATATATACTGCAACTGCGGCAGTAATACCAACTCATAAATAATATTACCTATATTTCTTTATACCTCGAAAGGTTCAATATATTTAGGACTCTACTTATCCCTTCAATTCAAATTTAACCAATCACTTTTAAGGTGAAACTTTTGCCTGTACCATGATTCTAATTCTATATATTCATATTATTTCGATGCAAATCCGCTTTCTCTCTTTGTCTATCCTGAGTTGTTTTAACTCTTTCTCGAGTACATCACCACACTCTTGATGTACTAAATTAATTCAGGACTTTTAATAATATCTCTACTCCCACTTTCTCTCAATAGAGGGAGGACTTACACTTATGTCCACACAGTTCACTTTTTAAACCCATCATATATATACTCTCCACGTATCTTATATTGTCCGAATCATCTTTTCACTTTGACCCTCTGTCTAAGGATGATAGGTAATACTGATTTTCGATTTAATTTTCAACATCCGATCGCTTCTTACTCATTTCCATCAGTTAAGGCTGGGAAATAATCTTATATACTAATTCTCATCACCTTCAGATACTCATCTTCAATTCCCACAATTTCCAATTCTTTTACTGATTCCTTGGCAATCTTAACCATATTTAATCATTTTTCTCTACACGAGACATAAACTACTACACTGGCTTCGCTTATATGGTTGTTAGTGAGATACTCCAAATCTTTTGTAATTTTCAACCAAAATTCATATTTTAAAACTTAGCGTATAATTGCTTCCCTTCTAATCTTCATAGGGAAATCCTGGGGCGTTCTACACAGACTTTCTTATTCCTTAGACAGCTGAGGATGTTATCAATAAATACAAATACACCATCCAAGTACTCCTTATACACCATGTCCTTAATTCCTTATAGTTAGCTGATACACTTATTACTCCATATATTATCACCAACCTTACAACGCTTATAACCCATCATAATCACAATCTTTGACATGCCCTCAGGCTGTATCTTAAGACAATCCCGTAGAAATCACACACTCCTTGAATTAGGTCACATAATTAACCGATTCTTTATAGAGGTTACCTATTCTTATTTATCATTTTGTTAAATTCTCGATAATCAGTACACAATCTCATAATTTCATTCCCCTTTTCCAGCAACATCACCGGTGCATCCCAGGGGTCTCTATCTAGTATACTCACTTCCCTTTCCAATCACTTTCATAATTATCGCACTAATTATTTCATTCCACTGACCTCTAGAGACTCCAGGGCATTTATTTATTACTCCAACTTTCTCTAGCATAGGTATTTTCTCTTCTTCGTATCTTTACACATGGTGGATCTCCCTTATACCCTCAGCTTATTAATTCTTTTCTCGCATGATTGGAAGAATTCCTTATGTTGCTTATGTACACCTTATACTTCATTTCTTCTAAAACCACTCCTTGCCATAACACAGGACAACCAACTCAATCCTAAAATCACATCAAACCCCTCTAACTCAGAGGGTGTCAGATCAACTGCAACTACGTCCAACTTTTAAAGACTTGATTTCTTGGTTCTTTTGAAAGTTCTATCTCTAACTGAGCTGGATGTTGGCCCTTGGGGTGTAGTATCTTGAGTAATCATTCTACAACTCCTGAATTTTATGGGTTGTATTCTGATGCATAATGACCCTTATGTCCAATTTTGAAACATCGCAGATTTTTCTTGCACGCACCACTGAGTCTCCTTTCACAGGACTTGCAATCCACTGCTCACTTGACTGACTGGGCTGGAGTGGAAGCAACTGGAGTAGCATTAGACCTAGCCTGTAATAAACTCTATCTCCAGAATCTCTTACTCCTGCTCCGGCCAAACTAATTCTCAAATCCTTGAATGGATTCTCCTTGGTCTACTCTATCCCTAACACCTTCTGCCTTCCTTTTCTTAGCACTTTTGTCCTTAACAGTCATCTTCTGGTCACTTTCCATTACTAGGGCGACCTGAACCATAGAGGAGTATGTCTTGGGTTGCAATGCCACAACTCCTCTACGAATTTCAGGCTTCAACCCTTGTTGGAACTTCCTTACTTTCTGAATCTCCATACTTACATACTCAAGAACTAATTGGGCCAATTCTGTAAACTTGGCCTCATACTCCAATACACTTCTTTCACCTTGTTTCAGTTCTAAAACACGACTTCCAACTAATTCCTTAAACCATCGGAAAATACTTCTCCAAAAATAATTCTGTAAATCTTGTCCAAGAAACAGGGCCTTCTCCTTCCAACGCTCGAGTGGATACCCACCAATAATTTGCTTCATTCTTAAGAAAGTAATTCGTATAATCGGTTTTAAGATCATCACTTACTTGCATGAGGGTAAATGCCTTTTCCATTTCCTTCAGCCAATTTATGGGAACAACAGGATCCACTTCGCCCTTGAACTCTGTGGGCTTAACAGACTGAAAGGATTTAAAACTGGTAGTTTGGTTTAGCTCTCCTTGTTGATGTTGTTGCTGCTGAATCTGTTGGATTAACTACAACTGTTGTTGCTGGCGCAACACGCCTAGAATTTCATCTATAACTGGACCCTCCGTCAAACTACTACTATTTTCTTTAGACTGGGTAGTTTTCTTGGGTGGCATTTTCCTGAGCTATAGAGATAAGTTTATTCAAAATACAACATAATATTTAACAAAAGATATCACCGTTTTAAACGGTGCACCTATATTAGGAAAATGCTGCCCAATGAAATACCCATGTCCTTAATATCGGGGTCAATTTACAAAAGAAATCTAGATTAATAGCTTTAGCAACATAGCAGTAATGACAGTGTCAGAATCAACAACAGTACAGGAAAACTGAAATACAAAGATACTAAATACCGTAGTATGGCTCCTCATTATAACATCAACTAACTAACTTCCCGTCACTACTCAATTACCCTAGCAAAACTAATCTAATATACAATGAAACTTGACCGGCTATAACAGCCACCACTTACACAGAGCCAGCTAGTAATTCAAGTCAAGCTTAAGGAATGTTGGACTCCTCTAGGCACCATGATCCAAATTTCAACCAACCATTCCTCCTAGGATGATTTCTTATCACCCTCAAGTGATTCATCAATCACTGAATTACCCTTCCTTCTCAGGGCGACTTCTTATCTCCTACCATTAACTTATCTTTATAGGGTTAACTTTTTTAAAACCGCAACCTTCAATATCAAATCTTAAATCCTCTTTACTAATATCGTTTCTGAGATAGCTAGCAATCCGATGTGTATCTTATATTTCTTCCAGGCAGTTAACTCACAACTGCTTTCAATGACCAGGACTGTCTAATTACAAAATCTACTGACAATCCACTGCCTCGGGACTTCAAATGAAATTTCAAAGTCAAAGAATCAATAATATGGGGAGGAAAAAAGAAGAAAACATAGGTATGACTGAGAGAAACCATACAAGTACATAAGATAGCCAGTCTTAGTACTATACAGTTCAATATATAATTTGGTGGCATCCCACTAGACCCTTTTGTCACATAGATAAATGGTCAATTCATATGCATTATTTTCCCCAATCAATCGAAAAAGTCACCGAGGAAAAAAATAATGTTTAGATAAGAAATTCACAAATAGAAAAGAAAGAATCTGATTTGTAATGAGATCAACAAAACCCTAAGTGGCTTACTTCAGGTTCACAACTTTTTTACATGAAAGATAAGCAACTTATGGAATAGGAAACAATTACTCTGGAAATAAAATACATTTCAAGAAAGAAATAGAAGAGTTCAAAGATACCACCTCCGTTCTGATCCATATTCACTACAAAACATAGTCGTCATAACAGCCCCTGACTATTATCACGCTCCCCGAACTCATCAAGGTCACACATTCAGTCCAACAACCTCCCTTAATGTCGAAAATGTTATATTTAGGGATAATATGGGTGTCTCTATAGCTGACACACCAAGATCCACTTAAAAAAATGAGCTCTCGCAATCAGACTTAGATTTCTCGAAAGGCAACCTAGAGATCTCTATCGAACATTACTAATAATACATATGCGAAGGAATCGTACTCTAGGTTAGGGCAGTTCCAGTCAATCCTCAACAAATGTCAGGGTTGCACCTTAGAAACCCTTGACTGAACTTTTAGACTCGCTCCTCTGATTGAGTTGCTGACTTACATCTATATATAAACCTTCCTGCACTCTTTTGACTATACTCCTAACCTAAATCAGGGACTCAAACCTGTAGCTCTGATACCAACTGTGACGGCCTCAACCCCGGGGCAAGAGTTGACGTCATCAACAACAACCATAAGATAAACAATTCAATAATAGAATATAATTACGACCCCTTTTTACCAAGATCTTTGCCAGGTTTAAGTATGATTTAGGTTACAACTAACACAACCAAATTACAACAATCATCTTGACATAACTAACCTAACGCAGCAACTCAACAGACAATCTTTGGTCCAGCACAACCACCTCAGAGGAGCCTGACACGAAAGGAGCTGGAACTCTGCCCTGACTACCGCGTAAGAATATCTTAGGCATCTGCAATACATATGTAAAATATTCTGCAAGGGTGAGCAATCAATTGCTCAGCAGTACCACTATATGAATAACAATAAAATAGTTATGATAAACAGTGATAGGAACAGAGATTATAGCTCACTTGCAAAACATGTAAAACATTCATAAACTAGATATTCAAAACTAGCATGCTTTCAACAAAACAAACGTAGTAGTGTGCTGTGTACAAATACCAGAGTTTAATTCTGGCAGCCATTTTCATTTCCAAATCCCCTATATAACTTACTTGTTCAGTAACGAGAATCACAAAGCCAAATCAGATACTTACGGGTATGTGAAGACAGCTGATCAGGCTATCAACACTGGACGACTCTCACTGTCATCCTATATACCTATTTTGGAACTTAGAGACTAACTAGGTCTCTGACCTGCTGGACTAATCGGTTATATAATGCGCGCAACCGAATTAGCCTCTTACGCCACCTCAATAGGCCTACTCTGGCCCCAATGTATCCTATATCTGATCGTTTTATCCAGTTTTCAAAACAATTGTACCTATCTCATTTTTTAAAATCATTTATCTTGCCAGCACACATATAAAATCCATTCCACAATCATTTCATTCGAGATAGGTACCTTCCGAAGTTACTTTTCCCCAAATATAATTTGAAAACAGTGATTTATAACTACAAGGGATACACAACTTAAAAAATTTATGTTCCATTACGAAGTAAAACATTTAGCTATTCATACGTACTGAACCATAAAAGAATGGTCAAGGGTACTTTCCTTGCAGAGCTTTACGACTAACACTGACTGATTTTGATAGACTTGAACGTTCGGGCTCTAATGGAAAAATGACTGTCTCGTTAGAAGACATCCCTGCTCTGCAGCAATCTATCTCAAGATAGTATCCAAGACTCTCAGGGTTCTTCGCTTGGGAACCTCGAGGTACTTGTCGACATATCACTAGATTATCTTAGTTCGATATCAATTCTTGAGTCCCTCGACTAGAACCTACAGAGCCGAAATACCCTACGTTAGACGTCTAGGTATTCTTGACATATCCTCAATACCAATTCTACCCAATGATATTCAAACCTGACTCGTAATTATGTATATTATAATAACACACGCAACATATAGGGTTCACAATCTCAAAAATCGGTTCGATGTTCGTTTCCAGAAAATACATATACTAGTTATTTTACGAAATTAGTGTTATTGGTTTGGAAAAATATTTCATCACATCGTACAATCACGTTTCGTATAAAATATTTATATATATATATACATATTCGATCGACATACCGATAATTATCGTATACGCTCCCGTATTTTTGGATTAATTTTCTGAAAAATCGGGCAGCACTTCCTTTATTTACCGGCTAACCCGTCGAAGCAATTCGACGTCACAACAACCAAATTCACAACATAAATCAATTACACAATCCAACATTTACAACTCACAATCCCATCTGCTAATCCAATTCGATATAACATAACACATTGTTCATTTCAAGAAACCAATTTTATACACTAAATATTATTTATTTAATTTTATTTTAAAATATTAGGACTAAGAATATATCATCACAGTCCACCGTCCGCTCGTAACGAGTCATCGCGGTACGGCGGTAAAATTCTCGGGGTACCCGGTATTTCGGATTCCAAACAAAAATTTCACCGATTATTAATATTATTTTTACTGCACGGATATTTTATTTCATAAAATCAGTAAACAAAATTCCTGCAAGAAACAAATAATTCATATCAAAACCCACTGCACACTAATTAGGCCCAAATTAGAGCCCAACTACTAAGTCCAACTGACAGGCCTAATAACAGGCCCAACAGAAACAAACAGAGAAAACAGAACGGAGCACCACAGCACCAGAATTACGCCGCCCCACCTCGCCGGAATCGGGAGGCGGCAGCGAACACGACACAAAAAAAAGGACGGACACACACGCACATGGACTAGCACACCCATAGACATATACACACATTCAAGCATATATATATATATCTGTATCCATATAACAACAGGGTGAAGCAAACAATTGACCCACCGCAACTGGCCGGCAACAGAACCATAATCACACAGTAGGCACACACCAAGAACCGCACAAAATAGCGCACACCGCGCCACAGTACCTCCTCGCCGGAGGTTAGAGGAAGGCGGCAGTGGTGACACCAGGAACAGGCGACAGCGATGGTTCCAAAAACAGAGCCACAGGGGAGAACACACGGAAACCACAGGGAATCAGAAAGGGGAAAAATCAAGGGAAGAAAATGAGATAGGAGAGATTGCTGAGAGATTAAGAGATTAGAAATAAGGATATGGTTACTCGTGATTATCCCCTATGTTACTGTTTTTCCTTCTGCCAAACTAACGTCCTACACGTGCCCCTGGATTAACAAGGTGCTGCAACGTGCCTCTTTATTTAACGGAAGCCCGATTTGTATCGTCTTTAATCTTTTTAAGGGTACCACTTGCGAACGCATATTGATCGAAAAGATCCCAAAATAATCTTAAAATATTATGAATATCCCGAAATTAATAAAAACATAAATTTCGTAATTTTAAAATAATTTCTGAAGTGCAATTTATACCCGCTTTTTAACAATTAACGAAACAACGCGCAGGTGAAATTAATCCCAAAAATACCCAAAATAATTTTAAAATTCCCGGAATATTCTCAACTCAAATAAATGTGAATTTCATAATTTTTGAAGAATTCGGGAATTACATACAGATTTTAAGAATAAATACAATCAAAAAATCACTCGGGCTAAATAATTAATGAAATACTGATTTCTAAATTTTATAAAATTCTAAAAATAATTATTGTAATTATAAAACCATAAAAACAATTTTAGAGACATTCCAAATATTTATGCAAATAAATTTGTATTAAATTCACTTTTAAAAGTGGAAACAATTCAACACAACTCCATAATTAATTACACGAACAACCCGGTACCCCATAAATCACACACATAAACAATAATAGAGCAACACATAGCAGTCAAAATCAATACACATATTTATTTAATTAAATAGTTAATAATAACACCTTTAAATAATATAAAAATATACGAATCGTTACAAAGGTCCAGATAATATTCCTCATTCAGAATTCCCCATAACAACCTCGCCCTCTTCACTGTAACCTCATGTGCTTGCACAGAAGGAAGAATATTAGCACACATAAATTCATTCCAAGGACGAGCATACCTGTTCATCGCGACAGCAGGGAAATTACGATACTCGTTGGTTCCCCTTTTGAACTTCCACACTGTTCCCGACCAATAGAGAGTAATAATAATCAAGTCCATATCAAAGTCCTCAGGGGACTTTTCATTCCCATACTCCTTTTGTGGTTTCCTTTGTCGCTGTCCAATTACTCGGTGAATCGCCTCGGGTTGATAATCAACAGTAAGCCCACGAACAATAGAAAACCCATTCTTGTTGGCCTTAGCGTTCGCATAGAACTCGCGCACGATACTCATCGGAACCGCCTCAGGTGACTCACATAATGTAATCCATCCCTTCTCAGCAATCATCGGTAACAAATCACCATCCCTCCCTGATGGCAAGAACCCCCTCTCCCTCATAATAGGCTTAGTCAGAAGCTTGGTGTACTCTTCGTCAGCAGCCCCATCCAACAATCGAGGCCTCGAAGCAGTGTTCCTCGAAGAATCAGCAGTCGGAATGGTGCTGCTGCTCCCTATAGTTCGTGATCTCTTTGGGGCCATCAAAACCGAGAATAAGAGTTGGAGAATTTGTGTTTACTGTGTAGGAGATATTTTGTAGAGTTGAAAGTGTATGGGATGTGTATGTAGAGGTTGTATGTATATATATAGCAAGATTAGGGGTTGAATTTTATTAGGAGTAAGGATTGTGGCTAATGTTGTGGAAGAAATCGTGGGTTAATGGGGTAATGGGTGTTGTGGTTTTTGTTTTTGGTTTTTGGTGTTTTTTTATAGGCTGAAAATGATTTTTTTCAAAATTCAGGGGCGCAGGCGGTCGCTTGGCACTAGCAGGCGGGCACCTGCCAACGCGCGACCACCTGATCCTAGTAGGCGGGTGCCTGCAAGCTTCTGGAAAAATATTTTTCTGCCAACATTTTTCTGATTTTTTGGGTTTTTGGATAAATTACTAAATTCTAAGGTGTCCTAGGGTCTCATATCTTGGGTTGCCTCCCAAGAAGCGCTTCTTTTACGTTATTAGCTTGACGTAGAGTAATGCAATCAAGTTGACAATAAAACGGTACTAACCACTTCACGGTTTGCCGTATCCCTATAATAGTGCTTCAATCTCTGACCATTTACTTTGAATGCTTGGCCCAGATCGTTCTCAAAAATCTCCACCGCTTCATGTGGAAACACAATTTTGACGATAAATGGTCTAGACCACCTTGATTTCAACTTTCCAGGAAAAATTCAGAGACGAGAGTTGAATAGAAGAACTTGTTGCCCCGACACGAATGACTTAGGCGATAGCTTCCTGTCATGCCACCTTTTTACCTTTTCCTTGTACATTTTGTTGTTTTCGTATGCTTGAAGTCAAAATTCATCAAGTTCATTTAACTGAAGCATTCGCTTCTTCCTAGCTGCATTTAGATCAAGGTTTAACTTCTTCAATGCCCAATAAGCCTTATGCTCAAGCTCCGCAGGTAAATGACATCCCTTGCCATAGACAAGTTAAAATGGGGACATCCCAAGTGGAGTCTTATATGCTGTTCTATAAGCCCAAACAGCTTCATCAAGCTTCAAAGACCAATCTTTCCTTGACGGACAAAGGACTTTCTCTAGAATGCGCTTGATCTCTCTATTAGATACTTTAGCTTGACCATTAGTTTGCGGATGATAGGCAGTAGCAATACGATGATTCACATTGTAGCGTTGCATCATAAAAGTGAACTTACGATTGCAGAAATGGGACCCTTCATCAATTATGATAACTCGTGGCATTCCAAACCTTGTGAATATCTACTTATGAAGAAAACTCAACACTACCTTTGCATCATTAGTTGGTAGCTCCTTGACTTCTACCCATTTCAAGACATGATCGACTGCCAGCAAGATGTACTGATTATTGTAGGACGAGATAAATGGTCCCATGAAATTGATTCCCCAAGCATCGAAGACCTCAGCTTCAAGCATCACATTTAAAGGCATCTCATCCTTTCTGGTAAGATTCCCAATTCTTTGGCAATGATCACACCTTAAAATGAACTGATCTGCATCCTTAAACAACATAGGCCAGAAAAAACCTGTTTGAAGAATACGAGCTGCTGTCTTTTCACCACCATAATGTCCACCATAAACTGTGGAATGACAGTCTCGTAATATCCCCTCCGTCTCATAGAATGGGATACATCTCCTGAAGATCTGGTCAGCTCCTTGTCTAAACAAATATGGTTCATCCCACATGTACCACTTCACCTCATGTAGAAACTTCCTCTTTTGAGCCGCATTCATATTATGAGGCATTATATTGATAACAAGATAGTTCACAATGTCTGCGAACCATGGATCTTCCTCTTGAATTACGAAAAACTGCTCATCCGGAAAAGATTCGTTGATCAATATCTTATCATGTGAAGTAGAATTGGGATTCTCCAATCTAGAGAGATGGTCAGCTACTTGATTTTCAGTACCTTTTCGATCCTTGATCTCTAACTCGAATTCCTATAGCAAGAGAACCCAACAAATAAGTCTAGGCTTCGAATCCTTCTTTGAGACTAGATATCGGATGGCAGCGTGATCAGTGAACACTATCACCTTTATCCCAAGTAGATAAGATCAAAATTTTATAAAACCAAAAACTATAGCCAATAGCTCCTTCTCAATAGTAGTGTAGTTCAGTTGGGCTCCATTTAGCGTCTTACTAGCATAATAGACCACATGAAAGATATTATTCTTTCGCTGCCCAAGAACTGCTCCCACTGCATAATCACTTGCATCATATATCATCTCAAAAGGTTCTCTCCAATCAGGTGCCGTAATAACTGGTGTGGTGATTAAACTCTTCTTGAGAGTCTCGAATGCTGCCAAACATTCATCATCAAATTTGAAAGGCACATCTTTCTCGAGCAAGTTGCACAACGGCTTAGATATCTTAGAGAAGTTCTTGATGAAATGCCGATAAAAACACGCATGACCAAGAAAGCTACGGATTCCTTTTACAGAAATAGGTGGCGGAAGATTTTCAATGATGCCCACCTTGGCTTTATCTACCTCAAGACCTTTACTAGAGACATTATGCCCAAGAATGATGCCTTGATGCACCATGAAGTGACATTTTTCCCAATTGAGCACAAGATTAGTTTCAACACACCTTTTGAGCACCAAACGGAGATTATTCAAGCATTCATCAAACGAATGGCCAAAGACGGAGAAGTCATCCATGAACACTTCGACATTATTTCCAATCATATCAGAGAATATGGCCATCATGCATCTCTGAAAAGTGACAGGTGCACCACATAAACCAAAAGAAACTATGTGAAAAGCAAACATGCCAATGGACAAGTGAAAGTAGTCTTCTCTTGATCTTCATGTGCAATACAAATCTGATTGTATCCCGACTAGCCGTCCAGAAGACAATAATACTCATGACCAGCCAACCTGTCAAACATCTGATCAATGAATGGAAGAGGGAAGTGATCCTTCCTCGTGGCTTCATTCAACTTCCAGTAGTCCATGCATACCCTCCATCCTGTGACTGTTCGAGTGGGGATGAGCTCGTTCTTCTCATTCGCTACCACACTAATACGTCCTTTCTTAGGTACACATGCACGGGGCTCACTCAAGAACTGTCAGAAATAGGATATATGATTCCTACATCCAGCCACTTTAGAATTTCTTTCTTCGCCACTTCTTTCATGATAGGATTAAGCCTTTGCTGTTGCTCAACAGTTTGCTTGCTGCCTTCCTCTAGCAGAATTTTATGCCTGCAATACGAAGGGTGTATCCCTTTTATATCTGCTATAGTCCATCCGATGACCGATTTGAATTCTATCAAAATCCTTAAGAGCTTTTCCTCATCACTACCTGAAAGGTCAGATGCAATAATAACAGGCAAAGTAGATGCATCACCTAAAAAAGCATACCTCAAGTGTTCAGGCAGTGGTTTAAACTCCAAAGTAGGTGCTTCCTCAATAGATGGTTTGAGCTTTCCCTCAGTATTCTTGAGATCAGTATTTCCCAGAGATTCAAATGGCATGTCTAGCTTTCATTTCCACGGAGAAGCATTCAAATATTGTAACTGCTCATTGCCTTCATCATCTTCATTGTCAAAATCCCCCAATAAGGCTTTTTCTAAGGCACCTTATCACATGGTCAAGTTCTGAAATAACTGCAGAATCGACCAAATCCACCTTGAAGCACTCCTCATCTTCCGTAGGGAATTTCATCGCATTGAACACATTGAATGTCACATCTTGATCTTGCACCCTCATAGTGAGTTCACCTTTTTGCACATCTATCAAGGTACAGCCTGTAGCCAAGAAAGGTCTTCCCAAGATTATGAGAATCTGCTTATCTTCCTCGAAATCTAGAATGACAAAATCTGCAGGAAAGATAAGCTTGTACACCTTTACTAGCACGTCCTCCATGATGCCTCGTGGGCATGTAATCGAATGATCAGCCAATTGTAGAGACATGTAGGTGGGCTTCGGATCAGGCAAATTCAGCTTTTTAAAGATAGACAAAGGCATCAAATTGATGCTTGCTCCCAAATCGCAAAGGCACTTGTCAAATGACAACTTGCCAATGGTGCAAGGAATGGTGAAGCTACCTGGATCCTTGAGTTTTGGAGGTAACTTTTACTGCAGCACGACACTGCACTCTTCCGTCAGAGCAATGGTATCAAGATCATCCAGTTTCACCTTCCTCGAAAGAATACCTTTCATAAATTTTGCATAACTAGGCATTTGCTCCAGAGCCTCAACGAAAGGTATGTTGATGTGAAGTTTCTTTAACACCTCTAGAAACTTACCAAATTGCTTGTCCAGCTTTTGTTTTTACAATCGCTTAGGAAAAGGTGGTGGAGGATAGAGCTGTTTCTCCCTTGTATTACCCTCAGGCAGAGTGTGTTCAATAGTAGTCTTCCTTGGTTCCCCCTCTTTTTCCTTTTGCTTTTTTTCTTCATCCTTAACTTCAACTTCTACCTTTTTTGCTTTTTCAGCATCAACAACTTTTCCAGACCTTAAGGTGACATCTTTGACTTGCTCTTTAGCTTCCTTCCTACCTGGCACTTCAGTATCACTGAGAAGTGTGCCAGGTTGATGATTGAGCAAGGCATTGGCTATATGTCCAATTTGATTTTCCAAGGTCTTTATAGAATCAGCCTGACTTTTGCACAACAACTTTAACTCCTCAGAATCAGCACTAGAAGGTGGAGCAGCACCTCCTTGTTGAGGATATGATTGTCTTTGAGCAAATTGTTGAGGTTGCTGGAATCCAGGTGGATTAAACTATTTACTTGCAGCTTGCTGATATGGTTGCTGAACAACATTCTGATTATTGCTCCAGCTGAAATTGGGATGATTTCTGTTATTATGATGATAAGTAGCGGGCACAGGCTACTGCGGTTGCTGAAAATTGTTCACATACTGAACAGATTTATTAACAAGAGAACACTGATCCGTAGCATAAGAGCCTGCACAAAGATCATAGACACTAGCTATTTGATTTACTCCGTAGTTGGCTAAAGAATCGACCTTTATAGACAGCGTCTGAAGCTGCGCTGCAATAGCTATAGCTGCATCAACTTCTAGAATACCTTCTACCTTCCCAGGCATCATCCTTTGAGTTAGGTTTTCATACTCGTTTGCAGCCATAGTTTCAATGAGATTATAGGCCTCAGTATAGCTTTTGGCCCACAAGGCGCCTCCAGAAGCTGCATCAAGTATAGGCCGAGATTAGGCCCCCAAACTATTGTAGAAACCAGTGATCACCTTCCAGTCAAGTATACCATGATGTGGACACTTTCTCAACACCTCCTTATAGCGCTCCCAAGCTTCGCACATAGATTCTCCTTGTTGCTGAACAAACTGAGTAAGAGCACTCCTCATAGCTGCAGTCTTGGCCATTGGATAGAACTTCACCAGAAAATTTTACGCAAGATCTTCTCAAGTAGTGATGGACCCAGCTGGTAAAGAATGTAACCAGTCCTTAGCTTTGTCCTTCAGAGAGAATGGGAAAAGCCTCAGCTTGATAGCCTCATCAGTAACACCATTATATTTTAAAGTAATACAGATCTCGACAAAATTCCTGATATGCATGTTGGGATATTCAGTCGCAGCACCTCCGAAAGAAACAGAATTCTGCACCATCTGAATAGTGCCCGACTTGATTTCAAAAGTATTGGCCTGAATAGCCGGATAAATGATGCTTGATTGAATGTCATCAATTTTTGGCCGAGAAATGTCCATAACAGCTGGATCAGCTTGAACTACACGATCACCCATTGTTTCAGGTTCTTTCTTTTCACTCTCTTTATCCAAATCTTCAAAAACTATCTTCTCCGGAAAGTCAAGAGCTGTATCTGTCTCCTCAGCTTTATCCAGATTTCTCTTGCGGGTGCGAGAACGTGTTTGCATAAACGCTCGCTAGAGTACCTGAAACACAACCGGAAGCAGTAAGTAACAAGTCTTAATCAATGAATCCTAATGACCACTGATGGCAAGTACATAAACTAAAAAAATTAACTCCGAGTCCCCGGCAGCGGAGCCAAAAACTTGTTAGGAACAAAGCATGTGCTAAATAAATCACGCAAGTATACGCGTTCGCAAGTAATATAGAATGATTTATAGTTCGTTCCCACAGAGACTCTAATTATTTATATCTAATTAACACTTACTCACTAATGTATGATTATTCTTCAATGTCAAGACAATAACAATTAAGTTGATTAACTAATAATTACTACGAGAATTAAACACTTAAATTCACAATATTAAACACACATGAGATCCTTACGTCATTACTACTTCATTCAATAGTTATTGTTATTACCCTTAGCATGTAATGATGATTGATGATGATATTAATCGAACAACACGAAACTGATAAATGCCAACTTTCGTTGTACGAATACCATTCTACCAACCATTCATAATTAAGATAGAAGTTGAATAGGCATCAATTACGTTGAGACCCTATATGTCTACAGAATTTGACAACATAATGATTTAAGCGCAAGTTATTCATGGTGATTACACAGGGCAAGTAAAACAGTTAGAGTTACCCACTAATCATGCATACAATCCATGAACCTATGCTAGCATGTCAAGTTCTAAATCTCAAGATTCAATGTCGCTTCACAAGAGATTAACAGGCTATCTTACATGTTCGCGACGCACATAAGACGAATAAGCACAACCTATACTAGATATCATATAATCACCACATAACAAGGTATTAAACAATTAACTAAAAAAATCCATAGTAAATCCACTAGGATCCCATGATCACGACTAGCCCATAATAGAACTCATCATCACCATGGGTTTATATGAAAGCCTGATAATAACACAATGATATAAACTAATAAAAATACTTTATAAATAATAAAGTAGGTCACAAGAGTATTAAGGTTCAAAGCACAAAGAAAACTAACATCCACTGTTACAATGAATTAAAAGAATCACAAGATAAACTAATACTTCCTCTTCTTCATTATTGCGTGCTAAAACGGTATTATCTATCTTCTTGCCTTCGCTCTCGATAAAGAAAACGTCTTCCCATAAGGTTTATATAATAACCCAAGAGAACAAGTGCTAATAGAAGCCCAATTATAATAGAATTATAAAATCCAGATTCTGAAAATCCGCACCTAGGCGTCCGTCTCCTTCTTCCAGGCGGGCGCCTGCTCCCATCTAGCGGGTGCCTGCAAGCTCTCTGGAAAATTCCTATTTTTGCTTCTGTTTTTGCTGAATTCTTCGCACATCAACCCGGGACTGATTCCAAGCACTTCCTTAGGCTTTATTCTGATGAAATCCACTTATCTAAGCAAGTTATACCCTGAAATGCAAAAACACTCAAAAACGCGTCAAATACACAAAATACCCGAGTTCAAGACACCAATTCAAGCCGTTATGAGACACTCTAAGTGGTATAAAAGGCCACTTATCAGTTATCGTCCAGGGAAAGCAAATGTTGTGGCAGATGCGCTGAGCCGGAAAGAAAGATTGAATCTGTTAACTTAATGTGAAGAATTAGCCAAGGAATTTGACAAGTTGGAAATCAAAATTCATGTTCCCAATGAATCTACTGAAGCTATCTACACTATGACTTTTTAACCGGAATTACTAAAGAAGATTTGACGCTATCAAGAAGAAGTGATGAGTCAAGATGATGACTTAACCGAAGGAGAAATTACCACCCAGAAGGATAAAGAAGGAATCTTATGCTTTGCATCAAGAATCTGGATCCCTAATGTGACCGAGATAAAATAAGAAATATTGCGAGATGCGCATAATTCAAAGTATTCCATTCATCCAGGAAGTACAAAAATGTACCGCAATCTGAAAGAAAACTTTTGGTGGCCGAATATGAAGAAGGAGATAGCAGAAGGGGTAAGTAAATGCTACACATGCCAGTGAGTTAAAGCAGAACATCAATGTCCGAGTGGATTACTGCAACCATTGGATATTCCGGAATGGAAATCGGAACATCTAGCAATGGATTTTGTGGTAGGACTACCAAGGACTAAAGACAATAACAATTAAGTTGATTAACTAATAATTACTACAAGAATTAAACACTTAAATTCACAATATTAAACACACATGAGATCCTTACGTCATTACTACTTCATTCAATAGTTATTGTTATTACCCTTAGCATGTAATGATGATTGATGATGATATTAATCGAACAACACGAAACTGATAAATGCCAACTTTCGTTGTACGAATACCATTCTACCAACCATTCATAATTAAGATAGAAGTTGAATAGGCATCAATTACGTTGAGACCCTATATGTCTACAGAATTTGACAACATAATGATTTAAGCGCAAGTTATTCATGGTGATTACACAGGGCAAGTAAAACAGTTAGAGTTACCCACTAATCATGCATACAATCCATGAACCTATGCTAGCATGTCAAGTTCTAAATCTCAAGATTCAATGTCGCTTCACAAGAGATTAACAGGCTATCTTACATGTTCGCGACGCACATAAGACGAATAAGCACAACCTATACTAGATATCATATAATCACCACATAACAAGGTATTAAACAATTAACTAAAAAAATTCATAGTAAATCCACTAGGATCCCATGATCACGACTAGCCCATAATAGAACTCATCATCACCATGGGTTTATATGAAAGCCTGATAATAACACAATGATATAAACTAATAAAAATACTTTATAAATAATAAAGTAGGTCACAAGAGTATTAAGGTTCAAAGCACAAAGAAAACTAACATCCACTGTTACAATGAATTAAAAGAATCACAAGATAAACTAATACTTCCTCTTCTTCATTATTGCGTGCTAAAACGGTATTATCTATCTTCTTGCCTTCGCTCTCGATAAAGAAAACGTCTTCCCATAAGGTTTATATAATAACCCAAGAGAACAAGTGCTAATAGAAGCCCAATTATAATAGAATTATAAAATCCAGATTCTGAAAATCCGCACCTAGGCGTCCGTCTCCTTCTTCCAGGCGGGCGCCTGCTCCCATCTAGCGGGTGCCTGCAAGCTCTCTGGAAAATTCCTATTTTTGCTTCTGTTTTTGCTGAATTCTTCGCACATCAACCCGAGACTGATTCCAAGCACTTCCTTAGGCTTTATTCTGATGAAATCCACTTATCTAAGCAAGTTATACCCTGAAATGCAAAAACACTCAAAAACGCGTCAAATACACAAAATACCCGAGTTCAAGACACCAATTCAAGCCGTTATGAGACACTCTAAGTGGTATAAAAGGCCACTTATCAGTTATCGTCCAGGGAAAACAAATGTTGTGGCAGATGCGCTGAGCCGGAAAGAAAGATTGAATCTGTTAACTTAATGTGAAGAATTAGCCAAGGAATTTGACAAGTTGGAAATCAAAATTCATGTTCCCAATGAATCTACTGAAGCTATCTACACTATGACTTTTTAACCGGAATTACTAAAGAAGATTTGACGCTATCAAGAAGAAGTGATGAGTCAAGATGATGACTTAACCGAAGGAGAAATTACCACCCAGAAGGATAAAGAAGGAATCTTATGCTTTGCATCAAGAATCTGGATCCCTAATGTGACCGAGATAAAATAAGAAATATTGCGAGATGCGCATAATTCAAAGTATTCCATTCATCCAGGAAGTACAAAAATGTACCGCGATCTGAAAGAAAACTTTTGGTGGCCGAATATGAAGAAGGAGATAGCAGAAGGGGTAAGTAAATGCTACACATGCCAGTGAGTTAAAGCAGAACATCAATGTCCGAGTGGATTACTGCAACCATTGGATATTCCGGAATGGAAATCGGAACATCTAGCAATGGATTTTGTGGTAGGACTACCAAGGACTAAAGCAAATCATGATGCGATATGGGTAATCATTGACAGACTAACAAAGTTGGCACATTTTCTACCGATTAATGAAAGATTTTCTCTCAACAAGCTAGTGCACGTGTATCTCAAAGAAATTATGATGCGATATGGAGTTCCAATATCTATTGTGTCTGATCGAGATCCCCGTTTCAACTCAAGATTTTGGAGACAATTTCAAGAATGCTTTGGAACTAAATTAAACATGAGTACCACTTATCATCCTCAAACCGATGGGCAGAGTGAAAGGACTATCTAAATAATCGAGGACATGCTACGAGTTTGTGTGATTGACTTTGAAGGCAGTTGGGATGAGCATCTACCTTTAGTTGAATTTTCTTTCAACAACAGCTATCATGCGAGCATTGGAATGCCACCGTATGAAGCGTTATATGGAAGAAAATGCTGATCACCAGTATATTGGGATGAAGTTGGAGAATGCAAGGTTTTGGGTCCAGAATTAATCCAACAGACTAAAGAAAAGATAGAACTTACTCGAAAATGATTGGATGCAGCATAAAATAGACAACACAAATATGCAGATCAAGCTAGGAAAGATATGGACTACCAGGAAGGAGAGCACGTGTTACTCAAAATATCGCTATGGAAAGGATTAACCATATTTGGCAACAAGGGTAAATTGAAGCCATGATACGTCGGACCATTTGAAATTTTGAAGAAAGTAGGAAAAGTTGCGTACGAATTAGCTTTACCGCCTCATATGCAACATATTCACAATGTGTTTCATGTGTCAATGCTTAAGTGATATAATCCTGATTCTAAGCATGTAATAGAGCATGAACCGATAGATATCCAACCTAATTTGTCTTTTATAGAACAGCCGGTAAGAATTTTAGATCGGCAAGAGAGAGTGTTGAGGAATAAATCTGTATTTTTAGTGCGGGTATTGTGGAGAAACCCTATGGTTGAAGAATCAACCTAGGAACTTGAGAGTGAAATGTTATAGAAATATCCTCATTTCTTTTTGTAGGGAGATTCTGGGGACAGAATCCTGTTAAGGGGGAAGGATGTAACGTCTGGGAAATTTACGTCTGTATTATATCATATTTATAGTAAATTATGTGTGTTCATATGTCATTTATGTGTAATTAACTGTCAAACCCTAATTGCTATGTGTTTCATGCATTATGTGTCGTCCCGGTATTTTTAAAATATTTTTCAGATACTTTATTTTTGCATTTATAGCTTTCATTTCAAAAGTTATACGACCTGAATCATGATTTTAAAGCAAGTATTTCAAATAAAATAATGGGCCTTATTTTTCATCAAACAGCTTTTACCATCACATTATTCTGAACATCTGGGTATTTTACAAATTTTCTTGTTTCGCGAAAAATGACTTTTTCGGGCCCCATTGGGTGTTAAAACCCCCTCACAAAAATCACATTTTTATTTTTATAAAATTATTGGACTTTCATTTATACCATTTCTTTATTTTTTTGTATTATTCACAATTTTTTTGGAAATTTTGACATATATATTGTATATATAAAATATTTATAAATTAAATTTTAATACTCAAAAATTATAAAATTAGGGGCTTATTAATTTTAAGAGATGTAGAATTAGGGCCTTAATATTAATTAGGAGTATTAATTTTACTACTATAAATAGCCTAATAATTATTTAATTATAATTAATGAATCATTAAAAATATGTAAGAACAAATTCAGGTCGAGGATTCAATCGTTGATTTTGATCTGAGATCTGTACTAAATCAAGCAGTTCGAGTATCAAAATCGAAGGTTTTCATCTATTCTCTTTGTTTCTAGCATCAGTTTCATGTTTTAATTCATAGTTTTTGATTTTTGATTTCTAGGGTTTATGTTCGAATTAGGGCTTTTTGATTCTAGGATTATTATGGTGTTTTGATGATTGATATAGCTTCCTGATGTTATTTGCAATCGATTCATGGTGTTTAATTGAATAAACGATACCTGGATAGCAAAGTTTGATTATTAGGGTTTATGCTCGATTTTCAAATCACAACTCTGTAATTTCTGTGAATCTTTGGTATGTGTAATGTCAGGGGTTTGATTATACTTTTCTTTAGCTTTGATTTGCACTATAAATCATCGAGTTTCATGTACAAAATCAAAAGTTGGTATTTTGGGCCGGAATTAATGTCGATTTAGATCGGAAATTGTTATTCAGGGATGTTTTTGGTTGATTTTGGCATTAAATAGATTGGTGAAGTGATTTGCAGTGATTTGGGACCAAAAAGGATTCCAAACGATACGTTTTTTACTCCAAATCAGACTCGCCGGAGTCCAGTGAAGTCGACGGATTCTGGGTTTCTGTTAGTCCCTTAACAATATAACAAGAATTACAGAAGGGGGTTGAATGCAATTCTTGAAACTTTTTCTTAAATTAAAATGTTCTAACTCAAATATTTATATATATAAGTGTGAATTGATTAGTAGAGTGCGGAATAGTTACTTCAAATGAATCAAAACACAAGTAATTAAAAACAAGAGTCTTTAAAAACTTTCTGGTGGATTTGAATGATTCCACCAGAGATATATAATATATATTGAGAGAACTCTGTGTGCAAAAAGCTCACAGCTAGTTACAAAATGATAACAACTTAGAAAGAGGGAAATGCTAAGAATAAAGCTTACAAATGTTTCTCTCTTGGTTGCTTAGTTCCTTAGTTAGTTGCTATTTTATTGCTGCTTCTTGGTTTATATATCACCAAGATTACAAAGTAATAAGACAAGATAATAAAACAAAAACTATCAAGTCTAATACAATGTTACTTCATTACTCTATTCCAGCATCTTTGAATATCTTCATAATAGCATGGAAATGGAAATGCTTCTTTGTTCTTGAAAACCCAGTTGAATAGGCTACCACATTCTATTTGCATACACTCGACGCATGTGACTGTGCTGTCACTGTCAATAGATATTTGAATTATTTATCCGTCGGGTTTATGATCATCCGTCGAGTTATTGATCATCCGTCAGGTTGTTGATCATCCGTCGAATTCATTGTTGTTTATCCGTCGGGTAGCAATCAAACACTTGACTCCATTTCATTTATGCAGAATTACAAGACATCATCAATGTACAATTAATCAACCTATTCTGTATATCTAATTACAGTCAACATGACTTAAGTACTACTACAGATTCTAAACAATGTGTATGCAGAAATGTGCTACAGACTTATTGTTACATAAGCTACTCACTCGATGGATAATAAGTCATCATCTATCGGGACTAAAATGAGTTATCCTTCGGGACTATAATCCTTATCCGTCGAGTGCTACATTTTCACTTAGTAAAATCTACCAAGGTGTTTTGTTCATGAAATCATCAAGTACACAACATATACACAATAATCTCCCCCAATTTATGTCTACTGGAATTGTAGTCATAAACTAAGAGATACTTGATGATAATAAAACACCCTAAAAAATACAACTTTAAAAGATAGTAGATAGTACTAAAAAGTGCTTCAATTAACAAAATGTACAAAGTTTTACTCACGGTCATTTTCAAGATGCTCCTCTAGCCTGAGTAGATTTATCTAGTTTCTTGAAGGTCTGGATCTCTTTCCAAGCTTTCTGTTATTTTCTTCAATCTGATTTTGGAGCTGCCTGTGGAATTCCAGTTCATTAGATTCTGAGAGATTTACCTTTTCTTGTATTTCCAAGAGAGTCTCATTGCTAGAGATGCTCAATTGGTCTTCTAATCTGAAAAATCTTCTCACTCCTTTATCATCCATGAACTTCATTAGCCAGTAGGGCCTTAGATGCACTCTTCTCCCTGTGTAAGGAATAATTAGAGTCTTTGGGAGTGCATCTTTAGCTCTAACACTCATTAGTTTTTCAATCTTCTTTAGTACCATTCTTCTTGCAGTAACATTGAACCCAAAGTTCTTATTGAAGGATGAATAAACCTTAATCAGTACAGCTTGGCTTTCTAGAAGGATCCTGTGAAGTGACCACTGAATCTCCTTTCCTCCCTTGTACTTGAACACTAACCTTTCAGGTAGGTTTCTGTATGCATCAATTCCTCTCACTTCATCTAGTTCATCTAGATAGAGGTTTAGATCAGAAAATTCCTTGATGTCACACAAGTACATATAATCTCCTTTGTTGACTTTAGGTTGAGCTTTGACTAGAGATTTTGATTTGAGAGGTGACAGCTTCACTTTCTTGACTGCTCTTGACTTTGTTCTTTTTGGCTTGCTGAGGATTGGTAAATTGAAATCAGGAATTGGAATGTTTTCCCATTATATTGGCTCATCCTTAGGCACAATAGGTTCACCATAAATGTTCCTGTAAGGATCCACTATCTTGATATCTTCAAATACCACAGAGGGTTTTGATGCTTGAGTTGTAGTTGGAGTGGATTTCTTGGGAAACTGATTCTCCAATTCCTTATCAACAATGTCCAGTTTCCTTTTGGTTCTTTTAGCCAATTCCTTGATTCTTAGAGACTTCTTCTGTTGTTCAACTTGCTTTTTTGGATCTTTAGATTCAATGATTTCAGATGGCTGAGCAAGAATTTGTTGTGATGAATTTACAGCATGTAGCTTGGCCAATATAGCAATTTGCTCTTTCTTTTGTTTAGCCTTTTAAGCATCTAGAGCAGCTTGCTTCTTTTCCTGCTTCAATCTAGCCTTTTCTTCTCTCTTTGCTTGAGAAAATTGAGGATGTCCACCCACCACACAAATTTCTTTCCCATTCCTGAAAATTTTAGCAATTCTCTTTTTAGAAGCTGAATCAGCTGGATCTTTGTAGAAAGAAATTGACCTTGACAGAAGCTTCTTTTCATCAGGCTTAGGTGTCTCATACACAGTATCCAAAGGGTTCTTCAATGATAATTTTGAATAATTTACCTTTGGTTTCAGAATTATTTCAGCCTTTGGAGATTTGATGCAGGATGATTGTCCCCTTTCCAGATAGTTCATGCTCATCTCATTCACAGAAATTTGCTTGACTTGAGAGTGATGGATGGATGACTTTACTGGCTCCTTGACTAGTTCAAACTTCCTTTGTATATCCTCATCAATCTTCTTCCAGTTGAGTGGACTCAACTTCTCCTTTTCAGCTGCTCTAAAGTTGGCTGCTGCTGCATTTATCAGATCTATACTGGTTGTAACTGGTGGCTTTGAGATAGTAATTGAAGGCACAATCACTTTACTGATTTGAATTTGAAGCTTCTCCCCCTCACTTAGTCCGTTCTCCCCCTTTTTGTTATCATCAAGTTGAGCAGAGGAGGGGGTTTGAGCAGCCACCAGTTTTTGAAGTAAATCTGTCTATTGGGCTTGATGAAGATGAATGGCTGTCAAAGATGCTTCCATGGTTGACATTCTTGGTCCAATGCATCTATCTTGGTTGCAAGATCAGATTTTTTCCTTAATTGCTTCTTGATGTCAAGCATTGTAGCTTCTGGAAGCTTAGAGTCCATTTTGTCTGAAATGGCCTTCTTCATCTCCTCAATATCACCCTTGATGGTGTTTACATCCCTAGCATGTTGGAAGCCTTGAATTTGTTGAAGTTGCAGAGAGGCTAGATATGCCTGAATGAGCTTCTTGGTGCTGGCATTGGAAGTGGTTTGAAGAGAAGTATATGTATGATTGATTAGTTGGATCAGGGTTATCTTGAAGTAGTGCTCATCACAGTGTTTTGAAAATGCCCATGATGGCATACCTGATCTTGAACTGGAATCTACTTCTCCCCCTATGTCCATTGCTTCATCTTCACTATCCCCACTTTCATCACCAAAGAAATCAGCTGAGCCACCAGTCTCATAATCCACATCACCAGCTGTAGAGGGCAAAGCTGTGATGGCATCCTTAGCTCTTATCATAGACTGTGTGGTATGCACCAGATTGAGCATCATTTCTGCATTATCATTGCCATGTTCAGCTAGAAGTTGATAAGCTGGAATAGGGTGAGTAAATGCCTCAGCATCAAGGGAGGTGGAATCTATAACAGCTTTAGGTTGCTGAGATAGTCCCTCCCTGTCTGCATCCTGGACATTCATTAACTCACTAGCAATGACATCCATCCTTATAGCTCCAGTACCTGCATTTCTCTCATTTTCTCTCTTTTATTGCATCAGGGTCTCACCCTGGCTCCCCACCCTCACACCCTCACCTTCACCATCTAAGGTGGGACTCCTCTCACTTTTTTTGCTAATCCTGAAGAAATGGATTGCATAATTTCACTCATTTCCTCTCCTTTTTCCTGGGAGCAACCCAGAGTCTCACTCAAAACACTCTTCTCTCTCAATCCTAATAGTGACTGTACAACCACTAATTCTTCTGCACTTGAAATAAATGAAGTTTGAAGCTGTGCAGAGATACTCGACAGATCAGTGATATCCATCGGGTGAGTGGTTCTGCTATCCGACGGATAACTGCTGTTAAGCTTATCCGTCAGGATACAATCACTACTCCACGGATGAGCAATATCCATCGAAAGAGTAGAAATGAATGAACTAGGAATGGAAACTATTGTGGACTCTGTGCTGATTGAAGATATTTTGGGCACAGATGAGTCAACAGTTCTTGAAAGAATGGGCAAGTGAGCCAACAAATCATCTAAAAGATGATGCTCACTTGCACTAGATTTTGGCTTCCCCAACAAAGTGAAAGAAGGGGAATCAGGAATTGATGTGTTTATCATATCCGCATCCAGTGAGTTTGTGGGTGAGTTTGGTGTTTGAGGTGCTTCTATTACTAGAGATTTTGGTTGTGACTCCACATTTATTGGAGCCACATCAAACTAAATTTGTGAAGGTGCAGTGACTGTGTCTTTAGCACCAGTTTGCACAGTGTGTGTACCCTGTGCATCCCCAAGGGTTTTAGATTTCTTCTTTCTAGCATAAGTTTGGGGTGAGCTTATGTCCCTAACCCTCTTGGCCTGTGCTCTTGGTTGAGAGCTTTGTTCAATAACTACATCCTTTTGGGAGGATGCAGCTAGAAATGAGCTTTTATCCATTTTAAGCACTGCAGTTTGTTGGGAAACTGCAGTGTGGCTAGGCTGTGAATCACTCAACTTTCCATCCTTATCCTTAGGGTTTCTTTTATGTTCACCCCTTCCCTCACCTGTCTTACCCACCTGCACACTCCCCTCTTTGGTTTTGGTGGATTTTGCAACTGGCATCTTTTAAGAGATACCAGAGGGGGCTTTCTTTGATTTGGATTTTGAAATATTTGTAGGTTTGGTAGCTTGGGTAGGCAACTGTTGGGTCATTGACACAGTTTCCATAGCCACACTAGAACTCAAAGAAATTAGTGAGGTTGGAATAGTGGTAGGAATAGATGAACTTACCTCACTTACATGAGATGCTTCTATTACAGAGAAATAGAACAGTGACACCTCCTTGTGATGATTGGCCCTGTTCAAATCTGCAATGAGCCTTCTATCTTGAACCCAACAATCTAATTTGTTGTTAGGGTTCTCAAGCACAATACCCTCAGAGAGATGGTCAGCTAACATCATAAAAAATCTAGCATAATACACATTCTTACCTCTCTTATTTAACTCTCCTAGTTTAAAACCTAACTCAAACAAAATAAGGTCACTGAAATTATAGAATTTATCTGTAACTAGCATGTAGAGCATGTTAAGCATTGAGATATTGACTAAATCAAAATTACTGATTTTACCTGAAAAGACCTTTGTCACTACATCACACATAAAAATCCATTATTTTCTAAGGCCCGGTCTCCTAATGTCACTTAACTTAGAAGTAGAAAGAGCATAGTTCATGGAATTAAGCATATTAATTATATCAGTGTCAGTGTGTGGTGAGATCACAGTGTTATCAAGAATCTTGAAACATGCTTTTATAACATCACTATTGATACATAATTCTTTACCTTTAATGGTTAGAGTGATGGTCTTATCTGTTGAGTTGTATGTAGCAGTGGTCCACATCTCTTCAACAACTTCACAAAAGATTGTGGGAGATTCCAGTATGGCATAGCTAAGCTTGCAATTCTTCACAAAGTCCATCATCTTGTGATAGTCACCAGATTGCTGAATACTCTTGTTTACTAATGCAGTGAAATTGTTCTTCTCATAAATAAACCCAGTTTGAGACATAATCTTGACAACGGGAACCATTGTTAGAGAATGAGAGCTTGAAGAGTAAGAGTAAGTGCTTTGAATTAGAAAGAAATTTGAGGAGTTGATTTGAGAATGATAAAAGAAAAGCAATTGAAATGGAATAAGCTTTTATACTATCTCAAAAATAACTGCTAAAAATAATTAAGTAAAATAAAGTAACCAATAAAAATTTCCAAAAATAGCCGTTTAAAAATAAACAGTAAAAATTCCACCCATTATCTGTCGTGTTATGCTTACAAACTATAAGTATACTCGATGGATAATATTCAGGGAATTAACGGCTGAGATTAAGACAATTCGACGGATGAGGATAGACTGTTATCCGTCGAGTCATAAAATATTCCAGAAAAATAATTGATTTTTATTAGCAAATAGTATACCGACGGATGATCAAACTCGATGGATAAGGATCATCTGTCGAGATGTAAATTTTGACTTTGCCAAAATTTCATCCAAGACTGAAAAATCAATTAAATTTCTTACTGCATATGAACTTGCAAATTATCTCATATAAATTTAAGAATAATTAAGCATACCTAACTGACTTACCAACCTTGAAAAGGTGGATTCATCCAGTGGCTTGGTAAAGATATCTGCAAGCTGCTTCTCACTTGGAACAAAATGTAGTTCCATAGTACCATTCATTACATGTTCCCTTATGAATTGGTACTTGATATCTATGTGCTTTGTCCTTGAATGTTGTACAGGATTTTCAGTGATGGCAATTGCACTTGTGTTATCACAGAAAATAAGAATCCTCTCAACTTGCAAACCATAGTCTATCAATTGATTTTTCATCCATAAATTTTATGCACAACAACTACCAGCAACAATATATTCAGCTTCAGCTGTAGAAGGAGAAACTAAATTTTGCTTTTTACTGAACCAGGACACAAGTTTGTTTCCTAGAAATTGACAGGTTCCTGTTGTACTTTTTCTATCAATTCTACAACCTGCATAATCTGCATCTGAATAACCAGTTAGATCAAAACCAAAATCTCTAGGGTACCAAATGCCAAGTTTTGGTGTTCCCTTGAGATATTTAAAAATTCTCTTAATAGCTATTAAGTGAGATTCTCTAGGATCAGCCTAAAATCTAGCACATAAACATGTAGCAAACATTATATCTGGCCTACTAGTTGTTAAGTATAGAAGTGAGCCAACCATGCCCCTATGACTTGAAATATCCACAGACTTTTCAATAGTGTTTAATTCAAGTTGCAGTGGCCATGGAAGTTTTTGCAGATGTGCAATCCATTAGATCAAACTTCTTTAAAAGATCAAAAATATATTTAGTTTGACTAATGAATATTCCATCACTAACTTGCTTAACTTGTAAACCAAGAAAGTAAGTTAGTTCTCCCATCATACTCATTTCATACTTACTTTGCATCAATTTGGCAAACTTTTTGCAAAGTTTTTCATCTGTAGAGCCAAAGATAATATCATCTACATAAATTTGAACAAGTATACTAGAGCCATTAACATTTCTAAAGAATAAAGTTTTATCTACAGTACCTCTTGTGAAATGATTTTCCAAAAGGAACTTTGATAAAGAGACATACCAGGCTCTAGATCCTTGCTTCAATCCATAAAGTGCTTTCAAAAGATAATAAACATGATCTGGAAAATTTGGATCTTCAAAACCAGGAGGTTGACTGACATAGACTTCCTCCTCCAAATCTCCATTCAGAAACGCACTTTTGACATTCATTTGATAGACCTTGAAATTGGCATGGGCTGCATAGGCTAAGAAGATTTTGATGGCTTCAAGTCTTGCAACAGGAGCAAATGTTTCATCAAAATCTATTCCTTCTTGTTGACAATAGCTCTTAGCAACCAATCTAGCTTTGTTCTTGACTACTATGCCATTTTCATCCATCTTGTTTCTGAATTCCCATTTGGTGTCTATTGGATTCTTTCCTTTAAGCTTGGGCACCAGCTTCCATACATTATTCCTTTTAAATTGGTTTAGCTCCTCCTGCATAGCTAAAATCCAATCAGGATCCAACAAAGCTTCTTCTACCTTCTTTGGTTCTTCCTTGGAAAGAAAGCTGTTGTATAGACATTCTTCTTGAGTTACTCTCCTGGTTTGAACTCTAGAAGAAACATCACCAATTATGAGCTCAAAGGGGTGATCTTTTGTCCATTTTCTTTGTTGAGGTAGATTAGCTCTAGATGAAGAGGCCTCATTGTTGTCTTGATGTGTGATTGAGTTTTGATTGTTGGAAACTCCCCCTGAGTTTGTGGATCTTTGATTTGAGAAAGGGGAACTTTCTATAGGTGATCTATCCTGACTTCCTGCTTCTTTTGATAACCTGACGGATGGTGAATTTTGGGTACCAACGGATGAAGCTGGTTTTCTCCCGACGGATAACGCAGATTGCCTCCCAAAGGATGAAGCATTATTCAAATCGACAGATGTTGAGTTTTGTGCTTCATTGGTAGTAGATTTTTCTGCATTATCCTTTGATACTGTTTCTTGATCACTTTCATCATCACTTTCATCACTAAGAATCTCCATATTGTCGAATTTGAGGCTCTCATGATAATCTCCATCTTGAAGTCCTTCAATCTTTTTATCATCAAACACAACATTTATTGATTCCACAACAATGTTGGTTCTTAGATTGTAGACTCTATATGCTTTACCAACAGCATATCCAACAAAAATTCCTTCATCTTCTTTAGCATCAAACTTCCCATTTTGATCAGTTTGATTTCTCAGAATATAACATTACAACCAAAGATATGAAGAAAATTTAGAGTTGGCTTCTTGTTTTTGAACAATTGATAGGGAGTCTTGTATCTTTCTTGATTAACTAGGGAAATATTCTGAGTGTAGCATGCAGTATTTACAGCTTCAGCCCAGAAATATGTTGGTAGTTTAGATTCTTCAAGCATTGTCCTTGCAGCTTCAATAAGTGATCTGTTCTTCCTTTCCACTACTCCATTCTGTTGTGGAGTTCTGGCTGCTGAAAACTCATGCAGAATCCCATTTTCCTCACAAAATGCTCTCATGACTGAATTCTTGAACTCAGTTCCATTGTCACTCCTGATTCTTCTAACCTTGAAATCAGGATGATTATTGACTTGCCTTATGTGATTGATGATGATTTCATAGGAAATATGTCCAAGAGAACTTTGAGAAATCATCTACAATTACTAGGAAAAATCTTTTCCTTCAGATGGACAACACATTTACTGGTCCAAACAAATCCATGTGTAGCAGTTGCAAAGGTTCTTCAATCGTTGAATCAAGTTTCTTCCTGAATGATGCTTTAATCTGCTTCCCTTTTTGACAGGCATCACACAGTCCATCTTTAGAAAACTCCACTAGAGGAATGCCTCTAACCAGTTCTTTTTTTACTAGCTCATTCATGGTCTTGAAGTTTAAATGGGATAGCTTCTTATGTCATAGCCAACTTTCATCCTGACTTGCTTTACTGAGAAGATAAGTAACAGATTATGAATTAGATGAGTTGAAATCAGCTAGGTACACATTTCCTTTTCTCACACCAGTGAGAGCCACTTTGTTGCTTCTTTTGTTAGTCACAACACAGGCTTCTGAGTTGAAGGTTACTGAGTTGCCTTTATCACAAAGCTGGCTGATACTCAACAAGTTGTGTTTGAGACCATCCACTAAGGCAACCTCCTCAATGATGACATTGTTCTTTGAAATCAAGCCATATCCCGCAGTATAACCCTTGCTGTCATCTCCAAAAGTAATACTTGGGCCAGCTCTCTCCTTGAACTCTGTGAGCAGGGTAGAATCACCAGTCATGTGTCTTGAACAACCACTATCCAAGTACCAAAGATTCTTTCTGTTTCCTTGCACACATCAAAATCAAATCAAGTTGATTTTGGTACCCAAGTTTCCTTGGGTCCTGCCTTGTTAGCTTTCTTTTTCTGTTTCTTAGGCTTTACCTCATTTGACTTGGGGATATCAGATTCATCCTTGGTCATTTGAGTTGGGCCTTTGAAACCATTCATTGCAACAGAGTTATCATGCACATTGTAATCAACAGGGAATGGCATGCTATTAGTGAACATGTTATTCCAGAAAGGCATGCTAAATGGCATTTGTGGCATACTAAATGCAGCATAATAAGGATTAGGTGCAAATGGCATATTAGAAAACTGTGCATTCAAATTCTGTGTAGACATAGCATTGATAGGCATGGGGGGCATGGCATTCATATTAGTAAAGTGAGGTGGCACAGACATGGAAGTAGGCATGGCAGATTTGCAATTAACAGACAAATGATTCACACTACCACACTTGAAACTGATTTTTCTAGGAGCATATTTATCAGGTGTTTAGTTATTGTGTTTGTTAATCCCTACTTTACCATTTCTATTATTTTTCTTTTTAACCTCTGTTTTCATCTCAATCTTTTCAAGTCTGTCACTTAACTGTTTGACAGTCATGTGACCAACATTAGCCTTTTTCCCTTTCTTAACTTTACTCGATTCTCCTGAAACAAATTTCTTGGAAACAGATCCATACTTTTCATTCAGCTTAACAAGTTTGGCTTTACTGATAGGCTTGCTTACAGCTGACGGATGGGGATTTTCATCATTCGACGGATAACCCTTTTTGTTCTTGTTCTTTTTCCAGGCTGCATCACAGAAGGACTCGATTCCTTGAACTTTTGTGATTTGAGCATGGACATCTCTAGATGTTTTCCATGCCTTAATCACCTCCTGTTCACGCTCGAGCTGCTTCTTCAAAATTTCTTCTTTCTTCAAGGACTCAGTTAATTCCTCCTTGGCAATCTTACACTTAATTCTTAATTTTTCAAAATCAATGAACTGAGACTCTAGCACATTATTTCTCTCACTTAAAAACAAATTATTTTCTTTGATTTTAACATTTTCTTTAGTAAGAGACTTAAGTGTAACACGCAAGTGATATAACTCTATAGACATGTCATTTATAGCATCATTACACTCAGCTTTAGATAAATGTGCAAGGTTTGTAGTAATTACTTGATTGCTTGAAGAACTTGTTTCTGTTTCATCAGACTTGGCCATTAGGGCTAGATTGACATAACTGACATCTTCATCTTCATCCAGACCATCTGCTGCCCAGTCATTTTCTTGTGTAATAAAAGCCCTTTCATTTTATTTTAGCAGCTCAAAGTATTTTTGCTTATAATCCACAGGCTCAAACTTTTTCTTGCTTGAATCTGACTTTCTACACTCACTGGCAAAGTGCCCTGCCAAGCCATATTTGAAACATTTGAATTTTGATTTATCCACCATGTTTCTATTTGGCTTGGCAGCTCCAAAGTTCTTTTTGAACTTGAGCTTGGCAAATCTTCGGGAAAGAAATGCTAAGTGTTCATCAATGTCTTTCATGTCATCTTGGCTCAAAGAATCTTCACTTTCTACTACAAGCCCCTTGCTCTTGCTTTCACAGACCCTTGAAGTTGACTCAACAGCTTCCATCTTCATCTCCTTCTCTTTCTCTAACTCAGCAACTAGTGCAATGGACCCTCCTTTCTTCTTTCCTCTCTCCATCCTCTCATCTTGCTCTATTTCAAGCTCATAAGTTTTCAGGATGCCATATAGTCTCTCCAAAGTAAACTCCTTATAATCTTGTGAGTTTCTTAATGAGACTGTCATTGGTTTCCATTCCTTTGGAAGAGATCTAAGGAATTTCAGATTGGAGTCTTTTGTCTAATAAACCCTTCCATGCAACTTTAGAGCATTTAACAGTTTTTGAAACCTACTAAAAATGTCAGTGAGAGACTCACTTTCTTCATTATGAAAATGCTCATATTGTTGAATCAGTAGCTGCATCTTGTTTTCTCTAACTTGCTCAATGCCATCACAGATGATCTGTATTGTATCCCAAACATCCTTGGCAGTTTTGCAGTTGATAATGTTGTCAAACATATCAACATCAACGCCATTAAACAGGATATTCATGGCCTTTTTATCCTTCCTGACTTGTTCAATATCAGGATCAAACCATTCATGCCTTGGCTTGGGGATCGATGGCTCATTTCCAGTTACAACTCTCATTGGAACATGAGGGCCTCTTTCTATGCAGTCCACATAGGCCTCATCTCGAGAAAGCAAATGAAGATGCATCTTTACCTTCCAATGATGGTAATTATCTTTATCCAGAAAAGGAATCTTGAGTCCAACATCCTTCTTGTTCATCTTGTTGTATTGTTTTGATCTTTAAACTCTTTGTTCTTCAAGAGCTTGCTCTGATACCAATTGTTAGTCCTTTAACAATATAACAAGAATTACAGAAAGGGGGTTGAATGGAATTCTTGAAAATTTTTCTTGAATAAAAATGTTCTAAGTCAAATATATATATAAGTGTGAATTGATTAGCAGAGTGCAGAATAGTTACTTCAAATGAATCAAAATACAAGTAATTAAAAACAAGAGTCTTTACAAACTTTCTGGCGGATTTGAATGATTCCACCAGAGATATATAATATATATTGAGAGAACTCTGTGTGCAAAAAGCTCACAACTAGTTACAAAATGATAACAACTTAGAAAGAGGGAAATGCTAAGAATACATCTTACAAATATTTCTCTCTTGGTTGCTTAGTTCCTTAGTTAGTTGTTATTCTATTGCTGCTTCTTGGTTTATATATCACCAAGATTACAAAGTAATAAGACAGGATAATAAAACAAAAACTATCAAGTCTAATACAATGCTACTTCATTACTCTATTCCAGCATCTTTGAATATCTTCATAATAGCATGGAAATGACAATGCTTCTTTGTTCTCGAAAATCCAGTTGAATAGGCTACCACATTCCATTTGCATACACTCGACGCATGTGACTGTGTTGTCACTGTCAACAGAAAAATGAATTCTTAATCCGTCGGGTTTATGATCATCCATCGAGTTATTGATCATCCGTCGGGTTGTTGATCATCCGTCGAATTCATTGTTGTTTATCCGTCAGGTAGCAATCAGACACTTGACTCCATTTCATTTATGCAGAATTACAAGACATCATCTATGTACAATTAATCAACCTATTCTGCATATCTAATTACAGTCAACATGACTTAAATACTACTACAGATTTTAAACAATGTGTATGCAGAAATGTGCAACAGACTTATTGTTACATAAGCTACTCACTCGATAGAAAATAAGTCATCATCCGTCGGGACTAAAATGAGTTATCCGTCGGGACTATAATCCTTATCCGTCGGGACTATAATCCTTATCCGTCGAGTGCTACATTTTTACTAAGTAAAATCTACCAAGGTGTTTTATTCATGAAATCATCAAGTACACAACATATACACAACTGTTTCAACCCAGATTCCGGTGGTGTTCTTCACTGACCCGGAATCCAACCCGGTTGACCCGTTTGGTTGACCCGGTTTTGATCCAAAATTGTCAGAGTTTAGTTTCTGACATGTGTTTCTGAAATTTGATTTTAATTTTAATTTTTATTAATTATAAAAATCAGTTTTATTTATTTTGTAAATTAATTAATTAATTATTTAATTAATTGATTTATACTATAAATAATTCTGAATTATTTCCTAAAAATTAGTTTCAATTATTTTCTTAATTATTATTTATTATTTATTATTTATTTATTATTTAAAAATGGTTAATTATTTTGATAATTAATTAAATAATTTTCAATAATTCATAATAAATTCATTTTAACTCCAAAAATTATAGAAAAATCATTTTTAGTTCTGATTTTTCTTTAATAATTATTTAAAAATTATTTTAGGGTTTAAAAACTTGTAATAATTATTTATATTGAATAATAAATTGAATTATCTGTGTTAAATTGATATTAAATAGACCGTCAGTTCGATTCAAGGGAAACGAAAGCCTTTTATCTCAGAAAAATGAAATAATTTCATTAAAAATAATATTAAAACCTTAATTCATCTAGAAATTAGTTGAACTTGTTATTTATTTGATTATAAGCCGAATTGTGAGTCAGATAATGATTAGTTAAGCGATCAGCGAGTCGATTGTGATTCTAAAAAATTATTTTAACTATAAAAAATGATTATGTGGCTTATGTGCTTATGTGTATTATTTGGTTAATCGAGTCTTGCTTGCTAATGTATAATATACAAGTCAATAATAAGTGCATGGGTAGACAATAGGAACGATGTGAAGTCGATTCAAGACGCAATTGAAGTACGAAATGACTAAACCAGTCTATTTCTCTAACAGAACCTATGCCAGCAAGGCAGGTTGAGCCAGTAATAGACGAAGGTGATTTAATTGAAGTGAGTCATGTAGAAGGAAAGTTTTTCTCCTATTCTAATTTCAGAAAAGTGATAATTCTTCAGATTCTTATCACGCTTGCACTCTTTTGATTCTTGTTCATATTCATTTCGATTCTTGATTTCTCTTTTTCTTTGAATTTCTTATTCATATTCCAATTACTCACATATATTGATATATTCTGGTGATTAGAATATATCAAAGCATACCGATAGTTCCGGTTGCAACTCCATGGACTGGATAGTGATATTTTTGGGGATTAAGTTTACTTAATCCTAAGGACCGGGACATAACCGGATCCTTGAGATGGACCATAGTGCCTGGGTGCCCGACTGGATCTATTTAGTGGGATATAGATCTACACTGTATTCTCCAGCAGTGGCCAGTTTAGTTCGTTTGTACTCTCCAGCAGTGGCCTTCTTTCTATTCTCGCGGGGTTATATCTTTGCAGATATACCCAGGTTACTGATGCATTTAAACTGCTTTAACACTGTTTATAATTTGCGGACTTGTTGAGCAATTTTTGGCTCAGCCTTTTTTGTTGTTATTCACCTTATTGTTTTCAGTTAAGAAGGAATATGAAACCCATCAGGACTCGAGTGGTAAAGAAGCGGTTCAAGCCTTGGGATCCTCTCATACCCAAGGTGTTGATCCCAATCCAGAAAGAAAGCTTTGAGTTGCCCGAACAGGTGGAGTATAGATAGTTAGTGTGTGTGTTTGAATAAAAGATGAAGTTAGTTTAAAACTGGTTAGACAATGGTTTGTAATAAAGAGAGCTTGCAAGTTTTGAATCTGGTTTGTAATAAAGTTGTTAATGGTTCTTATTTTTATACTTCAACCTAAAAAGATCCTGGTTAGTGTTAAAGGGGTTTAGATACATTTCTTTATTATTTGTTATTCAGATTGTACAGGTTCAGTGATTAGCTAGTAATTCCTAGACTTATACCTCGGGTCTGGAGGGCGTTACAACAGTTCCATGGAGTCATTTATACCATTAATAACAACAAGCCAACATTCAAACCGCTGCGGCCGAAAATAACTAAAAAATCCGGCGAGATTGAAAAAACTCCAATGAGTTCACGATTTTGATGATTTCTAAACCAAACAACGCGGTTTATAGCTCAAATTAAACCTCTAAACATTTCCAATCTATCCATATCATCAAACACAATCATCATTCCAAGAATAAATCAAATCAAAAATTCTATAAATACCAAAATTCAGATTATTCATTACGAAATTAAAACAAATCAAATAAACATATGAATCGACTCTCCTGATCATTTTAAATCTATCTATAACATCAAAATCAATCAACAATCATTCTATTTTAAAAACGAATTCATGAACAAGAACACTAAAATCGATTTTATAAAATCCTTAACCTGGATTTGTGATTTTGGTATCAAAAGAACGGGCTCGAAACAAGGATCAATTTGGTATGTAGAATGTTCGATTTGGTTTCCTAGAACTCTCAGAATCGTCAAATCTTTGTGAAGAACAAAAGCATACCCCCAAAATGTGTTCTTCATTTTCTGAAAAATGAAAATAAAAATAAAATAAATGATATAATCTGCTATTTATATTTACAGAAAATAATATCTCAAAAATCAATTTAGGGTGTTTTTATTCCCATAATTAAGATAATTAGACCAAAAAATAATAATTACGGGGAATAATTTTAAAAGTAATAAAATACAAAATTTATATCAAAATTCCCCAAAAATTGTGAATAATTCAAAAATACAAAAATATTGGGTATTTGAAATACGTATATTTTTATAAAAATAAAAACGTAAATTTTGTGGGCTTTGACGTCCTGGTGAGGTCTCGGTCCATTTGTTTTTGACAAACCAAAATGATTCCTAAATTAAGAGAAAACCCCGAAAACCCATACAATGTATTAAACGCATATAAAATAGGACAAAACGAGTATCTGGATAAAAACGTAAATAAATACGAGTCCAGATTGCAGATTGATTCTGATAAATCCAGTTTAAACATATAGTAATTATTCGAAAAAATTTCTAGTTCACACGGGAATACAAATGGCATTTAAAACATGTAATATCATAACAATGAACATTTTAACTTATATAAACATATAATATTTATTCATTTAACATATAATATTTATATAATTTTCCCGGATATTACATCCTTCCCCCTCAGAATCAGCCTAGGAAAACAAGTGAGGATATTTTGTTCGCATTTCGCTTTCCTAATCACTCTTTATTTCTTATCTAAAATTTGCACCAGTCGCTCTATAAAAGACAAATCTGGCTGAATCTCGATTGGCTCGTATTCTATCACATGATTCGAATCAGGAAAAATAACGCTTCAACATGACACGTGGAACACATTGTGAATATGCTGCATGTGAGGTGGTAAGGCTAGTTCATAAGCAACTTTTCCCACACACCTCAAAATCTCAGAAGGGCCAACATAACGTGGACTCATCTTTCCTTTCTTTCTAAATCTTGATAAACCTTTCCAAGGTGAAACCTTCAATAGCACTGCTTTACAAACTTCAAATTCTTTATCCTTTCTGGTAGGATCAGCATATTTGCGTCGATGATCTTGAGCTGCCACTAATCATTTCCGAATGAGCTCTACTTTCTCTTTTGTCTGCTGGATGAATTCTGGACCCAAAATCTTCCTCTCACCAACTTCTTCCCACCATATTGGAGATCTGCATCTTCTTCCATACAAGGCTTCGTAAGGCGGCATTCCAATACTGGCATGATAACTATTGTTGTAGGAGAATTCAACTAATGGAAAATGTTCGTCCCAACTTCTTTCAAAATATAGAGCCCATACCCTTAGCATGTCTTCTATAGTCTGAATTGTCCTCTCACTTTGACCATATATCTGCGGGTGATACGCGGTACTCATATTCAACTTTGTTCCGAGACAATCTTGAATTTTTTTCCAAAATCTTTAATTAAATTGAGGATCTCTATCTAAAATTATGGATAATGGAACTCCATGTCGAACTACAATTTCCTTCAGATATAACTGCGCCAATTTATCCAATGAGAATCTCTCGTTAATAGGAAGAAAATTTGCTGACTTCATCAATCTGTCAATAATAACCCAAATAGCATCATGATTTTCCTTGGTCCTCGGTAATCCAACTACAAAATCCATCACAATATGCTCCCACTTCCATTCTGGAATGTCAATGGTTGTAACAGTCCACCGGGCCTTTGATGTTCCGCTTTGACTCGCTGGCAAGTGTAACACTTACTTACCCATTCCGCAATCTCTTTCTTCATACTTGGCCACCAAAATTTTTCTCTTAAATCTCCATTCATCTTCGTACTCCCGGGATGAATTGAATATTTTGAGTTATGAGAGTCTCGAAGAATGTCATCTTTCAGTTCGGCCACGTTAGGTATCCATATTCTAGAAGAAAATATTAAGATTCCTTTATCGTCCTTTTGACTCCCTTTCTCTTCTCCTGTCAACTCTTCTTGTTCATGGCTCATTACTTCTTCTTGACATCTCCTTATTTTCTCCAATAGTTCTGGTTGAAAAGACATTGCACATACAATATCGGTAGACATACTTGAAATACTGACCTCTATTTCGAGCTTCTCAAATTCCTTGATCAATTCCTCAGATGAAGTGATCACATTAACCTTTCTTTCCTGCTCAGAGCATCTGCCACCACATTTGCTTTTCCTGGATGATAGTTAATTGTACAGTCATAGTCCCTGATCAATTCGAGCCATATTCTCTGCCTCATGTTCAATTCCTTCTAGGTAAAGATATACTTTAAACTCTTGTGGTCCGTGTAGATATCACACTTTTCCCAATAAAGATAATGCATCCATATCTTCAATGCAAAGACTATAGATAATTCAAGATCATTAGTTGGATATTTTTCTTTATGTGGTTGCAGCTGTCTTGAAGCGTAAGCTATCACCTTGTCATGCTGCATCAAACCACATCCCAATCCTTTGTACGACGTGTCACTATAGATCACAAAGTTTCCTTGAATCATCTGGTAAGACTAGCACAGGAGAAAAAAATAATCTGTTCTTTAATTCTTGGAAACTCTCTTCACACTTCTCGTTCCATTCAAATTTCTGGTTCTTTCTGGTGAGCTTTGTCAATGGCGTAGCTATCTTTCCAAAATCTTGTACAAATCTTCTGTAGTAACCTGCCAATCCCATGAAACTTCTTACTTCTGTTGGTGTTTTTGGCCTTTCCCAGTTGATTATAGCTTCGATCTTTAACATATCTACTTTCACTCCTTTATTGCTAATCACGTGCCCAAGAAATCGTACTTCTTTTAACCAAAATTCACACTTGGAAAACTTTGCGTACAATTTCTCCTATCGTAGTGTCTTCAAAACTATTCTTAAATGCTCTGCATGCTCCTCTTCCATCTTTGAATAGATCAGAATGTAATCTATGAACATAATCACAAATTTATCTAAATACTTCTTGAATACTCGATTCATTAGATCCATGAAAGCTGCTGGTGCGTTGGTTAATCCAAATGCCATTACCAAAAACACATAATGCCCATACCTGGTTCGGAATGCGGTCTTCGAAATGTCTTCTGGGTTGATCTTCAGTTGATGATATCCAGATCTTAAATCAATCTTAGAAAACCATACAGCGCCTTTCAGTTGATCAAAAAAATCATTGATCCTCGGTAACGGATACTTGTTCTTAATGGTCAACTTATTCAATTCCCGATAATCGATACACAGTCGCATAGTCCCATCTTTCTTCTTGACAAACAATACTGGTGCGCCCCACGGGGATACACTGGGTCTTATAACTCCTTTCTTTAAAAGATCTTACAGCTGACTTGCCAATTCTTTCATATCCACTAGTGCCATCCGATATGGAGCTGTAGATACTAGTTCTGTTCTGGGTGCTAAATCAATCACAAACTCAATTTCTCTATCTGGAGGTAATCCTGAAAGATCGTCTGGAAAGATATCTGGAAACTCATTGACAGCTGGAATTTCCTCTGGTGCTGGAACTTCCTTCCTGGTGTCTATGACATGGGTCAAATACGCCTCACAATTTTGATACAATAACTTCTTCTCTTGAGCTATCATCAAGAACTTCTTTTCTTGCTTACTTCCTCGAAATATCACCTTCTTTTTACTATATAATGTCTGAAGTCACACTTTTATATTCTTACAATCAATCTGAGCGTTATTCTCTGACAACCAATCCATTCCTAAGATAACGTCAAATTCTCCCAACTTAAAAGGTATTAAGTTGGCATAAAAATGATGTCCCGCTATCTCAATGTCACACCTCGGACACACTCGGTCGACGGGAACTTAGTTCCTATTAGCTAATTCTATCATTAATGCTGGTTTTAACAGTTCAACTTCGCAATGCAGTTTATCGACAAAATTTTAAGAAATAGATGACCTTATAACTCCAGAATCAATTAAAACTTTAGCATCTATGGAGTTGACTGGAAGCGTACCTGCAACCATGTCGGAACTCCGAACAACATCCTTCATAGTCATGTTTAATGTCCTGGCTTTGGGTTGAGCTGGTGGTCCTTCAATCCTTGGCACACCCTGAGATGGAGCACCTATAATCCTTGGTGTGTTACTCATCGTACCTTCTGTTGGGAAATTTCTAGCGATATGCCCCGGCTTTCCACACTTATAACAAACAGCTCCCAAATTCTGACCTTGGGTCAGATTCTGACACATATTACCAAAGTGTCCCTTCCTGCCATATTTTAAACACGTCACATTGGCAATACAAATCCCAAAGTGCTTTCTGCCACAAAACTGACAATCCGGTATTGGTGAACGATTGGACCTCTGCTGATTTGAATTCCGAAAGCGGCTGCCTTGTCCTCCGTTTCCTGATTGTGGTCTTCTGAATCCCACATTCTTGTTACCTTGAAACTCTGGCCTTTTCTTGAAACGGCCTTGAAAACTACCTTGTTGTTGACCTCCTTCTGAGGTTTCTATTTTCCTTTTCTTTCCATCCTTTTCTCTCTGAGACATGTCACTTATACTTTCGATCACCATCACTTTCGGAACCACTGCCATATATGAAGTTAACTCAAACATGGCTACTCTGTTCTAAATCCAAAATTTCAATTCTTGTTCAAACCTTCTTGCCTTCTTTTCATCTGTATCAACCTGATCTGGCACAAACCTCTCCAACTTAGTAAACTTGACTTCATATTCAGCAACCGTAAGATCACCCTGTGTCAGGTTCAAGAACTTGATCTCCATTTGATTCTTCATGTACCTCGGGAAATACTTCTCCAGGAAAAGCTCTGTAAACCTCTCCCAAGTTACAAATATGCCTCCTTCCAACGCTCGCGTGGATTCCCACCAATAGTTCCCCTCACCCTTCATTAAGTAGCTGACAAATTTGGTCTTTTGTTCAGCTCCTGATCCGACTAAGTCAAAAGCCTTCTCAATCTCTTTTTATCCATGTATTGGCTTCCACGGGGTCAGCACTTCCCTTGAACTCAGGTGGTTTCATTGCTTGAAATTTCTTGAAAGTCACTGCAGGTGGTGCTGCTGCTGTTACTGCTGTTGCTGCTGTTGCATAAGATGCAATATCTGTTGCTGCATGAGTCCCAACATCTGGACAATCACTGGATCTTTACGGCTCTCGGTACGATTCTCTCCTGAATTACTCCTACTCTTTGGTGCCATTATTCTGATAAGAAACAAGCAATATATATAATAATCTGTCAAGCATTGTGTCAAATATGTAGCAATCCTTTAGCTTATAAAAACTCTAAAGCATTATATCTTTTCAAAATATCATAAACTTGCTACCATATTAACACATGCGACATGATTATCACATAATCCTGCTTATTATCTTAAGAATAATAACACAAAGAAAAGTTAACGCAAATTATCCAAACCTTCCAACTCTTGCTCAAAATCTCAAATAAATCAAGAAACGATGGATATGGTTGCAACACAACCTTCCAACCTCTTTCATCACTTCTTACTATTCTTAGAAACCAACAAAATAGCAACGCAATGGCACAAAAGCCAAGAGCTAAACATAAAATAGGGAACCTGAACAAATTAACCATAACCCATCCCAATAACCTAAATTTAACTCTATAAGAGTTAAACTACACGCGCTTATCTTATGTGATCTTCCTATGACTCACTTAAAACAATCCTAAGCCTGTTTCAGTGACCATAACCTGTAGCTCTGATGATACCAACCTGTGACGCCCTCCAAACCCGGGGTCTAGATTTGGGGGTCACTACCTGATAAACCATAATATTATAGATACAACGGAATAAAATAATAAATATGACCCCTTGCATGCAACTGGATCGATCACAGGTTATAGTATGGAACAAGCACTAATACAAACCAAATGTTATTACAACTTCTAAGTCTAATTAGTTTTACAAACTATCCAAATTTTATTACAAACCTCTAGACTATTCAAGGGTCTCAAATTGTCTACCTGGAAAATACACCAAACTATTTACAAGCGCTCGACTTCTGTTAAACCTGGAACTCAAGCCTGATCTGACTTAGCTGAAAGATTTGAATAATAAACAAGTATGAGCGAAAAAAATGCTCAGCAAGCAGTATAAAGTGTGCTTGCAATGATAAACCACATTTTGATAATAACTGAACAACGGGATAAAACCAGTGATATTTGATCAATAATAAAAGCTAAACAGGCTATCAGCAATAAACGATAATTTTTAGATTGGAATCTATCTCCGACGGACGTACTATCACATGCTGATCAGCCCGTGTGATAGCACTGGATCGTGGTTCGTAGAAACATGTCCCAAAACACGAGTACTCAAATGAAAAGGAAATATATCTTCCTGTGGCATAAGTTGTGTCATAATATTTCATATAACACTGGCCCTCCGCTGGACCATCCGCCCCGGTCACTTACACAGTCATCCAATCCATAAAACATTTTGATTAAACAAGCCGATTCAATCGACATCCTTAACAACATAACTCTCTATTTTTCATGGTCCAGAGTTATCTCAATGACCGATGGCGAAAATAACTAGAACAATTAGTTATTCGCTAATCTTATCTCAGAGTTCCACTATAGAGAGTAATTTGTAGCGAAATATAAAACATTTAACTATTCTGAACTTAGAATAGTATAAAAACTGATATAATAAAGTTCAGAATCAATATCACTTGAATGATAAGTGAAGATATAGATATTTGCATAACAGGATCCATAATAAACATCACTTGAACAATAAGTGAAGGTAAGGATACTTGCCTGGTATGCTTGAAAACCTTTCACTAAAACCCTGGCCTATAATTGCTGGCTACTGACTTCGTCTAATACTGGACTACACATCCGGCTACCCGATTCCATAAACAAAAGGACTATCTTAATTGATAGAACCAAACTCAATTTACGTAACAATACGTCTTGACGTCTACCCGATCGTTTGTAACTAATCATGGCATTTTAAAACTGTAAACATATAGAATGCATATCACATAGCATGTAATCATGGTATTCATATAACACGTAATCATATATCTCATTCAACACATAAATCATATAGTCAACAGATAGGTCTCCGTACGTTCAGGACTGAAATCAGTTAAGAACAGTGTTTATTGATCAGATACCGACTCAGAATGATACACAATTCAAATAACACTGCATTACAAAATAAATTAGGCTTCAAAAGTATTTTTATTGAAAGCGTAATGTTTTTCTGAGTCTGTACGCGTTCATTTCGCATTAAACGGACGAACAGTTCATTTATTATGAATAAAATAAGAAATAAATGGAAATAAATCAATTAATTATAATATTAATTTACTTTTAAATACCAAAATATATTTTTTAAAAGCTTAAAAGTAATATTTAGGAATTATTTGAATTAAATATAAATAATTGTATTTTATTTAACTATTATAAATATGATTAATTGATTAAATGAATTAACCAATTAATTAAATTTATAAATAATCAATTAAAATAAATTATAAATAATTAAAAAAATATAGATTTTTGAAAATAATAAAAGAAATATTTTTTTTGGAATTTAAAACAATTAAGAAAATGATTTTTAGAATTATAAAATAATAAGTAAATGATTTTTAAAATTAAAATAAATGATTTTTTTGGAAAAAAGGAAATGAAATTTTAATTAAAATAAGAAAATTTTAGAATTGTTTTTGTAGAAAATAATTGGGCAAAGACAGATCAACATGCGGGGGTTTGGGTGGAGCCTCACTAGGAACTAAAGAACAGCCCACCGAAACGGGGGAAAGAGCCCAGAATCCGGCGAACTGAGCCCCGGTTTTGGCAGCCCGATGGTGACACAAAACCATGGGGTTTTACACTGCTTTTCACCCTACGCGAATCAACACAGTTCCATGGAGTCATTTATACCATTAATGTTAGGAATATGTTATGAGCTTGATGATAAATTATACAAAACACCTTAGTAGATTTAACTTAGTGAATTGTAGCACTCGACAGATCATCAAATATAGTCCCGTCGGATGATTTAATATAGTCCCGACGGATGATGATTTGACATCCACCGGGTGAGTAGCTTATTTAACAAATAAGTATTGTAGCACATTTCTGCAAATAACTTTGTATAGATTCTGTAGGAGCATATGAGTCATGTTGACTACTTGTAGATATGCATAATAGGCTGATTAAGTGTAAATATAAGATGTCTTGTAATTCTGTATAAGTGAAATGGAGTCAAGTGACAAATAACTACCCGACGGATGATCAACAAAGCTACCCGATGGATGATCAACAAAGCTACCCGACAGATGACAAGCATATACCCGACAGATGATCAAATTCAAATATATGTTGATAGTGATAACACAGTCACATGCGTTGGGTGTTTGCATAAGGAATATGGTAGTCTGTTTAGCAGGAATTTGAGAACAAAGAAGCATTACCAATTCCATGCTATTATGTAGATATTCAAAGATGCTGGAATAGAGTAGTGAAGTAGCATGGAGTTAGACTAGATATATTTTTGTTTTATTATCTTGTCTTACTGTCATGTAAATTGGTGTTATATAAACCAAGTGTAGCAAGTAGAACAATTATAAAACTAAGCACACACATTTTCAGAGAAACATTTACACGCTGTATTCTGTAGCATTTCTCTGTAAGTTAGTTGTTCATACTTGTAAGTAGTTGTGAGCTATTCAAGCTTCACAGAGTTTTTATTCGATATATATATCTCTGGTGGATACTTTCAAATCCACCAGAAAGTTTTAAAAGCTTGTGTGTTTTTATTACTTTGTGTTTTGATTCACATAATTTATTCATTCCGCACTTTACAAATCAAACACTTATATATTATCAAGTAAGAGCTGTTATAAAATATTTAAAAAGGAGCCAGAATTACATTCAACCCCCCTTATGTAATTCTTGTTGTATTGTTAGGGAATAACAATTGGTATCAGAGCAAGCTCTTGAAGAACAAAGAGTGTAAAGATCACAACAAACAGCAAGATGAATAAGAAGGATGTTGAAGTTAAAATTCCTTTTCTGGACAAAGATAATTATTACCACTGGAAGGTGAAGATGCACCTACATCTTCTTTCCCAAGATGAGGCCTATGTGGATTGCATAGAGAGAGGTCCTCATGTACCAATGAGAGCTGCAACTGGCAATTAGCCATCTGTTCCCAAGCCTAGGCATGAATGGTCAGAACTTGATATTGAGCAAGTCAGGAAAGACAAGAAGGCCATGAATATATTGTTCAATGGAGTTGATGGTGATATGTTTGACAACATCATTAACTGCAAAACAGCCAAAGAGGTTTGGGACACTATCCAGATTATTTGTGATGGTACTGAGCAAGTAAGGGAAAATAAGATGCAGCTGCTAACTCAGCAATATGAGCACTTCCATTTTGAAGACAATGAGTCTCTCACTGATATTTTTAGTAGATTTCAAAAACTACTAAATGCTTTGAAGTTGCATGGAAGAGTCTATCAAACAAAGACTCTAACCTCAAGTTCCTTAGATCTGTTTCAAAGGAGTGGAAGCCAATGACAGTCTCATTGAAAATTCTCAGGATTAGAAGGAGTTCACCTTGGAGAGACTGTATGGAATTCTTAAAACTTATGAGCTTGAAATAGAGCAAGATGAGAGGATGGAGAAAGGAAGGAAGAAATGCGGGTCCATAGTACTGGTTGCTGAGTTAGAGAAGGAGAAAGAGATGAAGGTAGAAGCTGTTGAGTCTACATCAAAGGTCTATGAAAGCAAGGGCAAAGGGATGGGAGCTGAAAATGAAGATCATTTGATCCAAGATGATATGGATGATATTGATGAGCATTTAGCATTCCTTTCTAGAAGATATTCCAAGCTCAAGTTCAAAAAGAACTTTGGAGCAGCCAAACCAAGTAGAAACATGGTGGATAAATCCAAATTCAAATGTTTCAAATGTGGCTTGGCTGGGCATTTTTCCAGTGAGTGTAGAAAGTTAGATTCCAGCAAGAAGAAATTTGAGCCTGTTGGTTATAAACAGAAATACTTTGAGTTGCTCAAGCAAAAGGAAAGGGCTTTCATTACACAAGAAAATGACTGGGCAGCTGATGAATTCGATGAAGATGAAGAAACAAGCTATGTCAAACTAGCCCCGATGGCCAAATCTGATGAAACAGAAATAAGTTCTTCAAGTAATCAGGTAATCACCACTAACCTAGCACATTTATCTAAAGCTGAGTGTAATGATGCAATGAATGACATGTCTACAGAATTATATCACTTGCGTGTTACACTTAAGTCTCTCACTAAGGAAAATGCTAAAATTAAAGAAAATAATGAGTTTTTAAGTGGGAGGAATAATGTGCTAGAGTCTCAGTTTATTGAATTTGAAAAATTGAGAATTGAGTGTAAGATTGCTAAAGATGAATTAACTGAGTCCTTGAAGAAAGAAGAAATTTTAAAGAAGCAGCTGGAACGAGAACAGGAAGTGATTAAAGCATGGAAATCATCCAGAGATGTCCATGCTCAAATCACTAAAGTTCAAGGCATTGAGTCCTTTTGTGATACAGCCTGGAAGAAGAGTAAAGAGAAGCTTGAGTCCAATTTGGTTGAAGGATTGTTGACAGATGTGGACTCGACGAATGATGAAGATCATCCGTCGGATAATCAAAAGGATTATTCGTCGAGTGACAAGGAGCCACATCCGTTGTCTGTGAGTAAACCTATTAGCAAAGCTAAGCTAGCTAAGTTGAATGAGAAATATGGATCAGTTTCTAAGAACTTTATTCCAGGAGAATCAAGTCAAGTTAGGAAGGAAAAGAAAGTTAATGTTGGTCATCCGTCCATCAAGCAATTGAATGACAGGTTAGAAAAGATTGAGGTTAAAAAAGAAACTAAAAGGAAAAATAATAGAAATGGGAAAGTAGGAATTACAAACATAACAACTACACACCTGATAAATATGCACCAACAAAAATGTGTTAAGTGTGGTAGTGTTAATCACCTGTCTGTTAATTGCAAACTTGCCATGCCTACTCCTATGTCTGTGCCTCCCTTTTTTCCCAACATGACTGCTATGCCTACCATGCCTATGAATGCTATGTCTACTCTGAATATGAATGCATAATTTGCTAATATACCATTTGCACCTAATCCTTATTATGTTGCATTCAGTATGCCACAAATGCCATTTAGCATGTCTTACTGGAATAACATGTTTGCAAACAACATGCCTTTTCCTATTAATTAAAAATGTGCATGATAATTCTGTTCTAATGACTGGTTTCAATGGTCAAACTCAAATGACTAAGGATGAATCAGAAATTCCCAAGTCAAATGAAATTAAACCGAAAAAACCAAAAAAGAAAGTTAACAAGGCAGGACCCAAGGAAACTTGGGTACCAAAATTAACTTGATTTGGTTTTGATGTGTGCAGGGAAACAGAAAGAATCTTTGGTACCTGGATAGTGGTTGTTCAAGGCACATGACAGGAGATTCTACCCTGGTCACAGAGTTCAAGGAAAGAGCTGGCCCAAGTATTACTTTTGGAGATGACACCAAGGGTTATACTGTGGGATATGGCTTGATTTCAAAAGACAATGTCATCATTGAAGAGGTTGCCTTAGTGGATGGTCTCAAGCACAATTTGTTGAGTATCAGCCAACTTTGTGATAAAGGCAATTCAGTAACCTTCAATTCAGAAGCCTGTGTTGTGACAAATAAAAAACAAAGTGGTTCTTACTGGAGTGAGAAAAGGAAATATGTATTTAGCTGACTTCAACTCATCTAATGCAGAATCTGTCACTTGTCTTCTCAGTAAAGCAAGTCAAGATGAAAGTTGCCTATGGCACAAGAAGCTGTCCCATCTAAACTTCAAAACCATGAATGAGCTTGTCAAGAAAGAACTGGTAAGAGGAATTCCTCAAGTGGAGTTTTTTAAGGATGGATTGTGTGATGCCTTCCAAAAGGGAAAGTAGATCAAAGCATCATTCAGAAAGAAGCTTGATTCAACAATTGAAGAACCTTTGCAATTGTTACATATGGATTTATTTGGACCAGTCAATGTGTTGTCCATCTCAAGGAAAAGATTTTTCCTAGCAATTGTGGATGATTTCTCAAAGTTCTCTTGGACATATTTCCTAAACTCTAAATATGAAGCTAGTGAAATCATCATTAATCACACAAGGCAAGTCTGAAAGAGATGTGTCCTAAGTCCAATCATGTATGATGATTTAGGAATAACTTTTATGTAATCTGTTTTGATTTCATTGATATTAATAAAAGACTTGTTTTATTTTATTGCGGGCTTTATCTATTTAAGTGTTTAAATAAGATATACCATAGTTTAGAGTAAGTTTTTTTATGGATTATGATGAGATCATAATAATGAGACCTAAAAGATGATAACTCTAAACTTAAATAGTTCTTGGTCGTAGGATTACTAACTGGTAATTAGTAATCCGCAAAGATCGGTACATACTATGCTTGCTTCATTATGAAGGATGTCTGTTCTCATAGATATTTGTGTGGTGACACTATAGCTAGTATGTAGGTGCTTATTATAGAATAAGTTCACTGAACATGACTCACACAGCTGAACAACTGATGGAGTTCACTCACGTGTCAGCAACTGTTCACATAGTGATAGTTGTACAAGTATCCTTAGACTTGAGGTCATCATAGTCATCTTGTGTACACTGAACTATACTTTGGTTTAGTTCTTAGTCTCCAGGGACAATAATAAGGGCTCTACTGGGTGTAAGAATTTGTACACGATGATAGTGTATAATCAATAAAGGATCTACCCCTTCCAGTGAAGGAAGAGAATGTTCAATGCTGATCCACATATGCTAGTTCAGGAATCTCTGGCCAGAGTGAATGAAATTAGAAAGGAGCTTCTAACTCACATTAACTAGAACTCAGCATAGTGAATGGGAAAGCATATGATTAAATAAGATAGGCTTGACACGAGTTACATGCCTTGTATTTAATCATGACATTACAGGGTAGAAGGAATTAATTGTACGGTAACTATTCACTGAATAGGTTCTTGGTATTCTAAGCAGTGAATTCGTATTATCCGGATAGTCGCGATATGCTGAGAAGTATCCCTCACGATGTAGAATAAATATGATTAATTTATTAATTAATCATATTTAATAAATTAGAGAATTTATATAAATAATGATAAAATAGTTTTATTATTATTTATTTCTATTACCGGCTTAATATTGAACCTACAGGGTCACACCATAAAAGAGAATGATTTAATGGTGGAGGAATTAATTAATAATGGCTGGTAATTATTTATTTATGAAATAAATAATTAATTAGCAAATTTAATAATTGATTAAATGAGATTTAATTAATTATAAATTAAGAAAAATTCTTAATATTATTAATTAAGAATTTAATTTTTGGAAATTAAATCAAGTGAGAGAATTATTTTTCTAAAGTGTTTAAAAAAGGATTAATGATTAAAAGGTGTTTTTATTATTATTTAATTGGTTAATAAGAATAATCAATTAAAGGGTTAATAATAATAATATTTTATGGGAAAATTTTCAGCTAAAATTTTGCCGATAAATATAGTATTATGAACCCTATTTTCCTTAACCCAAAAAAAACCCTAATTCTAAAGTAGAAAAGAAAGGGAGGCAACTAATTCTCTCAACCTCTTCCTCCCTCCATTATTTTGATCTCTTGGTGAATACCGGTGGAGTGCTTCACAATTGAGGAGCAGCTGCTAGGGATCTCCGTTCATCGTTCTTGGATCGCTATTAAAGGTTAGTAATCGATCCCTCGATTTATTCATGATTTGTATGCGTTTATATGAATTTTATATCAAGAAAATGTTTTACCATGCTTCTGTGATGTATAAAATCCTACAATGGTATCAGAGCATAGGTTGTATGCATATAGATCTATGATAAAAATTTCAGAATTTTATGATCTTATATGAATTTATTATGATTTTTGCAAGTTATATCATGGATTAATTATGATTGATTAGAAATTGTTTCTCAAAATTGTTTTGACTATAGATTTGGGTTCTACAAGTGTTGTAGATCGTCTGGGTATTTTTTTCATAATTTTCTGATATGTGGATTAATTATTATGAATTTTTAAAGTTGTTTTAATTAAAATTCGTAATAAAATATATGTATATATAATCTGTTATGTATATATATATATATTCTGTATCCTGCTGGAAATCAAAAAAAAGGGGGTTGTTCTGATGTTGATGGGTGGCACGGTCCTCAATGATGGCGGCGGCTGTTGGGTAATAAAGAAACAGGCGAAGGACCGCGCGTCTGGCTAGCGCGCGTGAGGCTCACGTGCTCATGCGTCACGCGCAGCGCGTGTTAGACACGCGCGGTTAAGTGGTCATCGTTGATGCTGACATCATGCTGACGTCATCTGATGACGTCATGTTGACGTCAGCTCAACTGTCAGGGCGTGTGATGAAAGGAATATGTCCTAAATCCAATCATGTATTAGAATTTAGGAATAACTTTTATGTAATCTGTTTTGATTTCATTGATATTAATAAAAGACTTGTTTTTTTTTATTACGGGCTCTATCTATTTAAGTGTTTAAGTAAGATATACCATAGTTTAGAGTAAAGCTTTTTATGGATTATGATGAGATCATAATAGTGAGACCTAAAAAGATGATAACTCTAAACTTAAATAGTTCCTGGTCGTAGGATTACTAACTGGTAATTAATAATCCGCAAAGATCGGTACATATTATGCTTGCTTCATTATGAAGGATGTCTGTTCTCATAGACATTTGTGTGGTGACACTATAGCTAGTATGTAGGTGCTTATTATGGAATAAGTTCACTGAACATGACTCGCACAGCTGAATAACTAATGGAGTTCACTCACGTGTCAGCAGTTGTTCACCTACTGATAGTTGTACAAGTATCCTTAGACTTGAGGTCTTCATAGTCATCTTGTGTACACTGAACTATGCTTTGGTTTAGTTCTTAGTCTCCAGGGACAATTATTAGGGCTCTTCTGGGTATAGGAATTTGTACACAAAGATAGTGTATGATCAATATAGGATCTACCCCTTCCAGTGAAGGAAGCGAATGTTCAAGGCTGATCCACTTATGCTAGTTCAGGAATCTGTGCCAGAGTGAATGAAATTAGAAAGGAGTTTCTAATTTGCATAGAACTAAGCATAGTAAATGGTAAGCAAGTGATTGAATTTGATAGGCTTGACACGAGATCCATGCCTTTTATTTAATCGGGACATTGTAGGGTAGAAGGAGTTTATTGTACGGTAACTATTCACTGAATAGGTTCTTGGTATTCTAAGCAGTGAATTCATATTATCCGGATAGTCGCGATATGCTGAGAAGTATCCCTCACGATGTAGAATAAATGTGATTAATTAATTAATCATATTTAATAAATTAGAGAATTTATATAAATAATGATAAAATAGTTTTATTATTATTTATTTCTACTACCGGCTTAATATTGAACCTACAGGGTCACACCATAAAAAGAGAATGATTTAATGGTGGAGGAATTAATTAATAATGGCTAATAATTATTTATTTATAAAATAAATAATTAATTGGAAAATTTAATAATTGATTAAATGAGATTTAATTGATTATAAATTAATTAAGAAAAGTTCTTAATATTATTAATTAAGGATTTAATTTTTGGAAATTAAATCAAGAGAGAGAATTATTTCTAAAGTGTTTAGAAAAAGGATTAATAATTAAAATGTGTTTTAATTATTAATGAGAATAATAAATGGGATAATAATAATATTATTTATGGGAAAATTTCAGCTGAAAATTTTGCCTATAAATACACTATTATAGACCCTATTTTATTCTAACCCACATCAAACCCGAAAACCCAAAAAAGTTTGGAAAACCCAATTCTCTCCACCTCCTTCCTCCTCCTTAACATCGTTTTCTTGGTGGATACCGGTGGAGTGCTTCACACTTGAGGAGCAACTGCTAAGGATCTCTGACCGTTGTCTCCGAATTATTTTAAAAGGTTAGATTCGATCCCTCGAATTTTTATTCACGATTTATATGCTTTTATTTGGATTTTATATGTGTAAAAGTGTTTTGCCATGCCCCCGCTGCGTTTAAAATCCAACACTGGTATCAGAGCATAGGTTGTATGCATATAGATCTGTGGTAAAAATTTCAGAATTTTATGTGCTTGTATGAATTAATTATGATTTTTCCAAGTTATATATGAATTAATTTTGTCTGATGAGAAATCATTTCTCAGAATAATTTTGAGTGTTGATCTGGGTTCTACAAGTGTTGTAGATCGTCTGGGTATTTTTTTCATAATTTTAGGATGTATTGATTTTTTATTATAAATTTTTGAAGTTCTTGCAATTAAATTCGTAATTAAATAATCATATATATATATATAAATTGTTAGTTTGTATATAAAGTATATATCTGTACATCTGCATATGTATTGCTGTTGTCTTGTCTGTCTGATGGCACGGAAGCAAAGAAGAGTACGGCAGCACATCAACCGAGGAAAACGGCGGCTGCTGCAGAAAAACAAAAAAAAATAAATAATAGGGGTGTCACGCATTCTGGGAATGCGTTACACACCTGTGACGCATTCGCGGAATGCGTTACACCCTTAAATGGCTTAAAAGGTGTGTAACGCATCACCGGAATGCGTTACAGGGCTTGTAACGCGTTCGTGTAATGCGTTACAGCCCGTTTGTTGATTTTAAAAGTGATTTTCTGGGAGTTTCGTAACTCCGTTTTGGGCGTGCAATATACCGTTGGATTCGTTTTTCCGAGACGAATCTAATGGAGTGATCAATTTTAGTTTATATAAAAGTTTTGAACTGTTTATATTCCATGAAGTGTTTTAAAGCTGTGTTTGATCGTTTGAATTGATTTTAAATGCTTCATGTGATATATAGAGATGTATAATGCTTAGACTAATGTGCTAGATGATGTAACATGCCTACCTTGATGTTTATTAATGTTGATATATGTGATATATGCTTAATTTATCATGCGATGATAGATTTAGGTGAACTTAAATAAACATAAGGCGTTTGTTACACAACCTAGTATAGTGAAATTGTTTCATAACCTTAATAATAATATTATGAATACAATCATGAGATTCTTGTGTTTATGAAACACGTAATTGAATATGAATTTTCGATATGAGAGAAAGGATGATTCTGTCAATAACATATTTCTATCTGTAAGAAAGGGTTATTAAGGGACGCCTCTTGACAATGCTCCACCCGATCTGGGAATCATCTGATTATTGATTATTGATTTGAAATATTTAATTTAAAAGGAAGAATTTCTTTATAATATGATTATGATTGTAACATAATATAATCCCTCTAAAATTAAATAATATCAAGTAGTAATTGGCCAATGACACAACGGGCTTGTGCCGGTCATAGCCTTCCAACATGGTAGAAAGTAGTTCTTATTTTTGAATCATTGTGGTTTCGTGCCACAGCCGAGGGCTTTGATTTCAAAATAAGAAATACTTGTCTATTACATAGAGATGTGTACATTGAATAAGAATCTAAAGGTCGTTACGTGCCACAGCCGTGGGCCTTTGGGGACTGATTCAATTGTACGAAATGTTGGGTTAGACTTGACTTAGAATATTGAGTTTGTCATGCCACAGCCATGACTCAATTATTCAAGAGGCTAAAGTTTGATTAGGGAATAACATTAGATGTAATTGATAAGAGTTGTCTGCCTATTTAACATTACATGGCATTTCGTGCCACAGCCGGGGTTGTGTAATGGAATGTAGGATCCCTATTCTCACTAGCATTATGAATGCTTAATTTTTCATGTAGGGGGTTGAATAAATTAGAAAACTAGTGGGAGCCACTTATGAATAAAGACCCGATTCATATAGTGTTTTGAAATGAAATCGAATATTTTCTAAGTGTTGTTATGTGTTTATCATTTACAGATTTACTTTGTACGTTATGTCTTCTGTACTATCACTCAGGAGCATACTAGATGCTCACAAATTGACTGGTCCTAATTATGCTGACTGGCTTCGAAACATGAGAATTGTTCTCAGGATTGAGAAGCTGGAATACGTGATTGACTCACCTAAGCCTACTGAACCTGCTAGTGATGCACATAATGATGAACATGTTGTGTATCGTAAGTGGATAGATGATGCAAATGTTGCTCAATGCATCATGCTAGCTTCCATGAACATTGAGCTACATAAGCAACATGAGCATATGGATGCTCACACTATCCTCATGCATCTACAAGAGTTGTATGATGTGGCGGGGAGGACAGCTCGATATGAGATATCGAAGGAGCTGTTCGGTTGTAGGATGTCTGAGGGATCATCTGTGAATGACCATGTACTTAAGATGATCAATTTGATTGAACGTCTTGGACAACTTGGTTTTGCCATGGATGGGGAGCTGAGCCAAGACTTGGTCTTGCAATCGCTTCCGAGTTCGATCTCGCAGTTTGTTTTAAACTTTCAGATGAATAAGTTGGATGTCAGCCAGCCTGAACTCCACAACATGTTGAAGACTGCGGAATCAAATTTTCCCCCTAAGAAGAGTTTTGTTCTTCTAATTGGTGAAGGTTCCAATCCTAAGAAAAGGAAGAGGAACTCTTCCAAGAAGAAGAAAGTAGGTGAGAAAACGCCGGTTCCACCAAAAGCTGAAGACCCCAAAAGCAAAGTTGTTTGCTTTCACTGTAACAAGGTGGGGCACTAGAAGAGGAACTGCAAGGTTTACCTTGCCGAATTGAAGAAGAAGGGTAGTGAGACTACCGCTTCTGATTCAGGTATGTTCATGACAGGAGTGAATATGTCATTAAATCAAATTTCTACTTGGGTATTAGATACCGCCTGTGGTTCTCAAATCTACAATTTGTTGCAGGGACCAAGGAGAAGTAGGACTCTTGAGGAAGAGGAGGTGATTCTACTGATGGTAAATGGAGCAAGAGTTGCGGCTGAAGATGTAGAATCATTTCATTTACATATGCCTACGGGCAAGACTATTGTTTTAAATAATTGTTATTTTTTTCCCTCGATTGTGAGGAATATTATTCCCATGTTAGACTTGGCTGGATTTTCATTTATTATTGAGAATAATGAATGTTTTATTCTTAGAGATAATATTCTTTATGGACGTGGTACTTTAAATAATGGTCTGTATAAATGTGACATAATTTACTTCAGATTGAACAAACTAATAAATGAAAAGGGATGATGAAAATCTCACTTCATTGTGGCACTGCAGTCTCCATTTAGTAGACATGGAGAGAGGGCTGCAAATTTGCTAGAAATCGTACACACAGATGTATGTGGACCAATGTCTAAGCAAGCCATGGGTGGATTTTCATACTTCATTACTTTCATAGATGATAGATCTGGATTCGGATATGTGTTTGATGAAACACAAGTCTGAGGCCTTTGAAAAGTTCAAAGAATATAAGTATGAAGTGGAGAAACAACCAAACATAGTATTATAACTCTTCGATCAGATCGAGGTGGTGAATACTTTAATGGAGTATTTCTAGATTATCTCAAAGTAAATGGTATAGTCTCCCAGTGGACTCCTCCAGATTGGTATCTGAAAGGAGAAATCGAACTTTGTTAGACATAGTTCGGTCCATGATGAGCTATGCAAATCTTCCAGTATTCCTATAGGGTTATGCATTGGAAACCTCAACATATTTACTGAATAAGGTGCCTTCCAAAATCTGTTCCTCAAACTTCATATGAGGTATGGAAAGAAAGGAAACCGAGTCTTAAACACGTTAAGATTTGGGGATGTCCAGCTTATGTCAAGTAAGTTGACCCAGATAAGCTGGAATATCGATCCGTAAAATGTAGTTTTGTGGGATATCCTAAAGAGACTTTAGGGTATTACTTTTGCACCGATCATCGGGTGTTTGTCTCCAGACATTCTACCTTCTTGGAAAAGGAGTTTATCCTTGAAGGAAACAGTGGGAGCAAAATTTACTTGATGAAGTTCAAGAAGCACAAACTACTACGGATCAAGTGGAAACACCTGTTCTGACTGAACAACCTTTTGTGGAACAGCCCATTCATAGATCAGGGCGAGTGTCTCGCCAACCTGAGAGGTATTATGGCCTTGTCATTGAGAATGATAATGAGTTGTCGATCATTGATGATGACGACCCTGTGACCTATAATGAGGCTATGAGTAGTGTTGACTCAGAGAAATGGCATAGTGCCATGAAATCCGGAAAGAAATCTATGTATACGGGATACAAAAGAATGATTAGAGCAGATGGCCAGGTGGAGACCTTTAAGGCCAGGCTTGTGGCAAAAGAATTCAAACAAAGGAAATGGATTGACTTTGATGAAACCTTTTACCTGTAGCCCTGTTAAAATCAGTTCGCATTTTGCTTGCGAATGCTGCTTACTACGACTATGAGATCTGGAAATTAGCCAGATGGTTTTCTTTCCAAGAGAAATGAAAACCTAGTGTGTAAGCTGCTGCGAACCATATGTGGTTTAAAGCAAGCTTCTCGAAAGATGGAACATTCGTTTTGATGAGACAATCAAAGAGTTTGATTTTATCAAAAATGAAGATGAACCATGCGTCTACAAAAGGGTTAGTGGGAGCGTGGTAACATTTCTTGTATTGTATTGAAATAGAGTTGACACACATAACAACATAGCAGACCCACTCACAAAGCTACTTTATGAAAGTCACTTTGATCGTCATAAAGACAAGATGGGTATTAGATACCAGAGTGATTGGCTTTAGTACAAGTAGGAGATTGAAAGGAATATGTCCTAAGTCCAATCATGTATTAGGATTTAGGAATAACTTTTATGTAATCTGTTTTGATTTCATTGATATTAATAAAAGACTTGTTTTGTTTTTATTACGGGCTCTATCTATTTAAGTGTTTAAGTAAGATATACCATAGTTTAGAGTAAAGCTTTTTATGGATTATGATGAGATCATAATAGTGAGACCTAAAAAGATGATAACTCTAAACTTAAATAGTTCCTGGTCGTAGGATTACTAACTGGTAATTAATAATCCGCAAAGATCGGTACATACTATGCTTGCTTCATTATGAAGGATGTCTGTTCGCATAGACATTTGTGTAGTGACACTATAGCTAGTATGTAGGTGCTTATTATGGAATAAGTTCACTGAACATGACTCGCACAACTGAACAACTAATGGAGTTAACTCACGTGTCAGCAGTTGTTCACCTAGTGATAGTTGTACAAGTATCCTTAGACTTGAGGTCTTCATAGTCATCTTGTGTACACTGAACTATGCTTTGGTTTAGTTCTTAGTCTCCAGGGACAATTATTAGGGCTCTTCTGGGTATAGGAATTTGTACATGAAGATAGTGTATGATCAATATAGGATCTACCCCTTCCAGTGAAGGAGGCGAATGTTCAAGGCTGATCCACTTATGCTAGTTCAGGAATCTCTGGCAAGAGTGAATGAAATTAGAAAGGAGTTTCTAATTTGCATAGAACTAAGCATAGTAAATGGTAAGAAAGTGATTGAATTAGATAGGCTTGACACGAGATCCATGCCTTGTATTTAATCGGGACATTGTAGGGTAGAAGGAGTTTATTGTACGGTAACTATTCACTGAATAGGTTCTTGGTATTCTAAGCAGTGAATTCATATTATCCGGATAGTCGCGATATGCTGAGAAGTACCCCTCACGATGTAGAATAAATGTGATTAATTAATTAATCATATTTAATAAATTAGAGAATTTATATAAATAATGATAAAATAGTTTTATTATTATTTATTTCTACTACCGGCTTAATATTGAACCTACAGGGTCACACCATAAAAAGAGAATGATTTAATGGTGGAGGAATTAATTAATAATGGCTAATAATTATTTATTTATAAAATAAATAATTAATTGGAAAATTTAATAATTGATTAAATGAGATTTAATTGATTATAAATTAATTAAGAAAAGTTCTTAATATTATTAATTAAGGATTTAATTTTTGGAAATTAAATCAAGAGAGAGAATTATTTCTAAAGTGTTTAGAAAAAGGATTAATAATTAAAAGGTGTTTTAATTATTAATGAGAATAATAAATGGGATAATAATAATATTATTTATGGGAAAATTTCAGCTAAAAATTTTGCCTATAAATACACTATTATAGACCCTATTTTATTCTAACCCACATCAAACCCGAAAACCCAAAAAAGTTTGGAAAACCCAATTCTCTCCACCTCCTTCCTCCTCATGAACATCGTTTTCTTGGTGGATACCGGTGGAGTGCTTCACACTTGAGGAGCAACTGCTAAGGATCTCTGATCGTTGTCTCCGAATTATTTTAAAAGGTTAGATTCGATCCCTCGAATTTTTATTCACGATTTATATGCTTTTATTTGGATTTTATATGTGTAAAAGTGTTTTGCCATGCCCCCGATGCGTTTAAAGTCCAACATGTGAGGCGCGTGTGCGCGTGGGGGCGAGTGGCTGAATGTCAGTCACGTGCCTGACAGCGCGTGTGCGCGTATAGGCGCGTCAGATTTCTTCTTGCAGCGCGTGAGGGCGAATGGGGAGCCCGTATGGGGCGTGCTTGGTGCCGTTGGATTCGTCTTTTCAAGATGCATCTAATGGTATTTTATATTATATTTTCTGAAATTGTTTCGGACTGTTTATAGCTGACAGTAGTGTATTAAAGCTGTTTTTAATTGTTTTAATTACTTTTAGATGCTTCATATGATACATAGAGATGTATAATGCTTAGAGTAATATGCTACATGATTTAACATGCCTACCTTTACGTTTATTCATGCTTATATATATGATATATGCTTAACTTATCATGCGATGATAGATTTAGGTGAACTTAATTAATATAAGGCGTATGTTAGACAATCTACTATAGTGAAATTGTTTCATGACCTTAATATAAATATTATGAATACAATCATGAGATTCTTGTATTTATGAAACACGTAATTAAATTTGAATTTTCAATATTGAGAGAAAGGATGATTCTGTCAAAAGCAGATTTCTATCTGTAAGAAAGGGGTATTAAGTGATGCCTCTTGACAATGCTCCCCCCGATCTGTGAATCATCTGATTATCGATTATTGATTTGAAATATTTAATTTAAAAGGAAGAATCTCTTTATAATATGATTATGATTGTAACATAATATAATCCATCTAAAATTAAATAATATCAAGTAGTAATTGGCCAATGACACAACAGGCTTGTGTCGGTCAAAGCCTTCCAACATAGTAGAAAGTAGTTCTTATTTTTAAACCATTATCATTTCTTGCTACAACCGAGGGCTTTGATTTCGAAATAAGAAATACTTGTCTATTACATAGAGATGTGTACATTGAATTAGAATCTAAAGGTCGTTACGTGCTGCAGCCGTGGGCCGTTGGAAACTGATTCAATGGTACGAAATGTTGGGTTAGACTTGACTTAGAATATTGAGTCTTTCGTGCTACAGCCATGACTCAATTATTCAAGAGGCTAAAGTTTTATTAGGGAATAACATAAGATGTAATTGACAAGAGTTGTCTATCTATTGAACATCACATGACGTTTCGTACTACAGCCGAGGTTGTGTGATGGAATATAGGATCCCTATTCCCACTAGCATTATGAATGCTTAATTTTTCACTTAAGGGGGTTATATAATTTAGATAAACTAGTGGGAGCCACTTATGAATAAAGACCCGATTCATATAGTATTTTGAAATGAAATTGAATATTTGCTAACTGTTGTTATGTGTTCATCATTTACAGATTTACTATTTACGTTATGTCTTCTGCACTATCACTCTGGAGTATACTAGATGCTCACAGGTTGACTGGTCCTAATTTTGCTGACTGGCTTCGAAACTTGAGAATTGTTCTCAGGGTTGAGAAGCTAGAATATGTGCTTGACTCACCTAGGCCTACTGAACCTGCTAACGATGCACATAATGATGAACATGTTGTGTATCGTAAGTGGATAGATGATGCAAATGTTTCTCAATGCATCATGCTAGCTTCCATGAACATTGAGGTATAGAAGCAGCATGAACATATGGATGCTCACACTATCCTTATGCATCTACAAGAGTTGTATGATGTGGCAGGGAGGACAGCTCGATATGAGATATCGAAGGAGCTGTTCGGTTGTAGGATGTCTGAGGGATCATCTGTGAATGATCATGTACTTAAGATGATCAATTTGATTGAACGTCTTGGACAACTTGGTTTTTCCATGGATGGGGAGCTGAGCCAAGACTTGGTCTTGCAATCACTTCCGGGTTTGTTCTCACAGTTTGTTGTGAACATTCACATGAATAAGCTGGATGTCAGCCTGCCTGAACTCCACAACATGTTGAAGACTGCGGAATCAAATTTTCCCCCTAAGAACAGTTCTGTTCTTCTAATTGGTGAAGGTTCCAATCCTAAGAAAAGGAAGAAGAACCCTTCCAATAAGAAGAAAGTAGATGAGAAAAAGCCGGTTTCACCAAAAGCTGAAGACCCCAAGAGCAAAGCTGTTTGCTTTCACTGTAACAAGGTGGGGCACTGGAAGAGGAACTGCAAGGTTTACCTTACAGAATTGAAGAAGAAGAAGGGTAGTGAGACTACCGCTTCTGTTTCAGGTATGTTCATGATTGAATTGAATATGTCATTAAATCAAATTTCTACTTGGGTATTAGATACCGCCTGTGGTTCTCATATTTGCAATTCGTTGCATGGACTAAGGAGAAGTAGGACTCTTGAAGAAGATGAGGTGATTCTACGGATGGGAAATGGAGCAAGAGTTGTTGTTGAAGCTGTAGGATCATTTCATTTACATATATGCCTACGGGCAAGACTATTGTTTTAAATAATTGTGATTTTGTTCCCTCGATTATGAGGAATATTATCTCTAATACCATGTTAGACTTGGATGGATTTTCGTTTGTTATTCAGAATAATAAATGTTCAATTCTTAGAGATAACGTTCTTTATGGAAGTGGAATTCTATATAATGGTGTGTATGTATGTGACGTAGAGCATAATTTACTACAAATTGAATATACTAATAAAAGAAAAAGGGATGATGAAAATCTCACTTTCTTGTGGCACTGCAGACTTGGTCATATTAGTGAAAGTAGACTTCGGACGTTGCATAAGGAAGGGTTACTTGACCCCTTTGATTTTGAATCATATCCTACATGCGAGTCTTGTCTATTGGGTAAAATGACCAAATCTCCATTTAGTGGACATGGAGAGAGGGCTGCAGATTTGCTAGGATTGGTACACACAGATGTATGTAGACCAATGTCTACGCAAGCCATGGGTGGATTTTCATACTTCATTACTTTCATAGATGATCGATCTAGATTCGGATATGTGTATATGATGAAACACAAGTATGAAGCCTTTGAAAAGTTCAAAGAATATAAGTATGAAGTAGAGAAAGAAACCAAACATAGTATTATAACTCTTCGATCAGATCGAGGTGGTGAATACTTGAATGGAGAGTTTCTAGCTTATCTTAAAGAAAATGGTATAGTCTCCCAGTGGACTCCTCCATATACTCCACAGTTTAATGGGGTATCTGAAAGGAGAAATCGAACTTTGTTAGACATGGTTCGGTCCATGATGAGCTATGCGAATCTTCAGTATTCCTGTGGGGTTATGCATTGGAAACCTCAACATATTTACTGAATAAGGTGCCTTCCAAATCTGTTCCTCAAACTCCATATGAGATATGGAAAGAAAGGAAACCGAGTCTTAAACACGTTAAGATTTGGGGATGTCCAGCTTATGTCAAGAAAGTTGACCTAGATAAGCTGGAATCTCGATCCGTAAAATGTAATTTTATGGGATATCCTAAAGAGACTTTAGGGTATTACTTTTACACCGATCATAGGGTGTTTATCTCCAGACATGCTACCTTCTTGGAAAAGCAGTTTATCCTTGAAGGAAACAGTGGGAGCAAAATTGAACTTGATGAAGTTCAAGAAGCACAAACTACTATGGTTCAAGTGGAAACACCTATTCAGACTGAACAACCTTCTGTGGAACAGCCCATTTGTAGGACAGGGAGAGTGTCTCGCCAACCTGAGAGGTATTATGGCCTTGTCATTGAGAATGACAATGAGTTGTCAATCATTGATGATGACGACCCTATGACCTATAATGAGGCTATGAGTAGTGTTGACTCAGAGAAATGGCAAAGTGCCATGAAATCCAAAGTGGAATCTATGTATACCAACCAAGTATGGACTTTGGTTGAAGCACCTGAGGGTGTGAAGCCTATTGTGTTGTACTGTGATAACAACACAGCAATAGCACAAGCTAAGGAACCAATATCTCATAAGAATTCCAAGCATGTCCTGCGGAGCTTTCATCTGATTAGGGAGATTTTTTTTAAAAGAGGAGATGTCAACGTCAAGAGAGTTGACACACATAACAACATAGCAGACCCTATAACAAAGCCATTTTCTCAAAGTCACTTTGATAGTCATAAAGACAAGATCGATATTAGATACCAGAGTGATTAGCTTTAGTACAAGTGAGAGATTAAAAGAGATGTGTCCTAAGTCCAATCATTTATGATGATTTTGGAATAACTTTTAAGTAATCTGTTTTGATTTCATTGATATTAATAAAAGACTTGTTTTGTTTTATTGCGGGCTTTATCTATTTAAGTGTTTAAATAAGATATACCATAGTTTAGAGTAAAGCTTTTTTATGGATTATGATGAGATCATAATAATGAGACCTAAATGATGATAACTTTAAACTTAAATAGTTCCTGGTCGTAGGATTACTAACCGGTAATTAGTAATCCACAAAGATCGGTACATACTATGCTTGCTTCATTATGAAGGATGTCTGTTCTCATAGACATTTGTGTGGTGACACTATACCTAGTATGTAGGTGCTTATTATAGAATAAGTTCACTGAACATGACTCACACAGTTGAACAACTGATGGAGTTCACTCACGTGTCAGCAGATGTTCACATAGTGATAGTTGTACAAGTATCCTTAGACTTGAGGTCATCATAGTCATCTTGTGTACACTTAACTATACTTTGGTTTTGTTCTTAGTCTCCAATGACAATAATAAGGGCTCTATTGGGTGTAGGAATTTGTACATGAAGATACTGTATAATCAGTAAAGGATCTACCCCTTCCAGTAAAGGAAGAGAATGTTCAATGCTGATCCACTTATGCTAGTTCAGGAATCTCTGGCCCGAGTGAATGAAATTAGAAAGGAGTTTCTAATTCACATTAATTAGAACTGAGCATAGTGAATGGAAAGCATATGATTAAATAATATAGGCTTGACACGAGTTCCATGCCTTGTATTTAATCATGACATTGCAGGGTAGAAGGAATTAATTGTACGGTAATTATTCACTGAATAGGTTCTTGGTATTCTAAGTAGTGAATTCATATTATCCAGATAGTCGCGATATGCTGAGAAGTATCCCTCACGATGTAGAATAAATATGATTAATTTATTAATTAATCATATTTAATAAATTAGAGAATTTATATAAATAATGATAAAATAGTTTTATTATTATTTATTTGTACTACCAGCTTAATATTGAACCTACTGGGTCACACCATAAAAGAGAATGATTTAATGGTAGAGGAATTAATTAATAATGGCTGGTAATTATTTCTTTGTGAAATAAATAATTAATTATCAAATTTAATAATTGATTAAATGAGATTTAATTAATTATAAATTAATTAAGAAAAATTCTTAATATTATTAATTAAGAATTTAATTTTTGGAAATTAAATCAAGTGAGAGAATTATTTTTCTAAAGTGTTTAGAAAAAGGATTAATGATTAAAAGGTGTTTTAATTATTAGTTAATTGTTTAATAAGAATAATCAATTAAAGGGTTAATAATAATAATGTTTAATAATAAGAATAAACCCTATTTGCCTTAACCCAAAAAAAAACCCTAATTCTAAAGTAGAAAAGAAAGGGAGGGAACTAATTCTCTCAACCTCTTCCTCCCTCCATTATTTTGATCTCTTGGTGGATACCGGTGGAGTGCTTCACAATTGAGGAGCAGCTGCTAGGGATTTCTGTTCATCGTTCTTGGATCGCTATTAAAGGTTAGTAATCGATCCCTCGATTTATTCACGATTTGTATGCGTTTATATGGATTTTAGATCAAGAAATGTTTTACCATGCTTCTATGATGTATAAAATCCTATAAAGTCAACAATCATCCTGATTTTAAAGTAAGAAGAATCAAGAGTGACAATGGAACTGAGTTCAAGAATTAATTAAAGAATCATGAGTGACAATGGAACCAACATAGTCTACAATCTATATGCTAAAGCATATAGATTCTCATGAGAGTCTTAAATTTGATAATGTGGAGATGGTTAGTGATGACAGTGATGATGAAAGTGATCAGGAAATAATGGCAAAGGATAATGCAGAAAAATCTACTACTAATGAAGCACAAAACTCAACATCTCTAGAGTTGCAAAATGCTTCATCTGTCGGGAGACAATCTGCCTTATCCCTCGGGAGACAATTAGCCTCATCCGTCGGAACACAAAGTGCACCATCCGTCGGGTCATCAAAAGAAGCTGAAAGTCAGAATAGATTACTTACAGAAAGTAACCCTTTCTCAAATCAAAGATTCACAAACTCGGGGGGAGTTTCTAATAATCAAAACTCAGTCACACATCAAGACAACAATTAGGCCTCTTCATCTAGAGCTAATCCACCTCAATAAAGAAAATGGACTAAAGATCACCCTTTTGAGCTCATCATTGGTGATGCATCTTCTAGAGTTCAAACAAGGAGAGCAATTCAAGAAGAATGTCTATATAGCAGCTGCCTATCTAAGGAAGAACCAAAGAAGGTAGAAGAAGCTTTGTTGGATCCTTATTGGATTTTAGCTATGCAGGAGGAGCTAAACTAATTTGAATAGAACAAGGTATGGAAGCTGGTACCCAAACCTAAAGGAAAGAATCCAATTGACACCAAGTGGGTATTCAAAAACAAGATGGATGAAAATGGCATAGTGGTCAGGAACAAAGCTAGATTGGTTGCTAATGGCTATTGTCAACAGGAAGGAATAGATTTTGATGAAACTTTTGCTCCTGTTGCAAGACTTGAAGCCATCAGAATTTTCTTAGCCTATGCAGCCCTTGCCAATTTCAAGGTCTATTAAATGGATGTCAAAAGTGCTTTTCTAAATGGAGATTTGGAGGAAGAAGTCTATGTCAGTCAACCTCCTGGTTTTAAAGATCCAAATTTTCCAGAATATATCGACTATCTTTTTAAGGCACTTTATGGACTAAAGCAAGCACCTAGAGCCTGGTATGACACTTTATTAAAGTTTCTTTTGGAAAATCACTTGACAAGAGGTACTGTTGATAAAACTTTATTCTTTAGAAATATTAATGGCTCTAGTATACTTGTTCAAATTTATGTAGATGATATTATAATTGGCTCTACAGATGAGAAACTTTGCAAAAAGTTTTCCAAATTGATGCAAAGTAAGTATGAAATGAGCATGATGGGAGAACTGACTTACTTTCTTGGTTTATAAGTTAAGCAAGTTAGTGATGGAATATTCATTAGTCAAACTAAATACATTCATGATCTTTTAAAGAAGTTTGATCTAATGGATTGCACATCTGCAAAAACTCCCTTTGCCACTGCAACTAAGCTTGAATTAACACTACTGAAAAGTCTGTGGATATTTCAAGCTATAGGGGAATGGTTGGCTCACTTCTGTACTTAATAGCTAGTAGGCCAGATATAATGTTTGCTACTTGTCTTTGTGCTAGATTTCAGGCTGATCCCAGATAATCTCACTTAGTAGCTATTAAGAGAATTTTCAGATATCTCAAGGGAACACCAAAACTTGGCATTTGGTACCCTAGAGATTATGGTTTTGATCTAACTGGTTATTCGGATGCAGATTATGCAGGTTGTAAAATAGAAAAAAATGTACAACAAGAACCTGTCAATTTCTAGGGAACCAACTTGTGTCTCGGTTCAAGAAAAAGCAAAATTCAGTTTCTACTTCTATAGCTGAAGCTGAGTATATTGCTGCTGGTAGCTGCTGTGCACATATTTTGTGGATGCAAAACCAATTGTTGGACTATGGTCTATAAGTGGATAGAAATCCCATTTTCTATGATAACACAAGTGCAATTGCCATCACTGAAAATCCAGTGCAACATTCAAGAACAAAGCACATAAACATAAAGTACCACTTCATTAGGGAGCATGTAATGAATGGTACTGTGGAACTTCATTTTGTTCCAAGTGAAAAGCAGCTTGCAAATATATTTACCGAACCACTTGAAGAATCCACCTATTCTAGATTGGTAAGTGAGTGAGGTATGCTTAATTATTCTTGAATAATTTCAGATTTGTTTTGCAAGTTTTAATGCAGCCAGAAAATTAATTAATTTTTCAGCTTTGGATGAAATTTTGGCTAAGTCAAAATTTACATCCCGACGGATGCTCATTATCCATCGAGTTTAATCATCCGTCGGAATATTATTTGTTAATAAAAATCAATTACCTTTCTGGATTATTTTCTAACTCGATGGATAACTGATTTGTCGTCATCCATCGAATTGACTCAATTCGATTGATCTAACTTCTTTCTTCCTCAAAAGCAAATTCTCTCTCTGCAAACTACAAATCTTTAACAATGGCACCAGTCATCAAAATCATGTCTCAAACCGGATATATCTATGAAAAGAACAACTTCACGGCTCTAGTGAACAAGGAGATTCAACAGTCTGGAGATTATCACAAAATGATGGATTTTGTGAAAGGATGTAAACTCAACAATGCTATGCTGGAATCTCCTATAATCTATTATCAAGTTGTGGAGGAGATATGGACAACTACAGTGTACAACTCTACTGACAAGACCATCACTTTCACTCTCAAAGGTAAGCAGTTTTGCAATAATAGTGACATTATCAAGGCATGTTTTAAAATTCCTGATAATACTGCTACTGTTCCACACACAGACACATATATAGTTAACATGCTAAATTCCATGGGCTATGCACTTACTACCTCTAAGTTATGTGAAATTAGGAGGTTAGGTCGTAGAAAGGAATGAGGCTTTTTGTGTGATGTGGTAACTAAGGTATTCTCTGGTAATATTAGTAACTTTGACTCTATTAACATTTCCATGCTTAACATGCTTTACATGTTAGTTACTGATAAGCACTTAAATTTCAGTGACTTGTTCTTGTTTGAGTTAGGTTTTAAGTTAGGAGAACTCAATAAGAAAGGTAAAAGTATTTATTATGCTAGATTCTTTAAGATGCTTGCTAGCCATCTCATTGAGGACATTGTAATTGAGAACCCAACCAACAAGCTGAATTGTTGGGTTCAAGAAAGAAGAATTATTGCAGATCATAATAGAGCAAATCACCATAAATAGGTACCCCTATTATATTTTCCAGTCATGGAGGGACCTCAGGTAAGTGAGGTAAGCACCACTATCTCCACTCTTCCAACCTCACACATTTCTTTGCCTTTTAGTGTAGCTATGGTATCTGTGTCAATGACCCAACAGATGCCTACCCAAGCTACCAAACCAACAATTTCTAAATCCAAATCTAAGAAAGCCCCCTCTGATTTCTTTCAAAAGAAATCAGTTGCAAAATCCACTAAATACAAAGAGGGGAGTGTGAAGGTGAGTAAGCAGGGTGAGGGACAGGGTGAAAATCAAAGAAACCCTAAGAATAAGGCTGGTGAGATGAGTGTACCGAAGCCTAGCCACACCACAGTTTCCCAACAAACTGTGGTTGTTAATAAGGAAATTAGCTCACTTCTAGTTTCATCCTTCCAACCAAGAGCACAGGTCAAGAGGGCTAGGGACACAAGTTCACCACAAACTTATGCTAGAAAGAAAAGATCAATAAACCTTAAAGATGCACAGGGAACACACACAGTGCAAACTGGAGCTAAAGACCCTGTCACTGCACCATCTCAAAGTCAGATTAATGTGACTTCAATAAATGTGGAGTCACATCCAAAATCTTTGACAATTGAAGCACTGAAACACCACATTCTCCCACACACTAACTGGATGTTGACATGATCAATACATCACTTCCAAATTCTCCATCTTTAACTCCTGTGGAGAAGCCAAAAATCCAAACAAGTGAGCATCATCTTTTAAATGATTTGTTGGCTCACTTGCCATTTCTTTTTGAGTCTATTGAGACATATGTGCCAAAATTTTCATCAATCTGCACAAAGTCTACAATAGTCTCTACTCCAAACTCATTCATTTCTTTTATCCCAATGGATATTCATCATCCGTCGAGTAGTGATTGTATCCCGACGGATAAGCCTAACAACACTCATCCGTCAGATAACCATACTAATATCCCGATGGATATTCATCATCCGTCCGGTGTCTCTGCACAACTTCAAATTTCTTTAATTCTGACAAGTGCAGAAGACATAGTGGTAGTGCAATCACTCTTAGGACTGAGGAAATGGAGTGGACTGAGTGAGAGGTTGGGTTGCTCCTAGGAAAAAGGAGAGAATATGAATGAACAAATGCATTCCATCTCTTCAGGACTGGCAAAAGTGAGTGAAAGGAGTCCCACCTTCGAAGGTGAAGGTGAGGGTGTGAGGGTGGGGAGACAAGGGGAGCCCTTGATGCAAAAAGAGAGAGAAATTGAGAGAAATGCAGGTACATGAGTGATAAGGTTGGACATCATTGCTAGTGAGTCAATGAATGCCAATAATGCGGACATAGAGAAACTATCTCAGCATAATCAAGCTGCTATAAGTTCCATCTCTTGGGATGCTGAGGCATTTACTCATCCTGTTCCAGCGTATCAAATTTTGGCTGGACAGGGCAATGAAATGCGGAAAGGATGCTGAATTTGGTGCACACCACCCAGTCAATGCAAAGAGCTAAGGATGCCATCACAGCTATGCCACCTAGAGCTGATGATGATGTTGACTATGGGACTGGGGAATCTACTGATTTCTTTGGAGATGATGGTGAAAGTGAGGAGCTCATGAACATAGGGGAGAAGCAGGCACCAGTTCTAGATCTGGCCTTCCTTCATGGGCATTCTCCAAGGACTGTGATCTTCAACATTTCAAGATCACTCTCATTCAACAAATCCAGGAAATACACAATGCCATTCAATCTACAAAAAATGCAGAAAACCTATAAAGTCTTCAAATATCACTCTCAAATCAAGCACATCTCTGTGAATGAAATAAGTTTGAATTATCTGGAAAAGGGTCAAACACCTTGCATCAAATCTCCAAAAGTAAATCTCATCATGAGGCCTAAAAGAAATTACTCAAGATTTTCAGACAAAAATCCTATGGATATGGTGTATGAGACACCTAGGCCAGATGAGAAGAAGCTGTTGGTTAGGTTAATTGCCTTTTATAAAGATCCAGCTGATTCAGCACTCAAAAGAAGATTAGCCAAGATTTACAGAAATGGTAAGGAAATTTGTGTGGTGGCTGGACACCCCATGTTTGTGGAAGCTAAGAAGGAAGGGAAAGAAAGAATCAGGCAAGAGAAGAAGCAAGCTGCTCTGGATGCTAAAAAGCTCATACAGAAGAAGAACTAAGCTGCTATCTTAGCCAAGCTTCAAGCTGTAAAAACCACAACATAAATTCCTGCACAACCATCTGAAATTGATGAACCTCAAGATCAAAAAGTGCAAGATGAACCACAATAGAAAAGAAGATTCAGATACAAGCTACCCTCCAAGAGAAAATTGGACTTCAGTGATGAGGAAATGGAAGACTTCATTCCCAAAAAGCCTATAACTTCAACTCAGACATCAAAACCCTCAGTGGTATTTGAAGTATTCAAGGTGGTGGATCCAACTAGGAACATTCATGGTGAACCCATAATTCCTAAGGATGAGCCAGTAGACTGGGATAGTTTGCCGATTCCTGAGCTAATCTTTCCAATCTTCAATAAACCAAAGAAAACAATGACTAGATCAATCAAGAAAGTGAAGCCTGTGCCTCTAAGATCCAAGACCCTAACCAAATCTCAACCCACAGTCAACAAGAGAGATCTTATGTATATCTGTGATATCAAGGAGTTTTCAGACTTGAATCTCTACTTGGATGAACTGGAAGAAGTAAGAGGAATTGATGCTTATAGACATCTTCCTGAAAGACTGGTATTTAAATACAAGGGAGGGAAATAGATGACATGGCCACTTCACAGGATTCTGCTAGAAAGCCAATATGTTCTAATAAAGATCTACTCATCTTTTAAAAGAACTTTGGATATAATGTGACTGCAAGGAGATTAGTTCTAAAATAAATTAAGTAGCTGAGGAGTAATAGAGCCAAAGATGCACTACCAAAAACTCTGTCAATTCCCTTCACAGGAAAGAGAGTGCATTTGAGGCCCTATGGCTGATGGAATTCAGGGATGAAAAGGGAGTAAGAAGATTCTTCAGATTGGAGGACCAGTTGAGTATCTCTAGCAATGAGACTCTATTGGAAATACAAGGAATGCTAGATCTCTCAGAAGCTGATGAACTTAAGTTCCACAGACAACTCCAAAGTCAGATAGAAGAAAAGAACAGGAGGCTTGGGAAGAAATCCAGAAAATCAAGGAAATAATTTTATCTGCTCAGGCTAGAGGAGCACCTTGATAATAATTGTGAGAAACTTCTTTGTATACTTTACTTTGTTCAATTTTCAGTAAATTTTGTAGCACTTGTCAGTTTTATCTACTATATTTATTCTGTATCTTTTGGATGTTTTTCTATCATCAAGTTTCTCTTAATTTATGGCTACAATTCCAGTATACATAAATTGGGGGAGATTGTTAGGATTATATTACGAACTTGATGATAAATTAAACAAAACACCTTAGTAGATTTAACTTAGTGAATTTTGTAGCACTCGACAGATGATCAAATATAGTCCTGACAGATTATTCAATATAGTCTCGACGGATGATAATTTGACATCCACCGGGTGAGTAGCTTATGTAACAAATAAGTATTGTAGTACATTTCTGTAAACAACTTTGTAGATTCTGTAGGAGAATATGAGTCATGTTGACTACTAGTAGATATGCAGAATAAGCTTATTAACTATAAATATAAAATGTCTTATAATTATATATAAGTGAAATGGAGTCAAGTGACAAATAGCTACCCGACGGATGATCAACAAAGCTACCCGACGGATGATCAACAAAGCTACCCGACGGATGACAAGCATGTACCCGATGGATGATCAAATTCAAATATCTGTTGACAGTGACAACACACTCACATGCGTTGGGTGTTTGCAAAAGAAATGTGGCAGCCTGTTTAGCAGGAATTTGAGAACAAAGAAGCATTACCAATTTCATGCTATTATGAAGATATTCAGAGATGCTGGAATAGAGTAGTGAAGTAGTGTCAAGTTAGACTAGATATATTTTTGTTTTATTATCTTGTCTTATTGTCATGTAAACTTGGTGTTATATAAACCAAGTGTAGCAAGTATAACAATTATAAAACTAAGCACACACATTTTCAGAGAAACATTTACAAGATGTATTCTGTAGCATTTATTTGTAAGTTTAGTTGTTCATACTTGTAAGCAGTTGTGAGTTATTCAAGCTTCACAGAGTTCTTATTCGATATATTTATATATCTCTGATGGATACTTTCAAATCCACCAGAAAGTTTTAAAAGCTTGTATGTTTTTATTACTTTGTGTTTTGATTCACATAATTTATTCATTTTGCACTTTTCAAATCAAACACTTATATATTATCAAGTAAGAACTGTTATAAAATATTTAAAAAGGAGCCAGCATTACATTCAACCCCCCTTCTGTAATTCTTGTTGTATTGTTAGGGAATAACAATTAATAACAACAACCCAACATTCAAACAACCCCTCCGCCCGAAAATAAATAAAAAAATCCGGCGAGCTTGAGAAAACTCCGGTGAGTTCACGATTTTGATGATTTCTAAATCAAACAACGCGGTTTATAGCTCAAATTAAACCTCTAAACATTTACAATCTATCCATATCATCAAACACAATCATCAATCCAAGAATAATTCTAAAAATCAAATCAAAAATTATATAAATACCAAATTTTGGATTATTCATTACGAAATTAAAACAAATCAAATAAAGACATGAATCGACTCTGCTGATCATTTTTAAGTTATCTATAACATCGAAATCAATCAACAATCATTCTATTTCAAAAACGAATTCATGAACAAGAACACTAAAATCGATTTTGTAAATAATTAACCTCAATTTGTGATTTTGGTACTGATAGAACGGGCTTGAAACAAGGATCAATTTGGTACGTAGAACGTTTGATTTGGTTTCCTAGATATCCCAGAATCATTAAATCTTTGTGAAGAACAAAATCATACCCCCAAAATGTGTTCTTGGTTTTCTGAAAAATTAAAATAAAAATAAAATAAATGATATAATCTGCTATTTATATCTACAAAAAATAATATCCCAAAAATCAATTTAGGCTGTTTTTATTCCCATAATTAAGATAATTAGGCCCAAAAATAATAATTACGAGGAATAATTTTAAAAGTAATAAAATACAAAATTTATATCAAAATTCCCCAAAATTTGCGAATAATTCAGAAATGCAAAAATATTGCGTATTTGAAATACATATAATTTTAAAAAAATAAAAACATAAATTTTGTGGGCTTTGACGTCCAGGTGGGATCCCGGTCCGTTTGTTTTTGAGAAACCGAAACGATTCCTAAATTAAGAGAAAACCCCGAAAACCCATAAAATGCATTCAAACGCATATAAAACGGGATAAAACGAGTACCTGGATAAAAACGCAAATAAATACGAGTCTAGATTGCAGATTGATTCATATAAATGCAGTTTAAACACATATTATTTATTCGAAAAAATTTCTGATTCACACGGGAATACAAATGGCATTTAAAACACGTAATATCATGGCAATGAACAGTTTAACTTATTTAAACACATAATATTTATTCATTTAACATATAATATTCATATAATTTTCCCGGATATTACAGATCAAAAATAAAATGTTACAATTTTGATGACTTAGATTGCCACTGAGTGTAGAAAGCCAAAGAAGGTTAAGAAATATAATGCTTATTTGGAATTGGAAGCAAAGTATGAAGCTCTATTGACAAAGCAACATGGAAAGGCTTATATTGCAGAAGGCAAGAGTTGGGATGATACAGATGAATATGATGACAATGAAGAATATGGGAACTATGCTCTCATGGCTTTAAAGAAAGGAGAATCATATGCATCTAAATCAGAGGTACCAACTCTATCCACAATTGATTTAAATGCAAGTCAATATAAAGAAACTGTTGAAAAGATGAGTGTAGAAATGTTTCATATTCACACAAGCATGATGGCAGCTACTGAGGAAGTGGGTAGGCTTTCAAAGATTAATGAAAAGCTAGAGATAGAAAAACAGGAATTAGAGCTGCAACTTGCTGGTCTTGAGACAGTCAAACAAGAAAATGAATATCTTAAGAACAAGCTTAAGTGTGCTAGTGAAGTGGATGCAATATTGAGAGAAAAATTAGAGAAGAATGATTTGAAGCTCAAATCATATAAGAATGCATATCAGTTGGTTGGACAATATCATGAGAAAGACAAACCATGTGCTAACATAGCTATTGGTTTGGACTATGAGGCATTGAATTCTCACAAGAAAGGTGAAGCTGACAAGGTAAATGAAGCAGTGAACCATGATGTTCCCGTGATGCTAAAGAAAGTTAATGCGTCTCTGTTCAAAGCTTGTGAGGTAGATTTTAGTGAAGTTGAGTTGGTCATCCAACAAGAAATTGCAGATGACGATAATGAGAAGAACAATGCATAAACCACTCCTACTGCTGAAAATGAAAAGAAGCCCATAGTAAATCAAACTGCAAAGACATCAACTAAGGAAGTCAAAACTGAGAATCCTAGGAAAAAAGAAAAAGAACAGAAATGGAAAAATAGGTGTAAACAAGAGCAACAACCATGCCTATGTTGCAGATGCTCTAAGGAAGCAATGTAAAAAATGTGGTTCAACAAATCACCTAACTCACCTTTGTAGAAAGGATGTTAGTGAGCCAAAAGTGGGAGCATGCAAATACAATGAGGCATTGGCTGAAGATCCCTCTTCATTTTGTGACAAGTTTGATCGCATTCCTTGTAATATGAAAGTGATGACAAGCTATCATAAATTTAGAATAGATCTCAAGGAAGTAAATCGTAGATCTACAGTTAAAAAGGATAATGCTAATAAAACAATAAATGATGTTCTTTTTGAAAGCTCAAACTCTACTTCTGCAACTTCTGTGAAAAAGAAGAAAGTATCCAACACTACTTGGGTAGCCAAACACACTTAATTCCCATTGTGTGTAGGGAAAGAAGAATAAGGTCATATGGATCATTGATAGCGGATATTTCAGGAATATGACAGGTGATAAAGCCCTGATATTACAATTTGAGGAGATGGCTCACCCATTGGTGACTTTTGGAGACAACAACAAAGAATTCACAATGGGATATGGCAAGTTGATTTCTGGAAATGTTGTCATTGAAGATGTAGTACTGGTTGCTGGTCTTGAAGTAAATCTTCTAAGTGTCAGCCTATTTACAGACAAAGGTTTCAAGGTGATATTTGACAAAGAAGACTGCTCAATTACTAGCAAGAAAACTGGTGAAGTGGCTCTAAAAGGAGAAAGAAAGGAAGCCTGTTTATTGTAGACCTAAACTCGACAAACAATGATGGAACATGCTACTTCTACACCAAGGCATCCATTGAGCAAAGAAAGCTATGGCACAAGAAACTCACTCACCTAAATTAAAAAGCAATTAATACCTTGTTAAAAAAGAAATTAGTGAGAGATATGCCAAATCTGGAATTTTCTTAAGATGAAGTTTGCGAGGCTTGTTAGAAAGGCAAAATGAAGAGGTCCGGTCATATAAGCAAGAGTATAAATTCAAAAAGTGCACCATTGCAGCTTATTCACATGGACTTGTTTGGAAAAGTTAATGTCTTGTCTATTTCAAGAAATAAATATTAACTGGTGATGGTAGATGATTACTCAAGATACACTTGGGTGGAATTTATGCATTCAAAAGATGAAACTCCACACATCATTATTGAACATATAAAGAACGTTGAGAAGCAGGATGAGGAACAAAATTGTGTTAAAAGATTGAGAAGTGACAATGACACATAATTCATGAATGCAGCCTTAAGTGAATTCTGCAAAGATAAGGACATTATTCAAGAGTTCTCAGTTGCATGAACACCCCATCAAAATGGTGTGGGTAAAAGGAAAAATAGAATTCTAGTTGAAGCTACAAGATGTTGCAAGATGTCAATTTGCTAACAAGTTTTTAAGAAGAAGCTGTCAATACCGCATCCTATACTCAAAACAGATATTTAATCAACAAAAACCTTGGCAAATCACCTTATTCAATTTTGTCAAAAAGAAATCCTACTGTGAAGCATCTGCATATATTTGGACGCAAATGCTTTGTGCTCAAAGGCAACTCTGAATATGCTGGAAAATTAGGCTCTAAAGTTTTTGATACTATTTTTCTGGGATACTCATTGGAAATAACTGCCTATAGAGTTTTTGTGCTTGAGAAAAAGAAAATTATGGAAAGCACTGATGTGACCTTTGATGATGTCAAGTGTCCAGACTTGAAATGCCTTTATGAAAATGAAGCTGAAGCCCTTAAATTTAAAACTCTGAACATTGATAGTGATTGTAAAGATGATGTTGAGATTAACACAAGAAAAAAAATTGAGGAATAAACAAATGAACTAGTGAACTATAAAAATGAGGATTCATCTCAAACTAGAAGCTCACTTGAAATTGATGGCACAAACTCAGAGGGAGAAAAAGATGATAGTTCTGCAAGTCATACCAATAATGAAGAAAATACAAACAATTCTAGTCAACAAGATCATACCAGGAAATAGGATAGAAGTCACATAAGGGATGCTATAATTGGTAATGCAAATGCTGGAGTAATGACTAGGAGTGTAATTACAAATGAGTGCCTTCATGCATGCTTTCTTTCTCAAATTGAGCCTAAGAAAACTGAGGAAACTCCACTTGATCCTGATTAGATAACTGCCATGCACGAAGAGCTAAATCAATTTGAAAGAAATAAAGTTTGGGAATTGGTTTTCCTGCACCAAAAAACAGAAGCATCATTGGAACAAAGTGGGTGTATAGGAACAAAATGGATGAAAATTATGGCACCCTCCAAATCCGGGCCAGAAGTTTGGGGTCCACAACACACACATAGACACAATATATATATACCTAGTTCTGACAATAATCATAATAAATGCAGTGACCCTACTTACCTTCATCCACGGATCACAACATGTTAAAATATGCACACAAGCCACAACCACACTTATATTACAATGTTCCAAAACCGAACTTGTTAAACTTATATCTGAACATAAAACATTCTTACAAACTTTCAAACTTAAACTTAAGAAGGAGCCTGTTGGTAGAGAAGATCCCCAACTTGCGTCTACCGACTTCTAATCACCGACTACTTGCTTTCCTTTCCTACATCTCACTTCTTCTGCTCAGACATCACAAGTATCTATCAATATTTATTCTCATGTGACTCTATTCGTTACAAGGTTCTATATACCCTTCATTTCACCCCAATTTGCGGATTGAAAGTTACAATTTAAACAGTCAAACAATACACATATAAGCATATTGTACACCAATCGAGTCATATATAGCATATACCACGTAAGATATTCAATAAAAATACTTTCTCAAAGAAGATTCGGGGTTGAAATGATTTTTCAGGTTTTAATACGAATTTTTAAACAATTTCAGAATTAAAAGGGGTCATTGAATCATTTATAAACAATTAACAGGGTTCGAATACCCGAATCTGACTTAAAAATCATTTTATAACAATTATCGAGCCTTGAAATCAATTTAAAATATTACTTTAAAACTTGAAACTATTTTTCGAAACTTGTAAAACAAAATAAATAATCAGATCTAATTAAATAATCAATTAAAATTAAATAATAATTATTAAAATTAATTAATCAATTAATATTCGAATTAATTGGCCAATTAACTAATTAATTAACAAATAAAATTAATTAATTAAATAATTCAGATTTATTTTTGAAATTAAAAATAATTTTTAGAATAATAAATAAAGAATTTTGGTACAGGGACTGAAATATATATTACGGCAAAACAGGGGGGTCAAAAATGAAATTTGACCACCCCTTCTCTTTCACTTCGCCGGCCGGAACTCCATGGCCGCCTCCATGGAGCTTTTCCGACAGCCGGAAACTCCCCAGAAACTGCAGATTTCTTCCCTTGATGCCAGCAATCACTTCATACAATCAGTTTGTACAAACATTCAACAGGTTGGCCGGATTTTCGTCCGAAAAACAAGAATGTCGCCAGTACCTTAATTTTTCGGCGAGCTCGATTTACCTATCCTCTGTTAATCATACATATACCAATTGAATCCTTGTTTCACAATCTATCTATTGATGTAAATAATTCAATCTAATAACCCCTAAAAAAGAAACGCCTAAAAATTAATTGAAAACATTCATAATATACATAAACCCTAATTTCTAAAATTCAAAAATCAAACCCCTTTTTCTATATGTTATTGAACTCCAAATTCAACATATGATATACCAAAATGATCAGGATAAAATTATCTACAACATGCAAGCATCAAATCACACAAAAACATCAATATAAAAAATTTATAATTAATCCCAAAATAATTCAAAAATAAATAAAATTAAAAGAAATTACCTTTTGATTATGTAGTAGTATGGTTAGTAGAATCTGACAGTAGGTTTCAAGAGCTTTGTATTTACTACTAGAACTCTAGAATCCGATATCGATAACGGCTTCAAATTATAGGTTGATTCTCAAGAACACTATGAATATTAAGTATTTTCTCTGGAAAATTATATGATATACTGAGTGCAAATGATTTTCAGTACAAAATAAAATACGGTAAAGGCTATTTATATTTACGGAATTTTGGTACCCCGTTGGATCATACCGGATATAAAATATAACGTTTATTTGATAAAACAGATCCAAATCTGTACCGGTTTTAAGATATAATCCAAAACTAAGCATTTTTTAAATACAGACTTGGTCTCAGCGCTTTGGTTACACGAGTTACGAAAAGATAATATAATAGTTTAATCAAATGATCTCATTTCTCGAAAGTACGGGTTTTATCGATTTATTAAAATAGATATTGTATCGAAAATTTTACACCGGGACCCGCATAGGGAATATCGTACTCCGGATCAAAAAAGTCAAAGCATGGGGAATGCTCGGAATATTAGAATTCGGTTAAGAAGGAGTTTTCCCGAGACTTCCGGGTTGTAAAAACATAAAAACGATTGAATTCGGTTGGTTCCCGATTATACAAAATAGTTATAATTACTCGGAAAAATAATTTATTAAATTCATAAATCATTTATAAAATCATATAACAACATAAAAATTAATAGAAAAATATCACAATTATTTATAATTTATTTTGGGAATATAAAAATTAAAATACTCAAATTTTATCACATTTAAACATTCAAACACATATAACACTTAATAGATAAATCACCAAAATTCATATAATAAACACATAATATTTATTTACTAATATAAATAATTACACGATATATCCTGGATATTACAAAAATGGAATTATGACAAGAAATAAAGCAAGACTGGTTGTCAAAGGCTACTCACAAGAATAAGGAATTGATTATGATGAAACTTTTGCTCTAGTTGAATGACTTGAAGCAATTAGAATCTTTCTTGCATTTTCTGCACATTCAAACTTCAAGGTATATCAAATTGATGTGAAGAGTGCATTCCTTAGTGAATTGGAAGAAGAATTCTATGTGCAACAACATCCTGGCTTTGAAGATCCAGAATTTTCAGATTTTGTTTACAAGTTGTTAAAGGCCCTTTATAGATTGAAGCAAGCACCTAGAGCATGGTATGACACACTGTCAAAATTTTTACTCCAACATTTTAATAACCCCAATTTTTGGAATTTTTAAAACCCTAATGAATAGTAACTTTTTGCTGATTGTGCTGATTAAGGAACTTATCAAACCCCACTATATAGGCGTACTGTTATGGAAATTCTCAAATCGTATTACTATTCCATAAAGTAAATGAGTGTATGTAAATGTCGTCAGAATTTGAATTCGAACACTTTGATTTTTCCCGAAAATCCACCAGATACCAAAGGAATTAAGTATAAGGTAACATGATTAAAATGAATTAAATTCAAGGATTATAGCAGAGGATCATTAAAGGAATAAAATATATTAAGAAGGGTTTAGGAAAACCTAAGTGATGAGATCCCGAATATGATCCCTCAAACGATCAACGAGAGCCAGAGTTAAGCAAACTATAAAACAAATAAGCGACCCAGGATCAAGCTTATACAAGTAACCAAGGGATTAACCAAACAATTTACACTAATCAAAAGGATTAGAACAAGATGATGTCATCTCACCATAGGGATTGGACAAGTGGCAACCAGATGATGTAAGCTTGATAATGCAAGCAATGAACAAGTACTTTAATAAAGCAAAACCTAGATATTTTTGCAAGAGTGCATAAAACCAAGTATTTCATTTCATTCACAAAGTTCTACCAAGCAAGCAAACTTCATCTTCCTCTCTCCCCTTGTTCACTTCCACTTTTCATGAAAAAATAAGGAAAAGAAATCCAAAACTCAAGCTTCACTCGATCATAAATCAAGAGGTTTGTTTCATTGGATTCCATAATTCATAACTTAGATGAGCCATAAGTTTGAGCTGAAGGTTCCACGTTTGTATAAGCTAATCAATTCATCAAAGTTCTTGAAGAATAGTGTTTTGAAGAAACTAATTTTATGTTTTCTTATGTTTTCTTCAAGATCCAAGCTTGGTAGAGACAGTTAGTGGTATTTAAGGCTCCCTAAGTGATTTTCCACTCTCCAAGGAAGATATAACTCCATAATCCCTTAGTTTTAATTTTGGTTTGTTTGGATCTTATGATGTTTAGATGATGGGTTAGTAGAATGGATGTTTAAGCATGTTCGAAGCTTTTTTTGTTAAGTGTTTTTGTTGATTTTGGAGTTAAGACTGATACTTGTTGATATTAGTGATTCTTGGCTTTTTTTGACTCAGATCCAAGGTAAAATAATGGTTGTTGATTGATCTTGTATATTGGTTTATGGTGGTTGGATTGTGGTTGGATTGGTGTAGTTTAATGGTGTTGAAAATTTGGGAATCATGTAAACATAGTCGTTGTAATGCCCGAATTTATAATGACATTTTATGTTAGACATTAGACCCAAAAAATTTACTGTCAAAACTTCAAAACTGCCATGATTGCCTAGAATATTTTTTAAGCTTCGTTTTGATATGTGGTTCGCTTTAATCCAATTAACGATTTAGGAGAAACGACCATTTTAAGTAACGGCGTTTCGCGAACAAACCCTTACCCCTCGAGTAACTTTGAGACCATGTTTAAGGCCCCTAAAAGACTAATCAGAACACGAAACAATTATGTAAAGTGGAGTAGACAGTTGGTAAAGTCCTCACGAAAGAGTCGCCTTAAAATGTTTAGTGGTTAATTTTATAATAATGGTGGAGCCGAGGTTACTCGAGCGACTAATGTAAATCTTTAAGGGTAGAAGCGAACGTTAGGGTATGAATGAATAAAGTCCAGTTTCTTAAGCGACCAAGGATAATTTAGGCTTATGTGTTGTTTATAGGTTACCGGACTCATCCCAGACCCATTTCCACCCCAGATCGCTCAGACAAGTTTTCTACCCGTATTACTGTTATTGTGATGATATATATATATGCCTTATCTTGCGATAATTGCATGAATATTGTAAGCAAAATCTTGCGATATATATGCATGAATGGTTTGGGAAGCATGATGATATGATATGATATATATATATATATATATATATGCATGGACGTATTGAAATCATGATATTTCTTTGTCAAATACAATTGCTATAAAGTAGAGCTTATGAACTGCATAATACCTATGCTAGAGATAAGAAATATTTGTGTATACCCTTGGTATAGGGGACCCAAAGTTGAACATTTTTTAAATCTGGAGGCGATGTTCCTGAGTATATTATATATATAATTTTTTATAACAATTAATCGAATAAGGTATATTCGATAGTTTTGGATAATAATCAAAAAATATTTTCGATTATCCAAATAAAGATTTTACTTTCGTATATGGATATCTTTTGCTAATTACTATTCGTTTCAAGTATTAGTTTTAAAAACTTTTACTTCATTTATTTTTATAAAAACTATTCTTTATTTAAATATTATTTAAAGAATAATATTGAAGATGTCTTCTAATTTATTAAAACTAGTTTATTTTCTTAAATCGTCTTTACCTCAAACGTTTTCAAAAATATTTTCAAATCTTCAAAATGATTTTAAAAAGTTAGAGCAGATCCCTAAACTCGTTTTTAATTTAAATCTTTCCTTTTATGGGGGGATTTAAATACTCGCTCAAAATATGAGGGATCCGGCTCCCTGGTGTATTTTTTCACAACGAAGTTGCTGATTTTATTAAAGAATTTTTGATTACTTGCCCAACATTCGGGAATTAAGTCCATCTAAATGCGTCGACATAGGCGACATAGACCGGGGTACGGTCTATTAAAGTGTAAGTGGTTGGGATACATTCTATCAACGCATAAGTGGTTGGGCGATAGTCCAGCATGAGGTCCTAATGTAGCCAGGGTGATGACCGGTGAGGAATTCATCCATCTACTTGTACAGAAATGACTTGGTTGATATCTTTGCCTGATTATCAAGGTATCATGTTTATGCCAAATGTTTCCTACTTCCAAAATTATTGGGTATTACAACTTTGTTTACACTTTTCAGAACTGAGGTTTTCAAGCAGTCTATGATATATATATATATATATGGACTTAATGAAGTATCTCGTAACATCATTTCTATTAAATGATATTTCAAAAATTGATTATATACAAGTTTTATCTTGTAGCTTCCTCTATGTGATGAACTTTTGAAACTAATTATACTTGAATAGTGGTAGTTCAAGTAGTATTCGGAAAAGATATAAGTATATTGAAGTATTTTGTAACTTCATCTTTTAAGCTTATATCTAGTAAAGGATTATCTTATGCATAAAAAGATTTTCAGAAATTAATCAATAAATATACTTTGCACTAGTGAACAAAGTAATATATATTTTTGAAAGTATATATATTGAGTACTTAGCGGCTTCGCCGCTTTAAGATATGAAACTTGGTTTATTTTTTCTTGACCAAGACTTTCATAAATACTATGAGAATGCTTATATATTATTAATCAGTTATATGTTATTTTGGTGGGCTGTGTTACTCACCCTTACTTTATTCATTCATCACACAACAACAGCTAGATAAGATGAACATGACCAAGCTCCCAATTCACGAACGGATAGGAAACGTTCCGCAGTTTCCTGTTGGCGTTGATGCCGCCGTAGCTGAGGTAGGAACTACAAATAGGCTAGGCTTTCAACTTTTGACGTACCAGACTTATGTATATCTATGAAACATTATAATGGCAAAGAACATGTAAATTTATTCAGAAACCCTTTTGAGGTGTAATAACTTAAAATTTGTGGATAATATGGCTTGTTGTAACAACCCGCACTTCCGGAATATTAAATCCAAATCGAAACTAATAAAAAATACAATTTATTAATCGACATTCAATTACAGAGGATCACTATTACAAACGCGCAGCTAAAAGCGGAAGTCCAACTGTCATTCTAGTCCAATCCTAAGTCCTCGAACTCCAATCATATCCAACTCAAATCGTAGACAAAACCTGAAATATTAAAAAGATGAGTGGCAAAGCCCAGCAAGTACAAATTGACTAACTATTTAACCAGAAAATAATGGGTGTTTTAATAAAATGATTTTTCTCAAAACAATAATAATTTTGTAAAATATTTTCTAAAATAAATCCAACCTAAAGTTTTATTTTTTAAAATTCAGAATTTAAAGCAGAAGAAGCAGATTTTATAGCAAATCAGAACAAATTTTATAACAGATCATAACAGAATAAAATAGAACGAAACGATAATTCTTATTAATATCACAGTCTTGATCCACGACCACACTTTGCCAGTAGCCGGAATATAATTCTTACTCTTACTCTTTATACCACACTTTGCTAGTGACCGACATCTAAAGTTTAATAATTACGCCCCCTTAACAGGTATCTAAAGTTGCACACTTGTGCGCCTAATAAGGGTATCTAAGGCTAGTTCTGGAACTATAGCGTAAATTACGAACGGGTTCGAAAACGTAGAGACAGGGTTTCAAAAGATTTTCGTATCTTATTCATATACAGTTCGAAATGGAATTCTTATATCTTATATGAAATTCAAAAATCAGAATATCAAATTTTTTCCGAAAATAGAAGTAAGTCAAAAAGTACTTACCTCAAAGCCTGATCAGATCTGAATTTACTCTTTTTGACCCTCTAAAAGATGTTATCTTGGAAAACATAAAACACGTAAGTTGTAGAGAATAAAAATACCGTTCCAAAAAGTCTAGAATCAAGGAATTCCGACTTACGATGAATTTTTTACAAATTTTACAAGATTGTTGTTTTTTGTGTACAAAAGCCCTACGAATTTTATGAATAAAAACGAGGAAGACAAATATGATGTATTTATAAAGATACAAAACCCTATATATTAACCTACAAGTTATCCATCTTAGAATCTGATCGAAATTTTAAGCCCATTACTTTAATTCAATTTTAAATCCTAGTCCTTATCTAATTTTAATCCTTTTATTCTATTATTCAATTATTAATCCATTTCTAAAAATTACGGGATATTACACTTGTACAATTTTGGTTTTATGTCTGAGACTATAACATGTCGTGTATGTGTATATTATGGGGTCAGTATGCAGTAGTTAGTCGTTGATTCAAGATTAAGTATTGATTAATGGAAATGAAACTCGTGACAACCTGGATCCCCGACCCCGGATTTGGGGTGTTACAGAAATGGTATCAGAGCTAAGCGTTATAAACCTCATAGATGATACATCATTAAAATAATAAGTTCACTAAGATAATAAGAATTATTGCCAAGTTCATAGTCGAACTACCTAACGTAATACTGACAGTTAAAACCCTTGCGGGAACCCTTATAAATATTATGATAGTAACATAGTTCGTTATCGTATAGGGTAGTGGGGCACTGAACCCTGAGGTTCAAGAGAAACAACATGACAATGTTTTATTACATATTGGAGATCAGATAGTGGACCCGATGGAGTACCCAAACGAGGGACCGAATAATGTAGCGGTTGAGGATGTTATCCCATAAGGGATTGTTGCTGAGGAGGATCTCGTGGAGGATCCTGACAAGACTGAAGAAATGATTGATGAGTAATTGATGATTGTAGTCAGGGCGACTACCAGAGCTAGGATGGCCGCAAGGGAAATTCTAGAGGATGGATAGTTCCCGAGGACACTGTTATTCCCAAACAATCTAACAATAGAATTACAGAAGGGGGTTGAATTTAATTCTTGGTTTCTTTTGGAAATTAAGAAAACTCTTTACGAAAATATATCTGTGTTTGAATATGCAAGTGTGCATAAATGAAATATATATGTATTCAAGACACAAAGTAATTAAACACAAAGATTTAAAAAATTTCTAGTGGATTGATCTTTTCCACCAGAGATATATATTTATTGAGAACTCTATGATGCAAGAATGCACATAGCTGCTTACAAGTAAAGGTACAAAGAAATAACAGAAAAATTCCTAACAGGTGTAGCTTTTTCTATTTCTCAATTAAATCGATAATTAATCTACTTGCTACTCTTGGTTGATATATCACCAAGTTACATATAAAAAACAAACATATGAAATAAAGTGTCTAAGTCTAATCACATGTTTCTTCATCTCTCTATCACGCATCTTTGTATTTATTTAAGTAAGCATGAAAATGGAAATGCTTCTTTGTTCTCATAAACCTGCAAATGGGCTGCCACAATTATTTTGTATACAATCAACCCATGTGATTGTTAAGTCGCTTTCAACTGCTATTTGAATTTGTTATTCGTCGAGATTTTGTAGATTATCCGTTGAGTCTCTATTGGATCATTCATTGTGTGTTACGATCGGTATTTGATTACTAGTAATTGAGTTTTATTTAATTATTTGATTGTAAATTATTAAAGGCTTGCATGAATATGTGTCAATTAAATGTTTATGTGACCAAGTATACCAGAATATTATAAATCGATAACCGAAGTGTTTTATCTGGAATTTTGTGTGTAAATTTTAAAAATATTAGTTGTTGATGATAATTACTTTCCAAAAATATATTTTATTTTAATGTTATAAAGTGATCTCACAAATTTATAAAATTACAAGCTATTTTATGGTATAATTCTTGTAATTTATGGAATTATATTTTGATTTATAGAAGTCTTTCTTTTAAATAATATTTAGAAATGTGAATAAAAATTTGTGGATTACTAAATTGCCCATGCATGCATTTGATCATCCAAAAGGAGAGAGGGACACTAATGTCATTTCCAACCCAACTAACATCTTTTCTACTCGCCAAATTACTAGACTAGCCTTGCATGCATAGTTTGGTTAGTATAAGGGTAACCTAGTACTTTCTAACCCCAATACCTAAATTAGCACATAAGAACTCACCAAGTTTTCAAATTAAATCATTTTTTATCACTCCACTTAACCGACTCACTTTCTTTTCTCTCCTTCCCCTCTCTTCTCTCCCTCTGGGCCAAACATACATACTGTGACAGCCTCAACCCCGGGGTCAGAAGTTGACATCATCCACAACACAACAAGTAACATAATAAGATTCATTTCACTGATGAAACATAATCACGACCCCTCTTACCAAGTTCTTTTCCAGGTTTAAGTATGACTTAGGTTATAATTTACCACAAAACTAATTCATTACAACCACCTTGACAATACTATCTTAATACAACAACTCAGTAGACCATTTCTGCTCTGCCACAACCACCTCAAAGGAGCCTGACACGGAAGGAACTGGAACTTTGCCTCGACTACTACTGAAGAATCTCCTAGGTATCTGCAATATATTTATAAAACATTTTACAAGGCTGAGCAATCAATTGCTCAGCAGTACCACTATATAAATAATAATCAAAAATAATTTATGCTAAACATTTATAGGAAAAGAATTCATAACTCGTTTATAAAACAAGTAAACATGTGAAAACCGATGAAACTGGATTATCAATAGCTAGCATGCTCTATAAAACATTTCATTAATTGTGCTGTGTAAATACCAGAGTTAAATTTTAGCATGCTACTTTCATTTTAAAATCTTCCGTCCCATCGCAGGACCTATACAACCATTTATCCCGTTACGGGGACCCAAAACCATTTGTTCCGTTACGGGAACCATAAAACCCGTCCCATCACAGGACCTATAAAACCACTTGTTCCTCCCCGGGAACCTCAAAATCACTAGCTCAGTTATAAAAATATTGGATGATCCTTGGTGAGACAGCTGATCAAGCTATCTCCATAGTATAACTCTATCTTGGCTATCCTATGAAAATTTGTTCCAGAACTCAGAGACTAGCTAGGTCCCTGTGACGCTGGGCTGGTGGTTATAATAGGGTGCGCAACCACTTCGCCTCTTACGCTATCTTCCAGGCCGTTACGGGCCCCCTGCGCACACTCATCCAATTATCTGATCTTTTTTATCCAGTTTTCCAAATCACTTACCTATCTCTTGTCAAAACAATTATATCACAGCACATTTTCCAAAACATTTTCATTTTATTCAAAGTTTAGAGATAAGTATTTTCAGAAGTTACTTTTTCCCCAAAACACTAGTTAACAAAACAATTTGAACCCAGAGGATACATAACTTAAAATGTTATGTTCCAGCAAGAGATTAAAACATTATCTTTTCATATATGCTGAACCATAAAATAATGGTCAGGGATACTTGCCTTACAGAGCTTTACAAATATTATCAATTGACCTTGAGCCGACATGGAAGCTCAGGCTTTAACGTCAAACCACTAGATTACCCTGGATTCGACTTCAACACTCAGGTCCTTCGATTGGAACCTTATTGAGCTCGTTGAATGTCCAATAGGCTATCATTAGACCAACGCTAACTATTGGGCCTTCCGACTAGAACCTACAGAGTCGAAATACCCTAATTTAGACATTCGATTATGCTTGACATATCCTCGCTACAATCTACCCGTACATTAACAAAACCCGACTCGCAACATACTCAATATTATAATACACGTATCAATTAGGGTTCACATTCTCGAAAGTCGGTTCAGTGTTCATCTTTAGAAAATACGTATACTCCTTATTGTACGAAATTAGGGTTACTGGTTTTGTAAAAACCTTTCATCACAACATATAATCAAGTTTTGCATAAAATATTTATATATATTTATATATATTCATTCGATGTCCCAATAATTGCCAGTTACGCTCCCGTATTTCCGTAGTTCGATTTCCCGGAAATCGGGCAGCGCCTCCTTTGTTTATCAGACCACCCGTCGAAACAATTCGACATCAAACAAGTCAATTACAACCAATCACAATCCAATTCCCAACCACCGATTTCAACCATCAATATCTGTCCAAAATTTTCAATTACCAATTAAAAACTATTATCAATTAATACTCGCATTTTTACATTTTAATTCATATTCTATATTTTTAAATCATAGGACTCAGATCGTATCATCATAGTCCACCGTGCGCTTATCGAAATTCATCGCGGACGGCGGTAAAAATCCGGAGGTTCCCCAAATCGGGATTCCAATCACGGACCTCACCGATAAATTTTATGAATAATTAACACCGATAATTCAATTAATCATAAAATTTATTCGAATTTATTTCAGATAAATAATTAAACAGGCAACTCGAATAACCCACAAGAAAAATTTGAACCACTCAATCACAGCATGGTAACGGCCACACGCCGCCATCCTCACCGGAAAACCGTGAGGGGCGGTGGCAACTAGAGAATCAAGAGAACACACTGCACACATATGCACATAAATTACACACACCCAAACACCAATTCGATTCACACACACACACAGGCATACACATGTGTATATATGCACATAACCGATAGGCAGAGAAACAAATGGCGGAGCACAAGCAGTTACCGGAAATTAAAGTCACGTCGGCACCGGATAAACCACAGAGATGGAAGAGAAGTAAAATCAAGAGAGATAGAAAATAAAGGAAGAGATGAGAAACAGAGATTGAGAGAGCAGACAAGAGAGATCGAGAGAGGTGAGAGCGAGAGAATTGAGAGAGACTGAATTGAGGTGGGGATGAAACGGGTTTAACCCGGTTGATTCCCTGCCCCCCCTTTTTATTCGCTATCTCAGGACAACCCTCAATTCAAACACCGTAAATTTAAGAATTTTAACGAGAGTTTAGCGGATATAATACTTCGAAACTCACGGAAGTAGTTTTAAAAATCCAAAGTAAATAAAACTAGTAAAATTTAAATTATTTATAATTTTTAACCGATTTTTTTGAAATGCAACTCGTATCCGTATTTATCGATTAAACAAAACAACCTGTGGCTAAATTAAACCCAAAAATCTCCAAACAAATTTTAAAATTCTCGGAATATTCCAAACTAAATAAATATGAGTTTCATAATTTTTGAAGAATTCAGGAATTAAATATTGATTTTACAATTAAATGAAATCAGAAAATCATTTAAAGATAAATAAACAATAAAATATTGATTTCTAAATTTTATAAACTCCTAAAAATAATAAATAAAATTGTAAAATGATAAAAATGATTTTAGAGATAATCCAAATATTTATGGAAATAAGTTTTGAACAAAATCACCTTTAACTATAAAAACAAATTAACACAGCGCCACAACTAGTTACACAAATGATCCTTGAACCCAAATAGTCACACATAATTAATAATATATTAATAAAATAATACCCAGCTGACGGAACCAATGCACATAGTTTATTTATTTAATTATTTATTAATTACACATTTAAATAACACAGAAATGCACAAGTCATTATATCCTTCCCCCCTTAAAAAGATTTTATCCTCAGAATCTGATCTAACTAAACAAATGAGGATATTTGTCAAGCATATCCGATTTTAACTTCCAAGTAGACTCTTCTACTCGAGGATTCATTCAAAGCACACTTACTATAGATATAAACTCATTCCTAAGGACTCGCTCATAACAGTATAGGTTTTGGATAGATCCTTCCACATAGAAGAAGTTTGGATGAGAGCCCATTGGCTCCTAGTCAACAACTTGATTTAAATCAGAAACATATCGCTTTAACATTGACACGCGAAATACTCCATAAATTTTCTGCAACTGCAGGGGCAATACTAACTCATGAATGACTTCATCTATCCTCTTCGACTCCATATGAGATGTGGAATGAGAAACATCACAACATGTCTTTTATGAAAATATGGGGATGTGAAGCGTTTGTGAAATGCTTGGTGTCTGACAAGCTGAGACCAAAATCAGATAATTGTTATTTTATGGGATATCCTAAAGAAACTAAAGGGTATAATTTCTATAATCCTACCGAGAACTAAGTGTTTGTTGCTCGAACCGTTGTATTTCTTGAAAGAGAGTTACTTTCAAAGAAAATTAGTGGGAGGACTATAGATCTCGATGAAGATCGAGTTGTACAAATTAATATTGAACCAGAGTTGGAAAATGGGCAGGAAGTACATCAAGATGTTCCTGCTCCGGAAACACAGGTTGTTCATAGATCTAGTAGGGCTCGTCATGAGCCAGAGAGATATTATGGATTTCTCTTGACTCAAGATGATGATGTAATGCTCATAGATAATGATGAGCCTCTTACCTACCAAGATGCTATGAACAGTCCAGACTCCGAGAGATGGCTAGAGGCCATGAAATCTGAAATAGATCCATGTATCAAAATAAAGTATGGACTTTAGTTGATCTACCTGAAGGGGTAAAACCTATAGGATGCAAGTGGGTTTTCAAGAAGAAACCTGACATGGATGGTAAAGTACAGACCTATAAAGCATGACTGGTGGAAAAAGGTTTTAAACAAGTTCATGGCATAGACTATGATGAGACCTTTTCACCAGTTTCTATGGTCAAGTCCATCAGGATTTTTCTGGCAATAGTTGCTTACTACGACTATGAGATTTGGCAAATGGATGTGGGAGCCTTGAAAAGGATGTATACATGATACAACCTGAGGGTTTTGTCGATCCCAAGTTTGCTAAGATGGTTTGTAAGTTGCTTCGATCTATTTATGGATTGAAGCAAGCCTCAAGGAGATGGAATCATTGTTTTGATGTAATAGTCAAAGAATTTGGTTTTATTCAAAATGAAGATGAACCATTTGTTTACAAGAAGGTTAGTGGGACCCATGTGGCATTCCTAGTACTATATGTAGATGACATATTACTAATAGGGAATGACATACCTTCTCTACAGGCTGTTAAGACTTAGCTGGGAATAGTTTCTCGATGAAGGACTTAGGTGATGCTACCTATATATTAGGGATCAAGATCTATAGAGATAGATCATGGAAATTAATCGGCCTAAATCAGAGTACATACATTGACAAAGTATTGCATTATTTCGGGATGCAAGAGGAAAAAAGAGGATATGTCCCAATGTCTCATGGGATATTGATCTCAAAAGACTACTGCCCTATATCATTAGATGATAAGGGCCGTATGAGCAAAGTTCCATATGCTTCGGTAATTAGATCTATAATGTATGCGATGATATGTACTCATCCTGATGTTTCGTATGCCTTGAGCATGACGAGCATATACCAGTCTAATCCTGGTGAGGGTCACTAGATAAATGTCAAGAATATTCTTAAGTACTTGAAAAGGAGTAAAGATTCATTCTTAGTGTATGGAGGAGATGAGAAGATGGTTGTAAAGGGTTACACTGACGCCAGCTTTCAGACAGACCGAGATGATTCAGTATCTCAGTCAGGTTTTGTATTTTTCCTTAATGGAGGTGTTGTAAGCTAGAAGAGTTCAAAGCAAGAGACAGTAGCTGATTCTTCAATGGAAGCTGAGTATATGGCTGCTAGTGAAGCAGCCAAAGAGGCTGTTTGGATACGGAAATTCATAACGAGACTTGGTATGGTTCCATCGATCACAGATCCAGTTGATCTTTACCGTGATAATAATGGATCCATCGCACAGGCTAAAGAACCAAGGTCCCATTCCCGGGAAAAGCATATACTTAGGAGATATCACCTGCTTCGAGAGATTAATATAAGAGGAGATATACATATATGTAAAGTGCATACTGATGATAATGTTGCAGACCCACTGACTAAGGCTTTGTCGCAACAAAAGCACGAAGGTCATACTAGTTCCACGGGTATTAGATACATGGGTGATTGGCTCTAGTGCAAGTGGGAGATTGTTAGTGTTTTTGCCCTAGAGACAACACTATTATGTTTATATTATGAAACATTTGGATTATTAGTTATGATTATAATGATTATTCTTTAGTAATTTATTATATCTTTATTTTTTGCGATAAGATGTTAGATTAATCAATGTCCTTGGAATATGATATGTAAATCTATATCTCTAAGTACGTGACTTAAAAATGAGATTATGAGAATAGTATTGATATTCCTAAAGGTCCCTAGTCAAGTATTATTGTTAAGGGACGATAATAAATACATTGAGACTAGTGTGTTTGTTGGCTGATGATCATATCTCATTGATCATAGGTATGGTGATACTAAAGTCAAAACACAGGCACACGTATTAAATACATGGTGCTGGATTGACCCGTTGTTAGATATTACATGTTTATAGTGTCATAAGTTAATCTCACAGTGATAATGATGTATTGATCCTTTGACCTGAAATCATTATATTTCTATACGAGAATTATTATACTTTGATACTATTAAATGTTATCCTTGACCGGGTAATAATAAAAGTAGACATTGGGTACAATATGAATCGTATGCGAAATATAAATGATCTAGATGGGATTTAGCCCTCCTTTATTAAAGGAGTGATATTATTGGCCTCTTGATTGAGTAAGACTATAAAATGCATGATCGTGCTCAAATACTGATTTGTTTAATAGTTTAATCATTGATCAAGGAAAGAAGGATTGAATGTTAACAGAGGATGACGCAATGCATGCCTCGAGTTTGATCTATAATATAAGGCTAAAGGGATTATATTACATTGTACATTATTCACGAAAGGTTTAATTGATCATCGATTTAAATATTATTACTTGGGTAACAATATGTATTATTAGATGTCGCTCATTGTTTATGATTTTAAATTAGATTTAAAATTGTTGCCAACATAATAATAACCTAAAGGGTCGCACAAAGAATGATTGAAGGATTATTTAATTTAAATACAAATTTAAATTAAATGTAATTAATTTGAATTATTTGTTATTAATTAAGTGTGACTTAATTAATTATATAAATAGGAAATTTGAATTTAATGTTAAATCCGAAATTAAGTTATTGGATGATTAAGTGAGACTTAATAATACAATAATTAGAATTTTGAATTTAATAATAATAATAACTCTAAAATTGAGTTTAGGGTTGGAGGCCCATTAGTTCTTGCCTATATAATATCTTTTTCTAATAGAATTAGGGTTACACATTTTATTTGATAAAACATAAACCCTAGTAGCTTGAAGAGAGATAGAGAGAGCAAGAAGGCGGCCTCAAGAACGTGCTAGTACATACCCATCCTCCGGGCGATTATTCGTGTGGATACCTTCAAGGCGTAGATCGTTCCAGCGACGGGCTACGTGGTGATCATTCAAGACCTCCATCTTTCCATTAACGTAAAGCTTCTTAAGGTAAACATACTGAACTACGAATTAAATATTGTTTTTCGTATGGATCTTGCGGAGGGTTTTAATTTTTAAGATTTAAATTTACGTTTTTCGTTGCGTTTATGTGCCAAAACCCTTCATTTATCTATTCAGTTGAAGATATGTATCGGTTTTATTTAGCTTTTGATAATGCATATCTTAGATTGATTTGTTATAGCTGTGTAGTATATAAACACAGTTTAGGTCATCACTTAGTGTATCGATCTCGAGTATCATTCGACCGGACAGCTCTCAAGAACATCAGTATTTCTTGAGAGAGTTTTGTAACAGTTTTTATCAGATATATAAAAAGCTGTTATATTTTATTACTTGTTCGAAACATTTATACAATTGTATCCAACCGCCCTTAAATAATTGTATCTTCACTGGGGCAACACGAATCATAATGCGTTTTAATTAAACTACGGGTAACGGTGTTGACATGTGTTTCGTGTTGTACCAAACTCATCTTACTAGGGGAAACAAGACCGTGGTTGTGTACCAATTCAAGGCTAGTTACCTCCCAAAGACGTTTTTTCTTTTGATAATTGACATACATCCTCACCTTGCACTCACTTTTAGGAAGAACCTCTCTACGCCGTTTATTTTGACTACTCTCGGTGACGACACTTTTTCCATAAAGCCTATAAACATATAAATGACCATATATCTCGTTGTCTTTATTACGATGGATCGCTTGAATTTTAATAGCAAATCCATTTCTTAAAGCATAAGCCCAAAAAAATGACCGACTTCATCCACACTTTGAAAATTTTGATTCAAATATGGAACTCCCCCATCACATTTTTATACATATTTGCATCCTCTACATTATCATCTTCATCCTCACCCTCAACATTATCATTATCATTTTCAACATCATTTTCAACCTCATTTTCCTCATTTTCATCCTCAACATCAACCAAATCGTCATCTATATTAATAAATTCCTCATTTTATCTATAAAATCATCATCTTCAACAAATACATGGGTTTTAGGTCTTTCACTAGTATTTAAATCATCAAGATGTAAAATATGATCAATAGCCTCTCTTTTTTTCATTTTTACGTTTATAACAAAATATACGAGCAAATAAATTATCCACCATGAAAATGTGAAATTGAAAACAAGAAATATACCTTGAATTGATAAAAGTACTTGAATTTCTTGATGAAAATGCCCCAAAATCTCCTAAATTGATCACTCTCCAAGTAGAATTTTTGTTATGGATTTTGTTTGTTTTGTGTGGTGAATGGAGGCTGTTGGGTTGTTAGGGATAAATGAGCAAATACTACGAACCGCGGAAATTTTCAGCGGTTCGTCCTACCAACCGCGGAAATTTTCCGCGATCCGTCCCTCATCCCAGCCGCCCAATACCCATCCAACGGTGGAAAAATTGTTTGTTATAAACCAGTCTACAACAAACGGTTGTTGTAGACCGTTCCCCTAAAGTTAATTGATTATGAGAAGAGATTACAGAATGAAATTAGACAGAAGAAAATCAAATGATCTCAGATGGTACTATTTAATTTTTAATGAATATTAAAAAATAAGCATGGGATGGTTTTATCATCTATAGTAACTTATTAGTTATTCGAGTAACATATGATGTCCCTAACCACCGCACGACTTAATGACCTTTTGGCCCCTAAAGTATGGACCGTTATACCTATCAGGCCCCAAAAGTATGAAATCATACCGTTTAACCCTGTAGTACTAAGTATCATTTCTTTTAACCCTTTTCGGAGATAAAATGACATATCGACCAATATCGGAGGGTAAAAATGTCCTTTACTAAGGAAAAGGGTTAAAAGATATGAAGAACGATACTATAGGGGTCAAAAGTAAAGAATCTCCGGTCATTGTGTTGAAATATTATAAGCATCTATCCTTCAATAAAGACTTGTTTCCATTCCAGCTACTTGTTTAGATTTTGTCTCTTGCAGCGCAAGGTAAATTGTCAGCCTGTGTAGGAATTAAGAGAAATGGAATTGAATAGGCCTTACTTATTCTCAAAAGAGATATGCCTTGTCCAAGCACGTGAATGACTTGTTCTGCATTCATTATGTAGTAGCTTTGTCAATGAAGTTTCATTTTCCAGCATTATTTTTTAGTTAAAGCATTGGTCTAGCAATACTTTCATGCCCACAATGAATCTATAAAAGCTCTATATTTTTTCATATTTGTTTCGTTTCCATGCTACCATTTGTCAAAGTATTTCATTTACTAACACTCTGATAGAAATTTATTTTAAGATTGAATGAGTCATATATTCTAGCACTTGGTATATCACCAACTGCTTATTCATAACTAACCTCTATTGTAATAGCATTGTTGTAACAGCCCACACTTCCGGACTATTAATTCTAAATCAAAACTAAAATCAAATACAATTTCTTGATAAAAAAGTCTATTACAGCGGTGACTATTACAAACGCGCAACTAAAAGCAGAAGCCCAAAGGTCAATCTACTCCAATTCTAAGTCCTCGAACTCCAATGCTAACCAACTCGAATATTAGACGAAACCTGAAATTGTAAGAATGAGCTATATAGCCCAGCAAGAGACCAATTGATCCAACTAGTTGGCCAAGTAACATGAACATAGATAACAAAATATGATACGATATACAACATACGAAACAAATAATTTTGATACACATTCTTATTCTTATTCTTATTCGATACACATAGTACACATAACACATAAACAACAATAATTTAAAATCCATAATTCATGCCACGACCACTACAACCCGGTGATAACGGTCCTAAAGTTTCAGAAAACTGTCACTACAATCCGGTGACTACGATCCTAAGTTCTTATTCGATATTTTCACAAACCATGGCACAAATCAAAGATCCAAAATTATCGTTGAGACAACACACATATACATCGATACATATTCTATATCATATAATACTTTCAAATATATCATCACTTAGCCCAAATTTTGATAATCAAATATATATGCAGGACATACAATTTTGAAAACACTAGCAAGATCGATCGAAAACTTACCTCAAATACTGGTCATATCTGAATTTACTCTTTTTGACCCTCTAAACGACATTTTCTTGGAAAACACGAAACACGAAAGTTGTAGAGAACGAAAATACCTTTCCCAAAATTCCAGGATCACTGAATTCTAACTTACGATGAATTTTCTATGAATGTTACAAAACTGCTGATTTATGTTGAGAAGAGCCCTACGATTTTATGAATAAAAACGAAGAAGGCGAATAGGGTGTATTTATAATGATACAAAACTCTAAATCTTAACTTAGAAGTTATCCATATTAGAATTTGATCCAAATTTTAGGCCCATTACTCTAATCAAATTTTAAATCCTAGATCTTATCTAATTTTAATCTCTTTTTATTCTATTATTCTATTATTAATCTAATTCTAAAAGATACGGGATATTATAATTGCAGTATAGTTTTGTGCTTTTTTCATTATGAATCTCTCTTGCAAGTATTGCGGCTTGGGGTGCAAGACTTCCATATATTTTATATAGCTCTTGATCAAACTGCATGGAAGAATTGCTGAGGGTTCCAACATTCAAAACTATAAATTATCCATTTAACTAATTAACAAACAAGAAATCAAAGGTGATCAACTGCCAAGGGATTTACATGGCGCACCAGTACAGTTTCATAAGATACGCACAATAACCTAATAGCCTAAACTCCAGTCCATCCAAGTAGAAATTCAGAATGTGCACTCTATAGTCATTTCATGTATTTGTTATCTCATGTTATTTATCATGTCATTTCTCAGAATGCTGTACCAAAAGGACATCCTAGATTATCAAATATGTCCACTTCTAGCTCATCGAAAGAGCAACATCATGAACAGTTTTCAGGTGTGTGTCTTTGTACATGTAAAAATATGCACAATTTTTGCTTCTTTAACATTTTTAGGAAGGTGATCACATTTAGAAATAGACATTTATACTCACAAAATAAATTTATTGTGGTACGAGAAGACTACATTTTCAGTAACTTGCAAATTATAATTCTGTTATGCACTCCACAAATTATACATCAGTGAGGCGTTCAGTGCTAGATAAATTTTGCGACATAACTCCTGCTCCAATTGCTCGACACGTGCTTTCAGCTTCCACCTGCCCCTCCCATTTCCACCCCTCAAAAGTTATGTAGATCCTCTAGAAGAGTTGCAGGAAGACGCCTGATTGTATATTAGATGGAACCATCAAGTAAAAATGATCTGCAAACAAAATGAGAACAAGTAGGCTAGGAAAAATTTGAGATGTAGAGGAGTTCTAATCTTTTTCATGGATGAAAATCTAGTTCATGTCAAATCTGAGGAGCTTCACATACATTTCAGTCAGAATAGGCAGAACTGAAGTATAATTGTGTTGGTTGAATGTCGAACACTTGACCTTGAAATTTGCAAAGAGATTGTGCTATGTATATTAATTGAAATTCCCCAAAAAATGTTGTTTTTTGTTTTCTTATGCAACTGATTTGACCAGAAACTTCCACGGTTATAGAATTCAAGCGTCGAAATTGATACAGGAGAAAACAATTTCAAAAGTAAGAACCTTGCATAATGCGAGGTCTCTGTTACAAGAATATGAAATGGCAAGCAACGATACAAGTTAAGAAAAAAAAATCCACTTCGGGACTTTTGGGTCACAAGAAGAAGCTGCTCGACTGTATGATAGGTGCTAACACTCAACACTATTAGCTAGTATCATGGCTATATGTCAGCCTTATCATCCTCTGCATTTGTTATAGTCGGAACCATAAACCTTTTTTCATAGTTTAATATCACAGTAGCTATACATGCATCTTGGTATAAATGACATGTTCAAACCTTATAATCAAAATAAATGCAAGGTTACTGTCTAACCTACTTAAGTGCTTTGTTTGCCTTGCTAAAAAATTGCCTTCTTAAACAGAAGACCGAAAAAAGGAATATGCTAATAATTGGTACTCTTGTGTGATTTATTTTCTCCCTGTATTTGTTAGTCTAAAAATTGATATATAATTAGGTAAATGTTTGTCTAAAAATATATATACGCAGAGCTGCTTTTATGTGTGGAAGGGAACCTAACTTTGAGCTCTTTGAGGAGGATAAAGAAGAAATTAGGAACTTAGGAACTTAGGATACTATAAGGGTCAAAATTTAAAATCTGTGTTTTAAATGTTGATTCCTAATTTCCTATCAAATGCAGAACCACAGCAAAGAACTAGGGTTGGTTTGACAAGGAATGTTGACGCTAGATTAAGTCATACCTTTTGACCCCTATGGTATCGGTCTTCATACCTTTTAATGATTTTCCTTGGTAAAAGATGTTTTTACCCTCCGATATTGGCCGATATGCCGTTTTATCTACGAAAAGGGTTAAAAGAAACGATACCTAGTACTATAGGGGTTAAAAGGTATGACTTCATACTTTTGGGGCTGATAGGTTGACGGACCATATTTTAAAGGCCAAAAGACCACTAAACCATAAACAAATTAGAGAGAAACTATTAACCAAAAGATACAATAAACCAATAATATTTTACATTCTAACTTGCATAAAAAATGACCTGATTCTTATTTCCTCTTTCAATCACAATTTCAGACTAAACAAACCTCTTGCACTAAAAGCATAATTTGAGTATCTAAAATTATTTATCTGTTTCATCAAATGATACATCTTTCATCACCTCATCAGATGCTAATGCCTTTAAGCAAGCAGAGGCACCTAACACTATAACCTCCATCCATTACAAAATCAGAATCAACTTTTTTAAAGTAAAATGATGCATTTGTTGTTCCATACTAATCCCTAATTTTTTAAAAAAATATATATTGTTCAACTCTGCCAAACATCTTAGTTTGACTGTCATTTTTAGAGCTCTTAAAGGATCTTAGTTATAGTATACATTTCGGGTGAAATACACTGGGCCAAGATTGCATAACTTGAAAATTCATAAATAAACTTTGTTCAAAACTTCGTATATAGACCGGGGTTTCCCAAACTTGTTCCATACCACAAACTACACACTTTAAGAGAAAAGTTCAAGGCCATGTAATAATTTCTAGCATTACCATATTATGACTAGCATTGGACTTGCTCCAAATGATAACAAACTGAGTGCCCAAGGTGGTACAAACACATATATCAATGCCTCATTCCAACTACACGATTTTATCCAGGTGAAGGCTTCCTTATGTACCATCACTAATCACTATGTTAATTTAAAACCAATATTACTACAAATAATACAACTATCTATTTAAACAATAAGAGCAAGTCCAACAGTGCCCTAAAATAATGTCATTAATCAAAATTTAGGGCAATTTTTTGAATAGATGAGTGCTCCAACAATGTGCTAGTGGTGTCCTAAAACACTAGGACATCTATGAAATGCCTTATTTTTTAGGAACTACTATGCGGTTCCTATATCACTTTTATTGATTAAAAAACTATTTTCCCTCCACATCCCTATCTTCTTATGTTTTCCCTCCCTCTAATTGTAATTCAACATATTATTGTAATAGTAAGGCACATTTTTAAGGCACATTGTTCGAGTTAATGTACCAAAATAATATCTTAAATCACTTGAACATCATTTTTTATTACACTTATAAGGAAAATGTTTATTATATTTAGAATGCATATATTAAGACATTGTTGAACTTGCTCTAATAGAACATATATAAGAGAAAATAAAGAGCTCACTGGTCTGCAAAGATCACATAGTGTAAATATTAAGAGGACCACACTAACAACCTTTTCTCTTCTGCAAATAAGTCAATGATGGGCACAAACTTACAAAAGGATTCCTGGAAGTTGTTATTTTTGTCCAATAGTGTTCAGTAGCCTATGTCACAAACTAGTAGTTTTCATATATTTATTCCCACCGTACTCGGACATCTCTAAGGCATTATCATTGACATTTTAAATTTGAGCTAATGATATAGCTTTTTATCCTGCATTTTGATTACCTTCATATCATATGTTATTTACTCACTTTACAAATAATATTTCTGAGCTTCTCAACATGGTATCAGAGCATATAAGAGCTCTTGTTTGATTTTTTTTTTCGTGAAGCATAGTGTTATAAATACACTTTCTTGCACCATTTTATTCCATATTTAGTTTTTGTTTACACCCTTCTATAGATCTGTTCTTTCTCTATGGCTGCTGCAAATCAAAACCCAATTGTTCCTCAAAACCAAAACCCTCATTTAACCTATCAAGTCATGCTTAACCCGTTATTTTTACACCCTTCTGACGATGCCTCTATTCAAGTGGAAAAACTCCAAGGCAGCTAGGACTATCGCTCCTGGAAGAGATCAATGGAAATCAGCCTTGCCTCCAAACACAAGCTGGGATTTATAAAAGGTACTGTTTTGCCTCCTATTGACGACCTTGTTAAAACTAAAATATGGGAAACATGTGATAATATGTTTATCTCCTGGGTTACATATAACATCTCCCCTGTTATTTGTAAATCGGTTATTTACATGACCACCTCAAAAGAGATCTGGAAGAATTTAGAACAACATTTTTCATTAACTAATGGTTCTCGCAAGTACAAGTTAAATAGAGATATTTATGAGCTGAAACAACACTCTATGACTGTTAATGATTACTATACTGCAATGAAAATAATCTGGGAAAAACTTGACTCATTGAATACTATGCCTGCCACAACTAACCTAACACCTGAAATTCTCAAACTGTTGAATGATATTAATACTCAGCGTGAAGTTTCTAAATTATTTCAGTTTTTAAATGGATTAAATGATGTATACTCACCACAGCGGAGTCAGTTGTTACTTCTAACTTCTTTGCCTAGTGTAGAAAGTGCATCTGCCATTTTACAATAGGAAGAGGCGTAAATGGATATGATTTATGGGCACAAATCTGCAGAACCTGATATCACATCAATGTATAGCAAAGCTTCATCAGTAAAAACTTTCAATGCACTCTTTGTGGAGGAAAAGGCCACAGCAATGATCAGTGTTGGTCCGTGGTTGGTTATCCACGATGGCACTCAAATTATAAAGCCCCAAATCCCACTCATTCATCAATATCTACCAATGTCACAAACAGACCTCGCTGGAAGCCCAATCCCAGACCTCAAGGCAACAAATTTGTTCATGCTATTCAAGTATCAGAAAGTGGTTCTGAACCTTCACTCTTCTCCTAGCAGCAACTAGATCAATTGGCCCAGCTAATACAATACACCAATATGCAGAATTCAATCTCAGGGGGAGATATACCAGAACTCTATTCTCTGGCATGATAAATTATTTTGCTGCTTATACTGGATTATCTCATGACTGGATACTCGACTCTGGAGCATCTGACCACATGACTCCCCATCTCTCCAATCTTCAGTCACCTATTCCTGTCACTATTGCTAATCAAATCAATCTTCCTACCGGTGCAACTGTGAGTATCTCCCACACTGGTACTGTTTGTTTATCTAGCAATTTAATTTTGACTGATGTACTATATGCCCCTAAGTTTAAACATAATCTATTATCTGTTTAAAAACTCATCAAGTCAAATGATTATGAGGTTAAATTCTTGCGTACACATTGTATTATTCTTGATCGTATCTTTCAGTCTGTGATAGCAGTTGGAGATGCTAAACATGGGTTGTACTATCTTGTTCATACTCTAAACCCAGTCAAATGGTTAACATCCTTGAAAACATCATCAACCACGTGTCTTGCTACCAATGATTCCACTTCTCTTAGCACTTGGCACCATCAACTTGGACACTTACCTCTATCCAAGCTTCACTTCATTCCTGACATTCCAAAACATCCATACAATGATCAGATCTGTTTGACATGTCCTGTAATATCTGGGAGATCGTGTGTAATTATTTTTATCAATAAATGATTATTATGTGATTATTATGTGAATTTTGGTGAATTACCTGTTGATTGATATTAATAATTAGATGTATATATGTAATTAAATATGAGTATGTTAATTTTATTATGTCCAGAATAGAAAATAGATAAGTGTCGTATTTTTATGATATTTTTTGGAGTGTTATATGATTTTATATCAATTTACGAATTTATCAATTATCTTTTGAATAATTACAAATTATTTTATAAAGCCGAGAATCGTCCAACCTCAATCATTTTTACTTTTTTACAACCCGAAACTCTTCCGAAAACTCCTTCCTAACCTAATATGGTATCTGGTAATTCCGAACATTTTCCGTGCTTTGACTTTTTCGATCCGGATTACGGTTTCACCCGTGCGCGTCCCGACACAATTTTCGATACGATAATTATTTCGATATATCAGCAAAACCCGGAATCTCGAAAGACGGGATATTATTACATTATTTTCGTATAAAGTGTTTTATAAGAAGCCCGGTTTGGATAATTATCCAATACGGCTATTAAATCAGATCATTTTTGCAGTTACTTAGCGGATAAGTAACTAATTTATCGATCCAAAATGATCCAATATTCCATAAATATATATAGCCCTTTTATTATTTCATTTTAATTGTATAATCACAATCAGTCAGTTAAAACTATTGATTTACAGAGAAAACCCCTAAAAACGTTGCGTTCTTCATAATCAAACCCACGAACGAAGGCGTTATCGAACTCCGATTCAAGCGTGCATGTAATAACTCGAATTTTTGAGACCTTGTAAAACGTTTAAATGAATAGTAACCCTAACGGATGGGAAAAACTTTTGAGCCCACACTATGTAGTGCATGAGAAAATGAGTTTCGGAGTTGATATTACGATCATACGTATCAAATGAGTGTATGTAAACGCTATTAGTTTTCGAAGAAAATGAACTTTGAAAAACGACCGTATTTACGACTCATCGAGGATTACGGGAATGACAATATAGTTACGAGATTAAAACCCTACAAATTTATATTCAACTAGGATAATTAAAAATATAAGGAATGGATACGAAAGGAATTACGTCGCAAACCATTTACGAGTAAGTAGTACGAAAATGTTTAAGCAACCGAGCGAACACATAAACGATTAAATAAATGTAACGCACTAACTAAACCATTGTAAGAAATTAACCATGGTTACTTCATCAAATAGTGAGCTAACCATAGGATGATCAAGCTAGCTAGCAAAATAGTGTGTTAAGGAAGCTAACCATGTAGTTTAGCTTGTAACCTAGCAAGCTACAAAGATTTGTCCCCAAGATTTGCTACAAAGAATAAACCTAGAATGCTATACTAGGAAGAATAAAATCAGGTGCAAGATATCACCCCATCTTCCTAGAAGCAACCTAGAAAATCAACCATGCTAAGCAACCAAGCAAGTATAAATACCCCCCATCACTTTGTTGCATTCAGCTATTTCATCATCAGCAAGGGAATTCAAATTCAAAACTCAAAGTTCTAGCTCTTGTTAAATTCTCCCATTAATTCTGAAGCCTCCTAGCAATTAAAATAAGGTAAGAAAATTTTTCATCTCTTTTTATGAAGGTTTGATAGGTGAAATAAAATCAAGAAACTCACTAGTGAATAGTATGAATAGTAACCTCTCTATTTAGTCTCTTGATTTTAATGGTGGTTTTAGGTTCTAAAAATCATACCAAGCACTTCCAAGCCTCCACCATCCTCAAGAACATATCTCAAGCTTTCAAGAAAGGTAAAAATCTTTGGCCCAACTTTATAACATTCATTTTAAAGATCCATTTAGTATGTGGTAGTAAACTTAGTTCAATAAGTGGTATTGATGAAATCTTGGTGTTTAAGTTAAGTAGATGTAAGGTTGTTTGTTGTTGTCTCAATAACATGATATTATTGAGAGGAGTTTGTTTGTTGATGATGAAATGATGATTGTCGGTGGTTGTGCTAAGAGTTAGGGCGTAAACGAAACCCCGATCGTAAACATAACTTCGTTAAAACCAACATATTGTAACTTTAAGTTTCTGCAGAAAGTCCCGAAGTTGTAAACTGTAGTTTCTTGAAAAATAACCCTTGTTTAGGATATAAAATGTTATAAGGATTTTTTAGGCGCTTGAGTCACTTGATTCCGATTTACGGATCAAAAGTTATGGCCGTTTTACTAAAAGTGATTTACGCGACGAAAATTGCTACAAATCACGAACTTTGAAAATATAAAGGATCAACTTGAAAGTATTCATAAATAATGAAATTTTTACAGAGATTAAAATATTAAGTTTCCTAACTTCCGTAAAAATTTCAAGTGAAAATAATGATTTTTCAGTTTTATAAAAATGTCGGAGTCGAGACCGTGCAAGTAGAAACCGTAAGAATCCATAACCGAAGCCGACGACGATAATAAGAATGAACCTAAGATACTTAGAAAAATGAAGCGACCACGATGTGAATAAGGACTTAAAATGATAATAAGGGTAATATAAGCTGAGAGGGTGCATAATAAGTAGAGCATAAATGCGAGTTGCCGTAAATTAGAACGAAACCTAACGAAATGAAATATGTTTATGGTTATAGATTTCTGAGCCGAACCTAGAGCATCCTCCACCTCGAGATACCCAGGCAAGTTTACGAAACCAACTCCATTTTACTGTTGTGTTGTGAAAGGATTGTTTTACTATCATTGCATAAATACCATGCTTGCCATGATACATAGTTGTTGAATTTTCGCATAATGTAGCGATGTTGTACGATAAGTATATATCATGAAATGTTTATTTCTCTTTAAGCGTGACATATTATATGAGACCGAGAGTCGGTCGGGATTTAAGAAAAACTTGGGAGTCATTCCGGTAATATTATAGGACGGTTATAAGTCCATAGTAGTACGTTTTAAAAGGAACTCAACGTCCACTTACGAAACATTAAAACCCCTCGAACTTTTATTAAAACGATTTCCCAACGATCATATTCCCTCAACTATATTTTATTTATTCGAATAATAAATACTATATACTTATTCTTTTATAATGGGCGCAGTATACCCCATCAATTATTTATTTCAAACCTGATTAATCATTAAAGATTATTAATTGCGTAAACATAAACTAGTTGAGGAATATTATTTTAAATAATCTTTTGAAGAGTAAACTCATTCGAGGTTTAATTATTTATCGATTATCATTTAATTATTTATTACTTAATTAAAGAGTTTATTTTAATTTAAAATCATAGATCCTGATTTAAAACATACTTTCTGATTTCGGGAAATTATCCGCGTAATTTCAGATCGTCGGAGAATATTATCCCGACTTATTTAATATTTTGAATATAGTTTCAAGGAGAAACTTTTCCCCTTATTTAATTATCTGTTGACAACGGTCAACTCACATCCTTAGTAATTCCTCCAAAACTTTCGGAAGTATATATATATATACATATATATATATACAGTTAAGCTATGCTTATCAACAAGCAAAACGCTTGGAGGAACTTTGATGTGGTTCGAGTTCTCGAGATATGATAGGATTTCTTAAAGGATAAGGGAGGGGTAGGATTGAAGTACTTCGTATATTGGATAGACTACTGGTACCGTAAGAGACGGTGCAATATGTACCTATGGACCTGCGAAGTGTGTGTATACCCGAAATGAGGAATGCGACAAGGGTGATAACCGAGATGTGAAGGTGTCGCCCCTCTACTAGTAGAAAAGGTTACTTTTATCGTAGTACGACTGATCATCGTATGCGGTGGATCCAACGAATGTCCTAATTCTTCCAATTGGAATTGAAATGCAATACTGTAACCCAAGCCTAGGTGTTGGGATTACTATTAAGGTATTCGCAGGATATTAAAATCCCTTAAAGAATTATTTTCATAAGAAGGTGTTTATCACCAAGGAAAACTATTTTCGAATAAAACATAATTATCATATATGATGTTATCATACAGTCATTTTCATATTGTACATTATTATGCTGGGCATTATATCTCACACTTGTTTTCTTAAATTGACACAACACAACAGTGAATCAAGATACCTGCCATGAGAACCACATCCAGGAAATGGGTAGGAAATGGCCAGCTGTTCCGTAGATTGTTTGGTGTTGTACCATAGGTAGTCAGAATAAGTTGGATTAGTTTTCAGTTGTTTATAGTTCGGCTTATTTATAAGTATGACTTATGTAAGGTAAGAAACAAGAAACGTATATTTGGCCGGCAGACTAGCCTTACCTAAAGGTCACTCCCCGGTAAGATTAATTACTTTTGGGTTGTAATAAATATCACTTGATGGTTGACAATTACTCTAGTTATGATGGTTCATTTCCAAGATAATAACTTGTAAGTGTGTGTGTGTGTGTGATAAGTGTGGGGTCGTGAAGCGTGAGTATTTATATACTATAGTGTGAGTTGTGTGAGTTTAGATGGCATGGCCTCCGAGACACCTGACCCCGGGTTTTGGGGCACCACATAAATGGTATCAGAGCCTTAGGTTATCAAATCTTGGAAACAATAGGATATAAAATACGTAGACATGTGAATAATAAAATAATCAATTAGAACTCAAGTCGAGTTCATCGTCGGGCTACACGGGTAGTCTTGACTGTTTTACCCTCAAGGGAATTCTGACTCTAAGTTAGTAACACCTTGCCTATTGTGTCAGGTACCAGTGGAGCCTAGGAGGGAGATTGATCCTGTTGATGATGTCATGGTCCCTAAGCGTGACCCTATTTCCGAGCCAGAGAGCCTACCCATTGATGATTCAGATGATGACCCTACTAAGGATGTCCTAGAGGAGGGGACTGAGCTTCTTGTCCCCATAGCTAATGGCGTAGTTTGGAGAGATGTAGAGATGTACCCTCACCCGCCTATTCGCTCTCCTACACCACCCCAAGGATTCAGAGCCCTATGCCCTATACTGATGATGGGGAGGAGGAGGCGATACATGCACAGTTCCACGAGGTTCATGACATATCCTCTAGCGACCCAGATTCACCTCTACCACCACCGGCGACCATGCCTGTAGCCGTACATGACTGGATAGTGGGCCAGCTTAACGCTGAGATCATTGCGGCATCTGCTCACATTGCGGAGTTGCCAGGCACTGACAGCTGAGAGAGCCACCCGACTAGGATACCCAGGAGATTTCAGAGCTGCTTCCCCAGCCATAACCCACAGAGAGATCGATGGGATCGAGCTCCGTACCAGGGTTCAGATGAGGATGACAGCGGTTTGAGGATACATCCCGGTAGTTGATGCAGAGCTGATGATTGCAGGAGCGATGAGGAAGGTGCGTGACCTCACTCGCAGTGATAGTGACTGAGGGACTAGTGACCAGATATGGACCTTGAAGAAGGCTGGGTGACTTGTCACCAATTTTGATAGGATAGCTAGTAGTAGATAGCGTTCCTAGCCCTTCAGGATACACGGCTTATGTATTTTCATTTCAGTATTCAGGACTAGTAGTGATAGATTGTAATCAGGCATGTATGAACTTAGCTAGTTGTTTCATCCCCAAGATATAAGTGGGAGATCTTATTAATATATATCTAAGCATTTATTAAGAAATTGATGTCTATATTATTGCACTTTATAAAAACCTGCTAGTTAATAAATAACATGTTTATATATGAAATAAATAATCCAACTGTTATAATTACAATTATGTTGACCAATTTTCAATATCAGAATAATACCACCCCATAGAAGAGGAACCAGGGCACAGCCTGCATAATCTGTTAACCAACAACGGAGTGAACCTGACCCTGTAGTGAATGAGGAAAGTGAAGAAGACCTAGACTATAATGAATATGATGAGGAAGAATATGTAGAAGAAGAGGCTGAGGATACCCATTAAGGAGGAAACCCCATGAATGAATTTATGGAACTGTTAAGAGCAAATCTGAACCAACAGCCTATTCCACCACAGCCACATGCTGCCCAACAAACTGCAGCTACTGCCTTTAGAGCCTTCAAATCTCTCAAACCCCCAGAGTTTCTAGGATCTGCCGACCCCGTTGAAGCACGGGCCTGGCTCAAGGAGATAGAAAAGTCCTTCGGGATACTAGGAGTTGAGGAATGACATAAGACCATTTTCGCTTCTTACATGATGAAATGAGAAGCTAACTACTGGTGGGAGTCCAAACGAAACCTAGAAACTGATGCTGTGATTCCATGGGATAGATTTCCTCGACTGTTCTTAGACAAGTATTTTCCTAGGTTTATGGAAACCCAGATGGAGATTAAGTTTCTGGAGTTGAAACAGGATAAGATGACTGTAGTAGAATATGAGGCCAAATTTACTGAGTTGTCGAGATTTGTGCCTGAATTTGTGAACATCGAAGAGAAGAAAGCGCGAAGGTTTCAGCTTGGTCTGAAACAGTGGATACAGTGTCGAGTGGCAGTGTTAGAGCTGACAGACTATGCCACCTTAGTACAGAAAGCCTCGATTATTGGAGCTGGCAGTGAGCAAAGTGTGAAGGAGAAGGAAAATAGGAAAAGGAAGATAGGAAGCCAAGGAATAGGAACCGGAAACAGGAGCCTTCCAAGCAGGTTTGTCAGGGGAGCGGTGTCCCAATCTGCACGAGGCCCCGGATTCAGAAAGGCCCCGAGTGAGAGTGTTGGCCAGGGCGGCGGAGAATCTAGGGCCACATTTCATATCCAACCCCGTGCCCCAATACCAGAGTGTCAGACTTGTAAGAGAAGACACCTTGGGATATATAATCAGGCAAGAGCCCCTCTGCAATGTTACAGACGCGACCAACCCGGACACCTTGCCAACAACTGTCCCCAATATAGCAAGACATGTTTCCAGTGTGGGAAAGTAGGACATATAAGGATGGATTGCCTGATAATGAAGCCCCCAGTCTCAGGTATGAGCAGAGCTGCATCCAACCAACCCCCAGCTTCTAGGACCTTCAACATGACTGTTCAAGATGCTGTCCAAAACACTGACGTGATAGCAGGTACCCTTTTGTTAAATTCCGAACATTCAAATGTCCTATTTGATTCTGGAGCAACCAAGTCTTTTATATCTCAAGATTTTTCTAAAAAGTTAAAACTTAATGCCATACCCTTACGTGAGATATTACGAGTGGAAATAACAAAAAAAGAAATAATTCCTGTAAATCAAGTACACCCTAAGTACAAGTTGAAGTTAGAAGGGAGGATCTTCGAGGTTGACCTAATCCCATTTGTGTTAGGAGAATTTGATGTAATCTTAGGAATGGATTGGTTATCCAGTAACAGAGCGCAAATAGATTGTGAACGGAAAAGAGTGAAGATAAGAGTGCAAAATGAAAAAGAAGTAGTGTTTAAAGGTCAACGACAGAACTAGAAATTTCTAACCATGCTATAGGCAAAAAAATTGTTAAGGAAAGGTAACGAGGCTTATTTGGCTTATGTGATAGATACCAAGAAGGAAGTCCCTAATATACAGGACATACCCGTAGTAAACGAATTCGAGGATGTATTTCCAGAGAACTTACCAGGATTTCCACCTGACCGAGAAATAGAGTTTGCTATAGAATTAGCACCAGGAATGACACCAGTATCCAAGGCCCCATATAGGCTAGCCCCAGTTGAGATGAAGGAACTAGCTTCTCAACTGCAAGAGTTACTAGATAATGGAATGATAAGACCCAGTGTGTCACCATGGGGAGCGCCAGTACTGTTCGTAAAGAAAAAGGATAGTAGTATGAGATTATGCATAGACTATCGAGAGTTGAATAAGCTGACTATAAAGAATAGGTACCCTCTCCCCAGGATTGATGACCTATTCCACCAACTCAAGGGAGCTGTACATTTTTCCAAAATAGATTTAAGAACAGGATATCACCAGTTGAAAATCAAATCAGAAGATATACCGAAGAATGCTTTTCGCACTAGGTATGGACACTATGAGTTCTTAGTTATGTCGTTTGGGTTAACCAATGCACCCGTAGCCTTTATGGATTTGATGAATAGAGTGTTCAAAAAGTACCTGGATATATGTGTGATAGTTTTTATCGATGATATTCTGATCTACTCAAAGACAGAGGAAGAACACGCAGAACATTTGAGGATAGTCTTAGAAATCTTGAGGAATGAAAAATTGTATGCCAAGTTCTCGAAGTGCTAGTTTTGGTTGAGAGAAGTTCAGTTTTTAGGACATGTGGTGAGTAGCAAAGGAGTTTGAATTGACCCTGCCAAAATAGAGGCGGTATCCAATTGGGAAAGACCAACTACCCTAACAAAGGTTAGGAGTTTTGTGGGTTTAACAGGATATTACGGAAGATTCGTGCAAGATTTTGCTAAGATAGCCGGTCCACTGACTAGACTTACCCGGAAGACAGAAAAGTTTGTATGGATAGAGAAATGTGAGGAAAGTTTTCAAGAACTAAAAAGGAGGCTGGTGTCAGCACTAGTGCTCGCTCTTCCGGATGGAAAGGGAGAGTTTGTGATATACAGCGACGTATCGCTTAAAGGATTAGGATGTGTACTGATGCAACACGGAAAAGTTATAGCGTATGCCTCTCGACAATTGAAGGAATATGAGAGCAGATACCCGACGCACGATCTAGAATTAGCAGCCATAGTATTTGCCCTGAAAATTTAGAGACACTACCTATACGGTGACAAATGCGAGATCTACACTGACCATAAAAGCCTCAAGTATATTTTCACTCAGAAGGAACTGAACATGAGACAGAGGAGATGGTTAGAGTTGATAAAAGACTACGACTATGAAATTTTGTATCACTCGGGTAAAGCCAATGTAGTGGCTGACGCCCTTAGTAGGAAGGAAAGACTCAAGATGATAATGACATCAGAGGAGTTGATTAAGGAATTTGAGAAGATAAAATTGACATAAAAATTACCGGTAAGGGAACAGAAGGATTATTTGAGATTAAGCTAGTGTCAGAGCTGACTGAAAAGATACAAGTATTTCAGGAAAAGAAGATGAGTGAGGAAAGAGGAACATTCACCGGTGAAGAAGTGAGATGCGAGAAGGATGAGAAAGGGATCATGAGGTATGCATCCCGAATTTGGATTCCAAATGTGCAAGAGTTAAAGGATGAGCTGCTGCACGAAGGGCACAGCTCTAGATATTCAATCCACCCAGGAAGTACAAAAATGTACCGTGACCTTAAGGAATATTATTGGTGGCCTAACATGAAGAGAGAAGTAGCAGAGTGGGTCAGCAAGTGCTTGACATGCCAGAGAGTGAAGGCTGAACATCAGCGACCTAGTGGACTATTACGACCCCTAGAGATTCCGGAATGGAAATGGGAGCATATAGCCATGGATTTTGTGACAGGCTTTCCAAGAACAAAGACCAATCGCGATGCCATATGGGTTATCATAGATAGATTGACCAAGTCCGCACATTTCCTACCAATCAACGAAAATACACTGTAGACAAGTTGGTGGATATTTACTTGAAGGAAATAATAGTTAGACACGGCGTTCCGGTAGCCATAGTGTCAGATAGAGACCCGAGGTTTAATTCCCCATTTTGGAGAAGCTTCTAGGAATGCGTAGGCACCAGACTAAACATAAGTACCACTTACCACCCCAAGACCGATGGACAAAGCGAAAGGACTATTCAGACCCTAGAAGATATGCTACGAGTATGTGCCATTGATTTTAAAGGAAATTGGGATGACCACTTACCCCTGATCGAATTTTCTTACAATAATAGCCATCACGCTAGCATAGGAATGCCCCTGTATAAAGCTCTTTATGGAAGAAGATGTCGCTCTCCCCTGTGTTGGGATGAAGTTGGAGAACACAAGATATTAGGACCAGAGTTAGTCCAACAGACCAGGGAAATGGTAGGACTCATCAGGAAAAGACTGGTAGCAGCCCAGGACAGACAAAAGAAGTACGCCGACCAGACCAGGAAGGATAGGGAATATGCAGTAGGAGATTCTGTGCTATTGAAGGTATCTCTGTGGAAAGGAGTGATGAGATTTGGAAAGAAAGGGAAGCTGAGTCCCAGATTCATAGGACCCTTTAAAATTTTGAGGAAAATAGGACCTCGAGCTTACGAGCTCGCCTTGCCTCCTAATTTGCAACAAGTGCACAACGTGTTCCACGTGTCCATGTTAAGGAAGTACCATGCAGATGTACGACATGTAATAGAATACGAGCAGGTAGATTTACAACCAGACCTGACCTACATCGAGCAACCAGTAAGGATAATGGACCAAAAAGAACAAGTGCTGAGGAACAAGACTGTGAAGCTGGTTAGGATCTTATGGAGAAATCAAAATGTTGAGGAATCAACTTGGGAACTTGAAGACGCAATGAGGAATAGATATCCCCACTTATTTTCTAATTGATTCCGGGACGGAATCCTTGTTAGAGGGGAAGACTGTAATCACTCGAATTTTTGAGACCTTGTAAAATGTTTAAATGAATAGTATCCCTGAAGGACGGGAAAAACTTTTGAGCCCACACTATGTAGTGCATGAGAAAACGAGTTTCGAAGTTGATATTACGATTATACGTATCAAATGAGTGTATGTAAACGCTATTAGTTTTCGAAGAAAACGAACTTTGAAAAATGACCGTATTTACGACATATCGAGGATTACGGGAATCACAATATAATTACGAGATTAAAACCCTACGGATTTATATTCAAGTAGGATAATTAAAAATATAAGGAATGAATACGAAATGAATTACGTCGCGAACCATTTAGGAGTAAGTAGTACAAAAACGTTTAAGCAACCGAGCGAACGTGTAAATGATTAAATAAACGTAACGCACTAACTAAACCATGGTAAGAAAGTAACCATGGTTACTTCATTAAATAGTGAGCTAACCATAGGATGATCAAGCTAGCTAGAAAAATAGTGTGCTAAGGAAGCTAACCATGTAATTTAGCTTGTAACCTAGCAAGCTACAAAGATTTGTCCCCAAGATTTGCTACAAAGAATAAACCTAGAATGTTATACTAGGAAGTATAAAATTAAGTGCAAGATATCACCCCATCTTCCTAGAAGCAACCTAGAAAATCAACCATGCTAAGCAACCAAGCAAGTATAAATACCCCCCATCACTTTGTTCCATTCGGCTATTTCATCATCACCAAGGGAATTCAAATTCAAAACTCAAAGTTCTAGCTCTTGTTAAATTCTCCGTTAAATTCTCAAGCCTCCTAGCAATTAAACTAAGGTAAGAAAATTCTTTCATCTCTTTTTATCAAGGTTTGATGGGTGAAATAAAATCAAAAAACTCACTAGTGAATAGTTTGAATAGTAACCTCTCTCTTTGGTTTCTTGATTTTACTGGTGGTTTTAGGTTCTAAAAATCATGCAAAGCACTTCCAAGCCTCCACCATCCTTTTATGTGTTGTATGTTCATGGTTATGGCCTTTCGACCTTTATGTAATGGTTTTGGTTTTGGTTTTGGTTTTAAATTCGACTTGCATGTCGCCAATCTTTGTAATCATAAATCTCGAATATAACTCGAGTTATTCTTGTAAGTTCATTATATTAGTTTTACTTTCAATCATGTAATGTAATTGAAGACTCAAGAAGGCTATCCAATGGAGGTGATTCAAAGAAGAAGATGAGGCATACAAGAAGTCTAAACAAAGAAGAAGACTTATATAATAAGTAGTTGTATTTATTTCCATCACCACATTAGATTGACCTTGATCTTTATCATGAGCTTGATAAAGATCACATAGGATGGGGCCATAACCAAACACAGTTACTTTATTGCACTTTACATATTGATGTATGAATGTATGTATAGAATTGTTAATGATGCATGCTTTAATTAGAGTAATTATGCATGAATGTATGTATTAGATACGTCACCCATGTCATGCCTAAACAAGATAAAATCTGTAACGACTCAAGATTTTAAAATTTACAAATGATTATGATATTCTCGTGTTTATGAAACACGGAATGAAATACAAATCTTCTTTATTTCCGACATGGGGCGATTTTGTCAACAACAGGTTCATAGAACTTGTAAGGCTGTGGGTTTTAAGCGAGACCGATGTGACTCATCCACTACCTGGAAATCTCCCCATTGATGAGTATTGATTTAAAGTATTTTATTCAAGGAAAAATTAGGAATCTCTTTATGATGAGATCAGGATCGTTATAATACTAACAAAATCCTAATGTTTATATTAGGTTATTTAGATACCTTCCAATATGTCCAACGCGTTAACCCTTAGATCGATAAGGAGTGGGTTCGCCAGAGCGAAGTACTGCCATCTATCGTGGGACGACGTGCTGAAGTATATGATACTTTTTAGACCTTTTGGTTTTAACTTAACTAAGTTACCACAATAGGATTGTGAACTTAGAGGCATAGAGTTTGGTGAGATTTATTGGATAAATAAGAGTAAATGTTATTCCACTAAACTATCTAAGAGTTATATAGTTGATATAATTGACAAATGTTGTCAACCTTATTGAATCATATTTTAGGAGTAAAGCCAAAGCTGAACTAAAATGTTGTGAAAATTTGGATCTTGGCTCACTAGAAAGTATATAGAAGATACTCTTTTCGAATTAATAGTTAGGGCTATTAATTTGATAAAATAGTGGGAGATATATATTTTTAATATATATGAATAATCACTTGAACATAATTTAATAATCATCTGTAAACTAATTTATCTTATGCATTTTAAACATTGTAGATATCAAATGGCAATCAATTCAAACAACTTCTCTGTGCGATCAGTCCTTAAGAACGACAAGCTGACAGGAACAAACTTCCTTGACTGGCATAGGAACTTGAGGATTGTCCTCAAACAAGAGCGCAAGCTCTATGTCATAGATATCCCTCGCCTTGCACCTCTCCCTGAAGGAGCATCCCGTATGTTTGAAGGATAGGCTCGTCAGGAGAGGTTTGATACCAAGCACTTCCAAGCCTCCACCATCCTCAAGAACACATCTCAAGCTTTCAAGAAAGGTAAAAATCTTTGGCCCAACTTTATTTAAGATTCATTTTAAAGATCCATTTAGTATGTGGTAGTAAATTTAGTTCAATAAGTGGTATTGATGAAATCTTGGTGTTTAAGTTAAGTAGATATAAGGTTGATTATTGTTGCCTCAAGAACATGATGTTCTTGAGAGGATTTTGTGTGTTGATGACGAAATGATGATTGTTGGTGGTTGTGCTAAGAGTTAGGGCGTAAATGAAACCCCGATCGTAAACGTAACTTCGTTAAAACTAACAAATCGTAACTTTAAGTTTCTGCAGAAAGTCCCGAAGTTGTAAACTGTAGTTTATTGAAAAATAACCCTTATTTAGGATAGAAAATATTATAAGGATCGTTTAGGCACTTGAATCTCTTGATTCCGAATTACGGATCAAAAGTTATGGCCGTTTTACTAAAAGTGATTTATGCGACGAAAACTGCTACAAATCACGAACTTTCAAAATATAAAGGATCGACTTAAAGTGTTTATAAATCATGAAATTTTTACACAGAGTAAAATATTGAGTTTCCTAACTGCCATAAAAATTTCAAGTGAAAATAATAATTTTTCAATTTTATAAAAATGTCGGAGCCGAGACCACGCGAGTAGAAACCGTAAGAATCAATAAGCGGAGCCGACGACGATAATAAGAATGAAGCTAAGATACTTAGAAAAATGAAGCGACCATGATGTGAATAAGGACTTAAAAGGATAATAAGGGTAATATAAGCTGAGAGGGTGCATAATAAGTAGAGCATGAGTGTGAGTTGTCGTAAATTAGAACGGAACCTAACAAAATGAAATATGTTTATGGTTATAGATTTCCGAGCGGAACCTAGAGCATCATCCACCTCGAGATACCCAGACAAGTTTACGAAACCAAGTCCATTTTACTGTTGTGTTGTGAAAGGATTGTTTTACTATCATTGCATAAATACCATGCTTGTCATGATACATAGTTGTTTAATTTTCGCATAATGTAGCGATGTTGTACAATAAGTATATATCAAGAAATGTTTATTTCGCTTTAAGCGTGACATATTATATGAGACCGAGAGTCGGTCGGGATTTAAGATAAAACCCGGGAATTATTCCGGTAATATTATAGGACGGTTATAAGTCCATAGTAGTACGTTTTAAAAGGGATTCAACGTCCACTTACGAAACATTAAAACCCCTCGAACTTTTATTAAAACGATTTCCCAACGATCATATTCCCTCAACTATATTTTATTGATTCGAATAATAAATACTATATACTTATTCCTTTATGATGGGCGTAGTATACCCCAACAATTATTTATTTCAAATCTGATTAATCATTAAAGATTATTAATTGCGTAAACATAAACTAGTTGATGAATATTATTTTAAATACTCTTTTGAAGAGTAAACTCATTCGAGGTTTAATTATTTATAGATTATCATTTAATTATTTATTATTTATTTAAAGTGTTTATTTTGATTTAAAATCATAGATCCTGATTTAAAACAAACTTTCTGATTTCGGGAAATCATCCGAGTAATTTCAGATCGTCGGAGAATATTATCCCGACTTATTTAATATTTTGAATATAGTTTCAAGGAGAAACTTTTCCCCCTTATATAATTATATGTTAACAACGGTCAACTCACATCCTTAGTACTTCCTCTGAAACTTTCAGAAGTACATATATATATACAGTAAAGCTATGTCTATCAACAAGCAAAACGCTTGGAGGAACTTCGATGTGGTTCGAATTCTCGAGATATGATAGGATTTCTTAAAGGACAAGGGAGGGGTAGGATCCAAGTACTTCGTGTATTGGATAGACTACCGGTACCGTAGGAGACGGTACAATATGTACCTATGGACCTGCGAAGTGTGTGTATACCCGAAATGAGGACACATAGCCCGTATGCGGCAAGGGTGATAACGAGATGTGAAGGTGTCGTCCCTCTACTAGTAGAAAAGGTTACTTTTATCGTAGTACGACTGATCATCGTATGCGGTGGCTCCAACAAATGTCCTAATTCTTCCAATTAGAATTGAGATGCAATACTGTAACCCAAGCCTAGGTGCTAGGATTACTATTAGGGTATTCGCGGGATATTAAAATCCCTTAACGAATTATTTTTATAAGAAGGTGTGTATCACCAAGGAAAATTATTATCGAATAAAACATAATTATCATATATGATGTTATCATACAGTCACTTTGATAATGTACATTATTATGCTGGGCATTATAGCTCACACTTGTTTCTTAAATTGACACAACGCAATAATGAATCAAGATGCCGACCATGAGAACCACAGTGTAACACCCCCAGATCCGGGGTCGGGGGTCCGGGTTGTCACGAGTTCCATTTCCCTTAGTAACACCCAACCTTAATAATTAATCAACTACTCTGTACTGTGACCCCACAATAAACACACACACCACACGTTATAGTCTCAGAGATGAACATCCAAAAGTAATCACAAGTCATTTTATTCCACAATTATCTGCCAATACACCTTAAAAGGTTTTCTGAATAAATTTACAGTTAATTGCCATTATCTGCCACAAGTTATAATTATACATAATTTGATTCTCAAAAATAGAATGCCTGATCTACCAATAGATCTACCTCTGTAGCTATAGCAGCCACAACATCATCGGGAAGACGCGGGACGCTTCCCACGCGCTTGCGCTGGGTCTGCTGGAGTCTGGCCATCTTTCCTAACTGTTGTTGTGTGATGAAGAAATAAAGCAAGAGTGAGCCTTACAGCTCGCAAGATAATATATAGTGATAACAATAATATAAGTATCTAAATGGATACTTACTAGAATCTTTTATCATGAGTAAGATAATTACTTACTAGATATAAGTAAAAACAAGGGATGAAGTTACCAAATACTTCACTATACTTATATCATTTATAAAGCTACTTGAACTACCACTGTTCAAAGTATAATGAGCTTTCAACAGTTCATCACATAGATGAGACTACAAGACCAGATTTGAATAGATTAAATCTTTAAAATATCATCAAAATAAAATGAAGTTACGAGATACTTCATTTGATGCAAACATCATTTTTGAAAACTTGACCCTGCCAACACTCAACAATCGCCCAAACCGTAGCCTTTCTATCGAAGTGCTCTGGGTAGTGTTGCAGAAATATCCAATTGGATGATGAACTCATTACGGGAGTTTGCCGCGCCAGGAAGACCACTTACGATGATCAGTCATAGTAGTACAACCCCACCATTTTCTACATGTAGAGGAGAACCTGTCGGATTTACTTGTCAACCGAACACTGAACTCCTAAGGAATGGACCGCCTTAGCGGAACTTCCAGGCCATTTGGGCCAATATAATAAGGCTGGGCCGGCGCTACTCGGCCACTTACGCCACTCCTAGTTCAGATGAAATCCATGACTCTAAAACGTAAAGCTCGTCCCCACTTTCCCCAAGTAGAAACTTGTTGATACGGCTCCACCAAGAAGTCGTATCTATTTGGAAAGGAGAACTCACCGATATTTCCCAGGCGATGCCTGTTAATGGATTAACTTGTTCCAAGAATTTTACTTCCCGAGTGTTGGGTAAGTAATCAATTCATTTATCAAAACAACAACCTTGTTGCGAATATAAAACACACCACAGAGCCGGATCCCTCAGGTTTTGAGCGAGTATTTAAATCCCCTTCGAAAGGAGGATCTTAAATATAAAAATGAGTTTTGGGATCCGCTCTAACTTTTAAAAATCATTTTGAAGACTCGCAAAACATTTTTAAGAATGTTTGGAGTGATGCTGATTTAATAAAATATATCAGTCCCAATATATTAGAAAATATCTGAATATTATTATTTAAATAATATTCCCATAAAGAATAATCTTTATAAAAATAATTGAAGTAGAAGTTTTTAAAACTTATACTTGAAATGAATAATAAATAATCAAAGATATACTTATACAAAAGTAATATCTTTATTTGAATATCAAAAGTAAGTTTGATTATCGAACATTATTCTTTAATAAAATAAAGAATATTAATAAATAATAAGCGGAGTCATAATACCTCGAATGAATATTATAAATAATATTCATTAAATAAAATAAAGGAGTCATACATCCTCAAATGAATATCCAAGTAATATTTAATAAATAATATAAAGGAGTTATAAGTCCTCGAATGAATATTCAAGATAATATTCATTGATAAAATAAAGTTATCGAATAAACCTTATTCGATTAATAGTTTTGAAAAATATAACCATATATATATATATAAATATATATATATATACAAAAATCTAGTCGGGATCCTCGACTCCCGGTTTTTAGAAAATGTTTTCACCTTTGGTCCCTATACTAAGGGTATATGCAAGTTACCGCTATCCTCTAGCATAGGTATTATCAACTGAATCAACAATTATATATGGAAAGAATATGAAACAGGCATGCATATATATACCATAGCAGCATGCTTCAATATATTGCAACATTTGCTAATATAAACATCATGCATCTATCGCAAGATAATGCATATACATATATACATCACAACAACAGTATAACGGGTAAAAAACTTGCCTGAGCGCTCCCGGATAGGCTTAAGCTTAGAGTGGGTCCGATAACCTATGAACAACAACATAAGTTGGAATTAAACCCCGGTCGCTTAAGAAACTAGACTTTAACCATTTAGAGTCCTAACGTTCGCTTTCGCGCTTAACGATTTACTTAAGTCGCTCGAGTACCCTCGGCTCCACCATTTTTAATAAATTAACCATTAAGGGTTTTAAGGCGATTCTTTCGCGAGTGTCTTACCAACTGCCTAACACTCTTACCATAATTGTTTCATACACTAATTAACCCTTTTTGGTCTTTAACCTATGTTTCAAAGTAAGGTGAGGGGTAAGGGTTCGTTCGCGAAATGTCGTTACTTAAAACGGCCATTTCTCCTAAACCGTTCATCGGAATCAAACGAACCACATATCAAAACGAAGCTCATAACATGAACTATCTAATTGTGGCAATGGTCAACATCTAGCAGGGGGTTCTCGGGTCCTAATTTTATGCACAAAAACAGTCTAAAGAAAATCGGACGTTACGACGGCTATGTTTACGCGATTTCCCAATTTAAAACCATTCAAAACCAACCACAATTCAACCCCAAATCAATCATACAACCAACACCCATCCAAACCACATCATAACAGCCCCAACAAATCCATATTAACCATTTATACTTATTCCCCACATGAACTAAAAGCTTTACTTAGGTTCTTTAACTAATTATCAAGATTAACAACTCCAACAATACCACAAAACCAACTAATCTCTAAAAACTCAACCAAACTTCAAACAATCAAGCACCATACTTCACATATACTATATCAATCATATTCAATCCTAATTACTCAAAACTAAAGCTAGGGTTAGTAGTTTATACCTTCCTTGGAGAGTGAAGAATCAAGAGAATGGCTTGGAATCACCCTTAAAGTCCTTATCCAAGCTTAATCCAAACAAAACTTCAAGAACACAAATTTTATTTCTTGAAAACACTATTCACCATCTTCTTCCATGATTTATAGAAAAAGATTGGCTTGGAATTAGAAGCTTAAACTTATAGGAAGTATGTAACTATCCATGGGGAAGCTTAGATAATTACCTTGCTAAATAGTAAGTGGAGGAGCTTGGACTTTCATTTTTTAAGAAAAGCACCCGAGAGCATGAAGAAGAAGAAGAGAGATTTTTGTGTTTTGTTTGGTGAAATGAAATGTTTTGGCTTGGTTGGTTGATTTTTGTTGTTTGATTTAGTCAATTACCTTGTTGCCCTTGAATTTGTGTGGTTCTCATTCAACCACACCTCCTTCCTTCCCATGTCATGCTTGCATCACCTTATTGTGTCATCATCTCTTACTTTCCCTCTTCTCATTGGTTGGGTGACCTCATCATCCCTAACCTCCTTGATTAACCTCCTAATTGTTTGCCTAATGACCGCTGATCTGTTATACGGTTCGCTTAACTTTCGTTTTCGTTTATCGTTTGAGGGATCATACCCAACATCTTATTACTTAGGTTCCCTTAACCTTTCTCAATATATTGTATTCCTTTTATGATCCTCTCTTATAATCCTTTAATTTAAATCCTTTTTATCCTGTTACCTTATACTCAATTCTTTCCGTATCTAGTGGATTTCCGGGAAAAATCAAAGTATTCGGAATTGGATTCTGACGATCTTTACATACACTTATATACCACATAGAGTACTAATAATATCCCAGAAGATCAATTACAGAACCCCTACATAGTGTGGCATCAAAAGTTTTCTCATTCAGCATAATCTGCAAAATCACTATTCATAAGGGTTTCAAAAATTTCCAAAAATTGGGGTTATTACAGTCTCCCCTCCTTAAAAGGATTCCGTCCCGGAATCAGATAGAAAATGAATAGGGATACTTTCTTAACATTGCACTTTCTAACTCACGAGTAAATTTTCCCACATTGTGGTTCTTCCATCAAACTCTGATTAGTTTGATAACCCTTCTCCTAAGCACTTGTTCCTTTTCACTCCATAACCCTTCCTGGTTGCTCCATATAGGTTACGTCGGGTTGCATGTCTATGCGCTCATATGCCCCTATTTGTCTGGCATCCGAATTACACTTCCTTAGCATTGATACGTGGAACACGTTATGAACTTGCTACAGGTTCGGGGGTAGGGCTAGCTCGTATGCTAGCTTCCCAATACGTCTTACTATATCCAAGGGTCCAACAATTCGTGGGCCTAGCTTTCCTTTCTTTCCGAACCTCATCCATCTTTTCCAAGGGAATACCTATAACAGTACTAGGTCCCCTACTTCCTATTCCTTGTCCTTTCGTGTTATATCAACATATTTATTATGTCCATCTTGGGCTACTACCAGCCGTCCTCTGATTAGATCTATTATATCCTTGGTCCTTTGGACCACTACTGGTCTGAGAATCTTGCGCTCTACAACTTCATCCTAACATAAGGGAGATCGACATTATCTTCCCTCAAGGATCTCATAAGGTGATATCTCAATACTGACATATGATCTATTGTCGTAAGAAAACTCAATCTATGTTAAGTGATCATTCCAATTTCTTTCAAGTCTATTGCACAGACTCTCATTATAGCTTTTAGCATTAGAGCTTTTGCTTCTCAATACCCATTCTTTTCCAGTTCATAATCGCTACTACCTTCCGTTCCTAATATTATACTGGTTATACTTTTGCTCGTTAGCGTTCTATAACCTTTTAATAACCACGTCAACCTTAGTATCACGAATGTGTTTCCATTCCGAATACCACCATAACTTTACTACTCCTTTTTCAGCTGTTTCTATTTTCCAAAATTTGATCAATCATATAGAAGTAAAGGAATTTGTTGAGAGATCACTATGATCATGAACACTTGTTATATCGCATAGTTAGTACTGAAGGTGGCCAGCCTTTAGTACTTGACAAGCAATTAAACAATAGCTGGTATCCTACTCGGCTTCTATCACACAGATAGATAGTCATTCGGCAATACCTCCCCTTCTGGAAGGGTTGTTCTTCTCAGTTTACATGAAATGAAAAGAAGAGAAAAGAATGAACTGAAGAGAATTGTATATATGAAAAAATATACTGCCACAAAATATCTGGCTTGGAACCTACCTCTGAATTATAGAGGTTTGTCATAGGAGAACAAAATATATGTGTATATATATCAATATCAAGTATTATCGCATCACATTTCGTATGCTTAAATATTTTTGCTATTCCGTCCATCATTCTATGGACCCACACTCTTCCTCGAGCTTATACACAATCACCTTTGAAACTCCCTCGACATCGAAAATCGAATCTGGGATCTCATTCTATACATCATCGTTACTAAAATTCTATGCTTGCACCGCAACTTTCCTCGTATAATAATACGACTCTCTATTGATAAGAAAGAATAATTATTCACTAGGTAGATACTCTACTTAATTAGTCTATCAATGATAACTTATACACTACCACGACCCGATTAGTGGTACTCAATCTCAACACCCATTCCAATACAACTCTCACGGTTGTATTCAGCTCAATACTCGCAGAATCATTGCTGCCTTACTATGGTCCACCACTGACCTACTGTAGTCATTCATTTTCCATGAAGTCTTAATATCTAACCAAACAGAGTCCATACATGTCGCATCAAATCCTTCTAAGGAGGTAACATAATCACCATTCATGATTCATGGAGAACACTCCTGAACTTGACGTACTTTCATGACATGAAGTAGATAAAATTGCAGAAGAGTTTCAATCAAAGCAACGATAGCAGGTTAATACCATTCTTAATCATATGCCTTCAATAGAAGACTTAACTCAAAGGTTCGTTTAATCCTTTTTGAAACATGGTCCTGGATTATTCTCAAGATAGGACCTTCTAAGATAGATAGCTCGCTCATGGCGATTACACGAATTAAACCTTTACCAACTACTATTACGGTTGGGTATTGCACAGTCATCGGAAGGAGTGTCAATCTTCCAAACCATAATACAATCTGCATAGCTTTAACCATCATCACTGTATTCCTTTGGCACAAGCGCCTATAATTATCCTCTTACCTTTAAAGTGTCGGCCACCCCTTTGGCCTTTCCTGATAGTAAAATTTCCTTACAGTCAATGTCATTTTAACCACCTCCAAATAAATTTTCCACCTTATTTCAATTACAGCTTATGTGAAGATGTTTTCCTTAAAATCTGATGAGTAAAAAAAAATCACCATTTTTCCATAAGTTATTGCCTCAGTCTTTAGAGGTTAATCACTGTCATGACTGACTCTCAATCATAATTAGAACATCTTTTATCTTAAGTCCTAATTGCCCTGAACAATTTCGACCATTATTGGTTCGATCCATACCTTCTCGTGGTTTAACACGTGCCTCACTTGGCATCATTATAATTACGTCATATTTCCTTTATCAACATTTCTATTCTTGAGAATTTTGAATTTTACCTTTTTCCTTGTAAGACCTCTAAGGTTATCCTTGAATCGTTCCTCCTGTATTCCCTAGATACAGGGCATATCAAAATACCATTTACTAATACTAGAACCATTGTCTATATACTTCTGAAAAATTTCTTCACTGATCCTTAAAGGTTGTTGTTACCTTAGTCCTTCCAATTTGTACTGTCAAAACTCATATTATCCCTATTAAGGGTGAAATGCCAACCTTTATGCATTCCCCTAGGATTCATTTTAAGTTACCGATGTTCTATCTTTAATTCCACCTTTAAAAAGGTACATGCATCCTTCCATGGATAAATCAAGTCATATATCCCTGATAAGGGTGTCTTATTCAATCATTCCCACCTCGATAGTATATGCCTAATTTCACAATAACATTTGTATTCAAAATGAGGTCAATCAATATGGCCTCCAAAAGATAACTACGATTATCTACTTTTCTTGCTTGATTTGGTAACGATAACAAGGATGTTCTGGAAGATATTGGTCATGTTCAACATGAACCTCTTCTTAATAATTCCGTATTTACTTTTGTTGTTTATCTCAACAGTCATCTCAATGTTGGGATATCTCTCATACCTGGCATCTCCCTTCCTGGGTATCAAGCCACCGGTCTTACACTTCACATTCTTGAAGGTCACTTCCTTCATCCAATTTTCCTAATTTCTTACTTCCTTGTCTCCTCAGTCTATCTGCGTCTCATTATTTATCCTTCGAACTATCTCAAGGTTTCCTCGAATCCTCCCAACTTACAGGGGATAAAATATATGTATCTCTTATGCCTTCAACCATCAATTTAACTCATGGTGAATCACCCTCATCCTGACGATTACATACTTTTCTATTTCTATTGCTACGAGTCTTTAGGGTTTCCTCATACCCAACTTCCTTACCATTCCTCGAACTCTATTGCCTTTATATTCCTTTCCACTTCAGTTTCTTTTTATTTTCCTTTCTCTTATCATTATTTCATGAACCAACCCAACATAAGCATTGATTTCAAACATCCCGTCATTCTGGATTCGTGTCTTCAGAACGAATCTTGACAACTTTTACCATTTAGATTCATAATTCATCATACTCTTCCACTTTTGTTCTAGCTCCAAAGCTTTTACACTATCTCCTTATCTTTGGGAATTACTTTCCCGAAAATAATTGACTGAACTTAAATCAGTTTATTCTAACCTCTGGCTCCGTGCCTTTCTTGGTCTTTCACCAGCGGGTGGTCTCTCTCTTAGGAGGGTAAGTGACAAAAACAGTCTTTTGTGGTTCGTCAATCATTTAGAATCTCAAATGATTCCTATATTTCCTTTAGCCAGGCTCTTGCCTCGACTAGGTCAACCTGTTCCTTGGAACTCTGAGAGCTTAGAGACTTAAAGGTCCTGAAAGAATTTCTCACCGCATTGTTTCCTCAGGGTGGTGGTTGGGGATAATAGTCTAAGTTATGTCTAGAAAGGTCCATAAATTATCGAATAGGAGTACCGTCTCGGGTCTCCTTTCCTTACTCGACTTCTGTTTCCTTAGTCTGAACATTCCCTCCTCATCCCCATAATCGGGGTCATCCTACATGTTTTAAATCCTCATTTTCCACTTTATTATGTTATGGGTTCCTTCTATCTTGATGGCGACCTCCCTGACTATCACATTCAGGGTTTGCTCTAAATCTTATTCCTCAAACTAGCTTTCATCTAAGATCTCATCTTTAAGCTCTTGAACATTTGGAACCCAAATTCTGTAGAAATACCTCATTATTCCCTTATCATCTTTCTCGGTATTAATCTCTTATCTATTTGTTGGCTCTCTGCCTTCATTCATCACTTTTTCTGGCACAATATGTTCTTTTCCAATAATTCGGGCTATATTGCAATCGTAAACAGCTTTTCGGTACCGGCTCCGGTTACCTTCACTTCTATTTTCATTTTCTCAAAATCTCTCATAAACTCTCCCAATGACATTATCATCTTGAGTTTCTCCCTTTTTACTAAGGGCACCAGCCACCACATTGGCTTTTCCTGAATGATAAAGAATCTCGTAATTGTAATCCTTGATTAGCTCTAACGACCTCATTTGGCACATATTGAGCTCTCTCTACAGGAAAATGTACTAGAGTACTTATGGCTTAGGTAAATCTCGCACTTCTCTCCATACAAGTAGTGCCTCCAATCTTTAGGGCAAAACTATTGCCACGAGCCCAAGCTCATGGGTGGGGATATCGAATTTCATATTACCTTAATTGTCTTGACATGTACGCGATTACCTTACCATGCTGCATAAGCACGCACCCTAAGCCCTTGTGTGAAGCGTCACTACACTTCACAAAATCTCCTTTTCCATCCGGCAACGCCAGCATAGGGGTCGTCACCAACCTTTGCTTCAGTTCTTGAAAGCTGTTCTCGCATTTCTCTGTCCATTCGAACTTCTCAGTCTTACGAGTAAGCCGCATTAAAGGGGCTACTATCTTTACAAACTTGAACGAACCTCCGGTAGTGACCGGCCAATCCTACCTCTGGTCGTCGACCAAACCATGGTCATCAATTCATCAGTGGTCCTTTATCCAATCCTGTCAGGATCCTCCATGGGATCCTCCTCAACAACTATCCCTTCTAGGACAACATCCTCAACCGCTACATCCTCAATATCAACATCATCCGGTCCTGCATTAGGACACTCTATCGGATCCACAATCCGATCTCCAATTAGTAATAAAACATCATCGCGCTGTTGCCCCTCAACCTCAGGGTTCAAAGTCCCGCTACCATATACGATAACGAACTACGCTCCTATCACGATATTTATAAGGGTTCCCATAAGGGTTTTAACTGTCAGTACTACGTTAGGTAGCCCGACTATGAACTTGGCTAGAGTTCTTATTATCTTAGTGAACTTATTATCTTAACGTCACATCATCTCTGAGGTTTATAACGCTTAGCTCTGATACCATTTCTGTAACACCCCCAGATCCGGGGTCGGGGGTCCGGGTTGTCACGAGTTCCATTTCCCTTAGTAACACCCAACCTTAATAATTAATCAACTACTCTGTACTGTGACCCCACAATAAACACACACACCACACGTTATAGTCTCAGAGATGAACATCCAAAAGTAATCACAAGTCATTTTATTCCACAATTATCTGCCAATACACCTTAAAAGGTTTTCTGAATAAATTTACAGTTAATTGCCATTATCTGCCACAAGTTATAATTATACATAATTTGATTCTCAAAAATAGAATGCCTGATCTACCAATAGATCTACCTCTGCAGCTATAGCAGCCACAACATCATCGGGAAGACGCGGAACGCTTCCCACGCGCTTGCGCTGGGTCTGCTGGAGTCTGGCCATCTTTCCTAACTGTTGTTGTGTGATGAAGAAATAAAGCAAGAGTGAGCCTTACAGCTCGCAAGATAATATATAGTGATAACAATAATATAAGTATCTAAATGGATACTTACTAGAATCTTTTATCATGAGTAAGATAATTACTTACTAGATATAAGTAAAAACAAGGGATGAAGTTACCAAATACTTCACTATACTTATATCATTTATAGAGCTACTTGAACTACCACTGTTCAAAGTATAATGAGCTTTCAACAGTTCATCACATAGATGAGACTACAAGACCAGATTTGAATAGATTAAATCTTTAAAATATCATCAAAATAAAATAAAGTTACGAGATACTTCATTTGATGCAAACATCATTTTTGAAAACTTGACCCTGCCAACACTCAACAATCGCCCAACCGTAGCCTTTCTATCGAAGTGCTCTGGGTAGTGTTGCAGAAATATCCAATTGGATGATGAACTCATTACGGGAGTTTGCCGCGCCAGGAAGACCACTTACGATGATCAGTCGTAGTAGTACAACCCCACCATTTTCTATATGTAGAGGAGAACCTGTCGGATTTACTTGTCAACCGAACACTGAACTCCTAAGGAATGGACCGCCTTAGCGGAACTTCCAGGCCATTTGGGCCAATATAATAAGGCTGGGCCGGCGCTACTCGGCCACTTACGCCACTCCTAGTTCAGATGAAATCCATGACTCTGAAACGTAAAGCTCGTCCCCACTTTCCCCAAGTAGAAACTTGTTGATACGGCTCCACCAAGAAGTCGTATCTATTTGGAAAGGAGAACTCACCGATATTTCCCAGGCGATGCCTGTTAATGGATTAACTTGTTCCAAGAATTTTACTTCCCGAGTGTTGGGTAAGTAATCAATTCATTTATCAAAACAACAACCTTGTTGCGAATATAAAACACACCACAGAGCCGGATCCCTCAGGTTTTGAGCGAGTATTTAAATCCCCTTCGAAAGGAGGATCTTAAATATAAAAATGAGTTTTGGGATCCGCTCTAACTTTTAAAAATCATTTTGAAGACTCGCAAAACATTTTTAAGAATGTTTGGAGTGATGCTGATTTAATAAAATAAATCAGTCCCAATATATTAGAAAATATCTGAATATTATTATTTAAATAATATTCCCATAAAGAATAATCTTTATAAAAATAATTGAAGTAGAAGTTTTTAAAACTTATACTTGAAATGAATAATAAATAATCAAAGATATACTTATACAAAAGTAATATCTTTATTTGAATATCAAAAGTAAGTTTGATTATCGAACATTATTCTTTAATAAAATAAAGAATATTAATAAATAATAAGCGGAGTCATAATACCACGAATGAATATTATAAATAATATTCATTAAATAAAATAAAGGAGTCATACATCCTCAAATGAATATCCAAGTAATATTCAATAAATAATATAAAGGAGTCATAAGTCCTCGAATGAATATTCAAGATAATATTCATTAATAAAATAAAGTTATCGAATAAACCTTATTCGATTAATAGTTTTGAAAAATATAACCATATATATATATAAATATATATATATATATATACAAAAATCTAGTCGGGATCCTCGACTCCCGGTTTTTAGAAAATGTTTTCACCTTTGGTCCCTATACTAAGGGTATATGCAAGTTACCGCTATCCTCTAGCATAGGTATTATCAACTGAATCAACAATTATATATGGAAAGAATATGAAACAGGCATGCATATATATACCATAGCAGCATGCTTCAATATATTGCAACATTTGCTAATATAAACATCATGCATCTATCGCAAGATAATGCATATACATATATACATCACAACAACAGTATAACGGGTAGAAAACTTGCCTGAGCGCTCCCGGATAGGCTTAAGCTTAGAGTGGGTCCGATAACCTATGAACAACAACATAAGTCGGAATTAAACCCCGGTCTCTTAAGAAACTAGACTTTAACCATTTAGAGTCCTAACGTTCGCTTTCGCGCTTAATGATTTACTTAAGTCGCTCGAGTACGCTCGGCTCCACCATTTTTAATAAATTAACCATTAAGGGTTTTAAGGCGATTCTTTCGCGAGTGTCTTACCAACTGCCTAACACTCTTACCATAATTGTTTCATACACTAATTAACCCTTTTTGGTCTTTAACCTATGTTTCAAAGTAAGGCGAGGGGTAAGGGTTCGTTCGCGAAACGTCGTTACTTAAAACGGCCGTTTCTCCTAAACCGTTCATCGGAATCAAACGAACCACATATCAAAACGAAGCTCATAACATGAACTATCTAATCATGGCAATGGTCAACATCTAGCAGGGGGTTCTCGGGTCCTAATGTTATGCACAAAAACAGTCTAAAGAAAATCGGACGTTACGACGGCTATGTTTACGCGATTTCCCAATTTAAAACCATTCAAAACCAACCACAATTCAACCCCAAATCAATCATACAACCAACACCCATCCAAACCACATCATAACAGCCCCAACAAATCCACATTAACCATTTATACTTATTCCCCACATGAACTAAAAGCTTTACTTAGGTTCTTTACCTAATTATCAAGATTAACAACTCCAACAATACCACAAAACCAACTAATCTCTAAAAACTCAACCAAACTTCAAACAATCAAGAACCATGCTTCACATATACTATATCAATCATATTCAATCCTAATTACTCAAAACTAAAGCTAGGGTTAGTAGTTTATACCTTCCTTGGAGAGTGGAGAATCAAGAGAATGGCTTGGAATCACCCTTAAAGTCCTTATCCAAGCTTAATCTAAACAAAACTTCAAGAACACAAATTTTATTTCTTGAAAACACTATTCACCATCTTCTTCCATGATTTATAGAAAAAGATTGGCTTGGAATTAGAAGCTTAAACTTATAGGAAGTATGTAACTATCCATGGGGAAGCTTAGATAATTACCTTGCTAAATAGTAAGTGGAGGAGCTTGGACTTTCATTTTTTAAGAAAAGCACCCGAGAGCATGAAGAAGAAGAAGAGAGATTTTTGTGTTTTGTTTGGTGAAATGAAATGTTTTGGCTTGGTTGGTTGATTTTTGTTGTTTGATTTAGTCAATTACCTTGTTGCCCTTGAATTTGTGTGGTTCTCATTCAACCACACCTCCTTCCTTCCCATGTCATGCTTGCATCACCTTATTGTGTCATCATCTCTTACTTGCCCTCTTCTCATTGGTTGGGTGACCTCATCATCCCTAACCTCCTTGATTAACCTCCTAATTGTTTGCCTAATGACCGCTGATCTGTTATACGGTTCGCTTAACTTTCGTTTTCGTTTATCGTTTGAGGGATCATACCCGGGATCTTATTACTTAGGTTCCCTTAACCTTTCTCAATATATTGTATTCCTTTTATGATCCTCTCTTATAATCCTTTAATTTAAATCCTTTTTATCCTGTCACCTTATACTCAATTCTTTCCATATCTAGTGGATTTCCGGGAAAAATCAAAGTATTCGGAATTGGATTCTGACGATCTTTACATACACTTATATACCACATAGAGTACTAATAATATCCCAGAAGATCAATTACAGAACCCCTACATAGTGTGGCATCAAAAGTTTTCTCATTCAGCATAATCTGCAAAATCACTATTCATAAGGGTTTCAAAAATTTCCAAAAATTGGGGTTATTACACACAGCCAGGAAACGGGTAGGAAATGACCAGCTGTTTCGTAGATTGTTTGGTGTTGTACCACAAGTAGTCAGAATAAGCTGGATTAGTTTTCAGTTGTTTATAGTTCGGCTTATTTATAAGTATGACTTATGTAAGGTAAGAAACAAGAAATGCATATTTGGCCGGCGGACTAGCCTTACCTAAAGGTCAGTCCCCGGTAAGATTAATTACTTTTGGGTTGTAATAAATATCACTTGATGGTTGACAATTACTCTAGTTATGATGGTTCATTTCGAAGACAATAACCTGTAAGTGTGTTTGTGTGTGATAAGTGTGGGGTCATGAAGCGTGAGTATTTATATACTGTAGTGTGAGTTGTGTGAGTTTAGATGGCGTGGCTTCCGAGACACCTGACCCTGGGTTTTGGGGTTCCACAGTGCAATATATCAAATCGAAGCTCTCGAAAAACTCTTTCTGAATCAATCAACTATTCTAGTGCAGAAACCAAGGTATTTTTCTTATTTAATTATTTTATTTCGAATTATTTAAAGATTAAATTATTAAAATTTATTTTTGATGTTGTTGAGATGATTTGATGATTGCATCGTGTAGATAATCTTTTTCTGGTCAATTTGGTATATTATATGTCAAAAATATAGTTCAATAACATATAGAAAAGGGTGTTTGATTTTAAGAAATAAAATAAGGGTTTTAATAGTTTGAATGTTCTTAATCAATTTTGGGCATTTTTAACCGTTGATTCTGGATTGAAATTGAGGATACCATTGTGTAGATCGTCTCAAGATGATTTGATCCATGTTAGTAGTTGTGAGGGTGGACTGTCGGATCGAGCTCGCCGGAACGGCGAAGCTCACCGGAAACGAAAAAGCTCCAGCCGGTTTTCCGGCCGACTGGAACAATCTTTGCGAAATTGGAGGCCACGACAAGGTACCCGGTCTCGAGTACTATTAATCTACTCGATTTTATGTGATTCTGGGCAGGGGGATGACGACCGGTGGTGTCGCCGCCACCGGCGCCGCCAGGTCGTCGGAGAAGACAATCAAATTTCAATTTGGTCCCCAACCTTTTGCAAAAATTGCATATTCAGTATTTCGGTTTTAAAATCTTTCAAAAATTAGATTGCTGTTTTATTTATTTTCAAAAATAATATTATAATATTTTTAAAAACCAGAAAATGTATATTTATTTATTTTAAATTCAGAAAATATTTATTTAATCATTTTTAAAATCAGAATATTGTTTTTAATTATTTATTTACTTAAAAATAAATCTAATTTATTTTATTAATTAATTTTAGTTATTTTAATTAATCAATTAATCTAATATTAATTGATTAATTAATTTAATTAATTATTAAATAATTTTAATTGATTTAATAATTGGATTTAACTATTTAAAATTGATTTAAAAATCCTGAAAAATAGTTTCAAGCTTTAAAATATTATTTAAAATTATTTTTAAGGCTCGATAATTCTTATAAAATTATTTTGAAGTCAGATTTGGGTGTTGGAACCCTATTATTTAATTCTAAATTGATTCGGAGACCCGTTTTAATTCTGAAAATATTCAAAAATTCGTATTAAATACCTGGAAAATCATTTTAACCCTGAATCTTCTTTGAATAATTATTGTGATTGAAATCTTACGTGCTACGTGTTATATGTGATCTGATTGATATATGATATGACTATACGTGCATTGTTTGACTATTTTGTGCATAACTTTCAATCCGTACGTCGGATTTGGGTGAAACGAAGGGTAGTTAGAAGCTTGTAATGAATAGAATGAGATGAGAATGAGTATTGATAAGTAAATGTGATGCTTAACAGAGGAAGCGATACGTAGCAAGGGAAAGCAGGTGATTGACGAGTAGAAATTAACTTACAAGTGTTAGTAAAGTAAAAGCGGAATGATAAGGCAAGTGTTCCTATTCTTCTTGATTATATTAAAAATACTTTAAATTCTATTCATTATGTTGCAATTATTCCGAATTGTTCCCATTCTATATTGCAAGTACTTTGAAGTAATTAACCCAAACCCTTATTCTTATTGATCTTGAGCCATAAGCCTGATTTTTATAAACCATTCATTGTTGAATTCTCAGTTACAAACCACACTTATACGATACTACCCCTCAAATAAAAATCTACCACATACTGATTCTTGATACAAGATTGCTTAACATACCAACCCTTATATCTTGTGTAAGAGTAGACCAATTCTTGTAAATCCTGAACCAATTATTGTGACTAGCTGAGCTAGTTAGCTCACTCTTGAAAACCTGTTTATATTCTTTTCCAGTGAAAAAGGAAACTGGTGGTAGCGAGGATCCCCAGAAAAGTGTGTGATCTAAGTATCCAGGTTGAGATGGAATGAGCTAGAAGATGATGCGTGGCTTAGGTTGTGTTGATAGTTTGTAATAAAGTTTAAACTTCCGTTGTAAGATAAATAAACTGGGATTTGGAACATTGTAATATAAATAAGGTGCGGCTTGTGGGCATACTTTAAACTGCTTCGATCCATAGATAATGGTAAGTAGGGTCATTGTTATATATTATTATATTCATAAACAAGTTTAAATATGGTGTGTGTGTGTGTGTATTGTGGTCCCCAAAATTCTGACCCGGGTTTGGAGGGCATTACAGTTTGGCATCAGTGCTAAGGTTTAAAGTCACTACCACAAGCCTAGATTGTCGGGAATGGGTAAAGGGATAAGATTATTATTAGAAAATTAAGAAATAGAATATCGAGAGGTTGAATGCGACTAAATATTAGGTTTTAGTACGATTCGTGATTAGATTTGAGATTCCTATCTAGTACTGTAATTTTCAGATAACAGTGATGGCAGATTCCTTTATTCCAATATCATCTGATCACTCAGAGCCTTCAGTTGGAGGACCGTCATCTGATCCACGTCCTGCTCTTCCACCGATGTCAGCTATAATACATGTTGCAACAGTTGCACCAATGGGAGCTATTCCACCTCCAAGTGTGAGACCACCTGTTCGAGGACCTCCACCTGCTGATTCTGACTCTATTGGACATTCGGCTGCGGGTGCGTCTTAGGATTTTGTTGATCCCATTATAAATCAAATTCTCTCCTTCCCTATTTATGAATTTTTCTATCTAAACATTGTTTCTTTCCTCGGTGATTCTATCGGACGATTGGGGCAAATAATCCATATGCGTTGACTATTTGTCTGTGTGACAAAAGGGTCTGGTGGGATGCCACCAAATTATGTGTTGTGAACTATGCGATACTAAGACTGGCCATCTTATGTACTTGTATGGTTGCTCTCATTCATACCTACATCTTCTTCACTATTCCTTCTTATTCGATTTTCCTTATTTTGAAACTTCATTTAGTATTCTATGATAATGAATTTCTTCACTAATCTCTAGTATGAGGCTCTTCTTTTGGAGTGAGAAGCCCTGTAGGGCACGGATCCGGGAACTAAAACACATTATCAGGACTATAGATGTCGGCAGAAATGTGAAGGAATTTCGGAATGAGATTCAGGTGACCCGGAGAGTACTTGAAACTAGACGACGGAGATGATGTGACAGCTGATATATGTATAATAATGTATGATATGTAAGATCAGACTTTGGTGGGAATATAAATAAACAAGACTTGCTGACTAATGGATAGGCCCGATGTACCTTTTGCCTTCAATAAAATGTTTTGCGCTTGTACCACCAAACTTTGATATACACCAGTACATTTCCTTTCCAGTATGGTCATCTACTTTACTATATTTGTTTTATTTTATTGCACTAGTTATAAAACTGTTGTGATAACCTATATTTTCCCCCCTAACTGTTTATATTATGTAAAGAAGCATGCAATATACTTAGTTTGACTATTGAAAATGTTTCCAAAAAGAGATATTTCTGTTTTACAAAAAAATTTCAGAAAAAGGGATTTGATTTAAAGGCTAAATAAGTTGTTTGATTCTTTATAGAAAATGCCTCCTAGAAGAAACATCCGTGCTACCAACCAGAATGAAGAAACCAACAACAACAACAATACCCAAGACAACAATAACCAGAATGTGAATCCAGGTCCCATAGACCCAACTGTAGCCCAGATTCTTCAAATCTTGGCTCAACAGACAGCCCACCAGACTCAACAACAACAGAGGCAGACTAACCCTCAGGTAAACTTTAAGACCTTTCAGGCGGTGAATCCACCAGAGTTTAAAGATTCTGTAGATCTGATTGAGGCAAGGGTCTGGTTGAAGGAGATTGAGAAGGCATTTGCCTTAGTCAAGGTGAGGGAGAAATAGAAGACTGAGTTTACAAGTTACTATCTAAAGAATGAAGCCACCTACTGGTGGGAAACTGTTAAGACATTGGAAGATACAGATGATGTTTCATGGGATAGATTCAAAGAGTTGTTTTTAGAGAAGTATTTCCCTCAGTTTGTTCAGGATCAAATGGAATTATAATTTCTAGAGCTCAAGCAGGGGAATATGTCAGTGGCAGATTATAAAAGCAAGTTCGAGGAATTGTCTAGGTTTGTGCCATCCTATGTGGACACTGATAGGAAGAAGGCTAAGAGATTTCAGCAAGGACTCAAGCCATGGATCTGAGGGAAGGTGGCCATATTTGAATAGGACACGTATGCGGGAGTTGTGCAGAAAGCCATGATTGCGGAGACAGAATGTGAAATGTCTCAGAAGGAGAGGGAAAGTAAGAAAAGGAAGTTTGAAGGAAGTGAAGGACAGTCATAAGCATGGAAGTTTCCAAATTTCAATCAGAGGAAAGGCAAGTTCCATCGCGGAAGGAATTTAACAAGGCAGAATACAGGCAATGGAGGACAAGGTAACCGTCCAGCCACAGGAAACCAGCCAACCCAGTAGAGGCCAGCTATACCAGATTGCCAAGTCTGCGGGAAGAAGCATGATGGAGTTTGCAACAAGTTGAATGTGGTCTGCTACAGATGCAACCAGAGGGGGCACTATTCAAGGGAGTGCCGTAACAAGCCAACCAGAGAGCAAGCCAACAAAGATCAGCCTACCAGGAATAAGGCAGACAATGTTCTAGCAATTGGGTATACCTGTTTCAAGTGCGGATAGCCAAGACATATAGCCAGGGATTGCAAGGCATCAATTCCAGTCAACAATACACTGCGAATCATGGGAGCTACTCTAACAGTGAATGAACCTCCCAGAGCTAGAGTTTATGACATGTTTGTGAAAGATGCTATCATGGACACTGATGTTGTGGCAGGTGCGCTTACTGTGAATTCTTTATGTTCTAAAGTGCTAGTAGATTCGGGAGCAAATCGACCATTAATTTCTCAAGATTTTGTTGATAAGTTGAATTATCCAATTGAATTACTAAGTGAAATTATGAAAGTAGAATTAGCAAATCAGGAACGTGTATCTGTGACCCAAGTATGTAAGAACTATGAGATTGAGATTTCTGGCCATAAGTTTGACACTAACTTGATACCGTTTAAGTTAGGAGAGTTTGATGTTATTTTAGGAATGGGCTGGGTATCTAAGCATGATGCTCAGATAGACTGTCGTAACAAGAAGGTAATCCTGAAGACGTTAGACGAGAAAGCGGTAACATTTAAAGGTCAGAAGCAAGCAACGAAGTTCTTGATGATGATTCAAGCCAAGAAGTTATTGCAACAAGGGTGCGAGCATTTCATTGCTTATGTGATAGACATAAATTAGGAGAAGTAAAACTGGAAGGTATTCTTGTGGTAAATGAATTTTTAGACGTGTTTCCAGATGAACTACGAGGACTTCCTACATATAGAGAAATTGAATTTACGATTGACTTAGCACCTGGAACGGAATCAGTATCTAGAGCCCCGTACAGAATGGCGCCAGTTGAAATGAAGGAAATAGCAAAGCAATTGCAGGAGATGTTAGAGAAATGAGTGATTCGACCTAGTGTATCCCCATGGGGTGCATCGGTATTATTTGTTAAGAAGAAACACGAAAGCATGAGGCTATGCATCGACTATCGAGAACTCAATAAGCTTACGATCAAGAACAAGTATCCATTGCCTCGAATCGACGATTTGTTTGACCAGCTGAAAGGAGCCAAGTATTTTTCTAAGATTGATTTGAGATAAGAATATCATCAATTAAAGATCAAACCTAAAGATATACCAAAGACAACTTTTAGAACAAGATATGGTCATTACAAATTCTTAGTGATGTCTTTTAGATTGACCAATGACCCTACAACATTTATGGACTTGATGAACAAAATTTTCAAGGAATATTTGGACAAGTTTGTAATTGTGTTTATCGATGATATTCTGATCTACTCCAAGTCAACAGAAGATCACGCTGAACATCTAAGGATAGCTTTGGAAATTTTGAGAAAGAAGAAGTTGTATGCAAAGTTTTCGAAGTGTGAGTTTTGGTTACAAGAAGTTCAATTTTTAGGGCACGTAGTAAGTAATGAAGGAATCAAAGTGGACCCAGCAAAGATTGAAGCTATTACGAATTGGGAAAGTCCAAAAACACCAACAGAAGTGAGAAAATTCTTGGGATTAGTGGGATATTATCGAAGATTTGTTCATGATTTCTCAAAGATTGCGACGCCTTTGACGAAACTTACCAGGAAAAATGAGAAGTTTATATGGAATGAGAAGTGCGAAGAAAGTTTCCAAGAATTAAAGAAGAGGTTAATCACGACACCTATTTTGTCACTTCCAGATGATCAAGGAAATTTTGTAATCTATAGTGATGCTTCTCATAAGGGATTAGGTTGTGTTTTGATGCAACATGATAAAGTCATTGCATATGCATCTAGACAACTGAAACCTCATGAGCAGAAGTATCCTAATCATGACTTGGAATTAGACGCGATAGTATTTGCCTTAAATATTTGGAGACATCATTTATATGGAGAAAGATGCGAGATCTATACGGATCATAAAAGTTTGTAGTACATATTCACGCAAAAGGAGCTCAACATGAGACATAGTGGTTGGAGTTGATCAAGGACTATGATTGCATGATTAACTATCATCCAGGAAAAGTGAATATAGTGGCAGCCGCGTTAAGCAGAAAGGAAAGACTGAACGTGTTGACAGTACCTAAGGAATTATACAAGGAATTTCAGAAATTGGAATTGGAAGTCAGAATTTGTAAGCCTGGTGAAGCAAAGATGTATAGTATGACTTTTCAGCCAGAATTGTTAGAAAAGATAAGAAGATGCCAAGAGAAAATAATGGATCAAGACATCAATCGTTTGGTTGGAGAAGAGTTATGCACTCAGAAAGACGATCAAGGTATTCTCAGATTTTCATCCACAATTTGGATTCCACCAGTAACAGCACTGAAGAATGACATTCTACAAGAAGCTCACAACTCAATATATTCAATCCATCCCGGAAGTACCAAGATGTACAGAGATATAAAGGAGAATTATTGGTGGCCAGACATGAAGAGAGAAATTGCGGAATGGGTTAGCAAATGTTACACGTGTCAAAAACTTAAGGCGGAGCACCAGAGACCAAGTGGGCTATTATAGCCACTAGAGATTCCAGAGTGGAAATGGGAGCACATTGCTATGGATTTTATAGTTGGATTACCAAAGACGAAAGTGAACCACGATGCCATTTAGGTTATAGTGGACAGACTAACCAAACCAGCTCATTTCTTGCCTATTAATGAAAGATTTTCATTGGATAAGTTGGTTCACATATATTTAAAGGAAATAGTAGTCTGTCATGGAGTCCCTGTGTCTATTGTATCTGATCGAGATCCACGATTTAATTCAAGATTCTGAAAAAGTTTCCAAAAATGTTTGGGAACGAGATTAAATATGAGTACGACTTATCATCCACAGACGGACGGCCAGAGCGAAAGAACGATCCAGACTATTGAAGATATGTTATATGTTTCTGCAATTTAATTTCAAAGGAAATTGGGATGAACATTTGCCCTTAGTGGAATTTGCTTACAATAATAGTTATCATGCCAGTATCGGAATGCCTCCCTATGAAGCTCTTTATGGACGCAAATGTCGATCACCAGTGTATTGGGATGAAGTTGGAGAACGTAAGATACTTGGACCCGAGTTGGTGCAACAAGCAAAAGAAGTTGTGGAAGTCATCCAGAAAAGGCTAATTACAGTACAAGATTGTCAAAGAAAGTACGCAGGTCAATCCAGAAAGGACATGGAATTTGAAGACGGAGATCTAGTGTTGCTAAATGTGTCACCCTGGAAAGGATTGTCGAGATTTGGAAAGAAAGGAAAGCTGAGTCCTAGATACGTTGGACCTTTTGAAATTTTGAAACGTGTCGGCAAGGTAGCTTATGAATTGGCGTTACCCCCACACATGGAACACATTCATAATATATTTTACGTATCGATGCTTAAGAAATACAATCCAGATTCTAGGCATGTAATCGAGTATGAGCCGATAGAACATCAGAAAGATTTATCATATATAGAGAATTTAATAGAGATTCTAAAAAAGAGAGAAAAGATATTGAGAAATAAAGTTGTAAATTTAATAAAAGTATTGTGGAGAAACTCAAAGGTTGAAGAGCCAACCTGGGAACTAGAAAGTGATATGCGAGAAAAGTACCCTCAGTTGTTTACTTGGCAGATTCCGAGGACAGAATCCTGTAAGGGGGGAAGGATGTAATATCCGGGATATCGCGTGTAATTTATTTATCAATAAATGATTATTATGTGATTATTATGTGAATTTTGGTGAATTACCTGTTGATTGATATTAATAATTAGATGTATATATGTGATTAAATGTGAGTATGTTAATTTTATTATGTCCAGAATAAAAAATAGATAAGTGTGGTATTTTTCTGGCAATTTATAAAGTGTTATATGATTTTATATCAATTTACGAATTTATTAATTATTTTCTGAATAATTACAAAATTATTTTATAAAGCCGGAAATCGTCTAATCTCAACCATTTTTACGTTTTTACAACCCGAAACTCTTTTGAAAACTCTTTCCTAACCGAATCTGGTATCTGGTAATTTTAAACATTTTTCGTGTTTTGACTTTTTCAATCCGGATTACGGTTTGACCCGTGCGCGTCCCGGCGCATAATTTTCGATACGATAATTATTTCGATATATCAACAAAACCCGTATTCTCGAAAGACATGATATTATTACAATATTTTCATATAAAGTATTTTATAAGAAGCCCGGTTTAGATAATTATCCAATACTGGTATTAAATCGGATCATTTTTGCAGTTATTTAGCGGCTAAGTAACTAATTTTTCGATCCAAAACGATCCAACACGATCCAATATTTCATAAATATATACAACCCTTTTATTATTTCATTTTAATCGTATAATCACAATTAGACAGTCAAAACTATTGATTTACAGAGAAAACCCTAAAAATGTTGCGTTCTTCATAATTAAACCCACGAACGAAGCCGTTATTGAACTCGGATTCAAGAATGCAATATATCAAATCGAAGCTCTCGAAAAACTCTTTATGAATCAATCAACTATTCTAGTGCAGAAACCAAGGTATTTTTCTTATTTAATTATTTTATTTCAAATTATTTAAACATTAAATTATGAAAATTTTTCTTAATGTTGTTGAGATGATTTGATGATTCCATCGTGTAGATAATCTTTTTCTGGTCAATTTGGTATATTATATGTCAAAAATAGAGTTCAATAACATATAGAAAAGGGTGTTTGATTCTCAGAAATAAAATTAGGGTTCTAATAGTTTGAATGTTCTTAATCAATTTTGGGTAATTATAAACCGTTGATTCTGGATTGAAATTGAGGATACCATTTTGTAGATCGTCTCAAGATGATTCGATCCATGTAAGTAGTTGTGAGGGTGGACTGCCGGATCGAGCTCGCCGGAACGGTGAAGCTCACCGGAAACGAAGAAGTTCCTGTCGGTTTTTCGACCGACTGGAACAATGTTTGCGAAATTGGAAGCCACGACAAGGTACCTGGTCTTGAGTACTAATAATTTGCTCGATTTTATGTGATTCTGGGCAGGGGGACGACTGTCGGCGGTGTCGCCGCCACCGGCGCCGCCAGGTCATCGGAGAAGACGACCAAATTTCAATTTGGTCCCCAACCTTTTGCAAAAATTGCATATTCAGTATTTCGGTTTTAAAATCTTTCAAAAACTAGATTTCTGTTTTATTTATTTTCAAAAGCAATATTCTCATATTTTTAAAAATCAGAAAATGTATATTTATTTATTTTAAATTCAGAAAATATTTATTTAATCATTTTTAAAATCAGAATTTTTTTTATTATTTATTTACTTAAAAATAAATCTAATTTATTTTATTAATTTATTTTAATTAGTTTCTAATTATTTTAATTAATCTATTAATCTAATATTAATTGATTAATTAATTTAATTAATTTTAATTAATTTAATAATTAGATTTAACTATTTAAAATTGATTTAAAAACCCTGAAAAATAATTTCGAGTTTTAAAATATTATTTAAAATTATTTTTAACGCTCGATAATTATTATAAAATTATTTGAAAGTTAGATTTGGGTGTTCGAACCCTATTATTTAATTATAAATTTATTCGGAGACCCGTTTTAATTTCGAAAAATGTTCAAAAATTCGTATTAAATACCTGGAAAATCATTTTAACCCTGATTCTTCTTCTAATAATTATTGTGATTGAAAATCTTACGTGCTACGTGTTATATGTGATCTGATTGATATATGATATGACTGTACGTGCATTGTTTGACTATTTTATGCATAAATTTCAATCCGTACGTCGGATTTGGGTGAAACGAAGGGTATTTAGAAGCTTGTAATGAATAGAACGAGATGAGAATGAGTATTGATAAGTAAATGTGATGTTTAACAGAGGAATCGGGACGTAGAAAGGAAAAGCAAGTGATTGACGAGTAGAAACCAACTGACAAGTGTTAGTAAAGTAAAAGCGGATTGATAAGGCAAGTGTTCCTATTCTTCCTGATTATATTACAAATACTTTGAGCTATCTTTATTATGTTGTAATTATTTTGAATTGTTCCTATTCTATATTGCAAGTACTTTGAAGTACTTAACCCAAACCCTGATTCTTATTGATCTTGAGCCATAAGCCTGATTCTTCATAAACTATTCATTGTTGAATTCTCAGATACAAACCACACTTCTACGATACTACCCCTTAAATACATATCTATCATATACTGATTCTTGATACAAGATTGCTTAACATACCCACCCTTATATCTTGTGTAAAAGAAGACCAATTCATGCAAATCTTGAACCCTTGGGTCTTCTGTTTTCTGATTCTTTCCCTGATTGAAACCCAACCCTTATGATTTCCTTGTTATTTCATGGAATTACAGATCATCCTATGCTTCAAGATAAATGTTGTTCATGATTCAACTATTGATTTACATTGCTTCTCATATTATGATTCTATAATTGGATTTTTTTTAAATATGGACCAGATTCGTGGTTGGACCAGATTCATGGTCATAATAGGCAAATGTGCGCCTTGGATCCAGTATATAGAGCAAAGCTGCGCGCCTTGCTCGGGGTTAATGCGTGACTGATCAGCAACCTAACCTTGATTTTTAAAATAAAAATGAATATCCAATTCTAATTATTGCTTATTAGTAACCTTGATTCCTTATATCATCTCAATTGATCATTGTTAATCTCAGTGATTGTCATTGTGACTTGCCGAGCTAGTTAGCTCACTCTTACAAACCTGTTTATATTCTTTTCCAGTGGAAAAGGAAACTGGTGGTAGCGAGGATCCCTAGACAAGTGTGAGATCTAGGTATCCAGGTTGAGATGGAATGAGCTAGCAGATGATGTGTGGATTAGGTTGTGTTGATAGTTTTTATAAAGTTTAAACTTCCGTTGTAAGATAAATAAATTGGGATTTGGAACATTGTAATATAAATAAGGTTGTGGCTTGTGGGCATACTTTAAACTGTTTCGATCCATGGATAATGGTAAGTAGGGTCATTGCTATATATTATTATATTTATAAACAGGTTTAAATATGGTGTGTGTGTGTGTATGTGTGTGTGTTGTGGTCCCCAAACTTTTGACCCGGGTTTGGAGGGCGTTACATGTCTTATGGCCAAATTCTACAAATTACCATTTGATCTTAGTGATGCCCATTCATCATACAAATTTGATCTAATTAACTTAGTTATATGGGGGCCATATAAGGTTCGGACCACATGATATTTTTGATATTTTCTTACTTTGGTCGATGACCACAACAGATATATTTGGGTGACTCTTCTGGCTGTGTTCCAGAACTTTTGCAAATATGTAAAAACCATATTTCCACCTTTATTAATGTCAATCGCTCAGATAACTCCCTTGAATTCCTTGATCATAAGTGTCTAGCCTACTTTGCTCAAGAAGGCATACAACACCAACAATCTTGCTCTCATAGATGTAACGCCCTCCAGACCCGGGGTATAAGTCTGGGGTTACTAGCTAATCACCAAACCTATACAATCTAAATAACAAATAATAAAGAAATGTATCTAAACCCCTTTAACACTAACCATGATCTTTTTAGGTTGAAGTACGAAAATAAGAACCACTAACTACTTTATTACAAGCCATATTCAAAACCTTACAAACTCTCTTTATTACAAACCATTGTCTAACTAGCTTTAAACTAACTTCCAATTTTATTCAAACATATACGCTAACTATCTACACTCCACCTGTTCGGGAAACTCAAAGCTTTCTTCCTAGATTGGGATCAACACCTTGGGTATGAGAGGATCCCGAGGCTTGACCCGCTTCTTTACCACTCGAGTCCTGATGGGTTTCATATTCCTTCTTAACTGAAAACAATAAGGTGAATAACAACAAAAAAGGGTGAGCCAAAAATTGCTCAACAAGTCCGCAAATTATAAACAGTGTTAAAGCAGTTTAAATGCATCCGTAACCTGGGTATATCTGCAAAGATATAACCCCACGAGAATAGAAAGAAGGCCATTGCTGGCGAGTACAAATGAACTAAACTGGACACAAGTTCGCATCTATATCATGTTGATCAGCCATGATACAGTGCAGATCTATATCCCACTATATATATCCAGTCGGGTACCCAGGCACTACGGCAAGTCTCAAGGATCCGGTTATGTCCCGGTCCTTAGGATTAAGTAAACTTTATCCCTAAAAATATCACTATCCAGTCCATGAAATAACAACCGGAACAATCGGTATGCTTTGATATATTCTAATCACCAAAATATATTAGTATATGTGAGTAACAATTTGAAATATGAATAAGGAATTCAAAGTAAATGAGAAATCAAGAATCTAAATGAATATGAACAAGAATCAAAAGAGTGCAAGCGTGATAAGAATCTGAAGAATTATCACTATTCTGAAATTAGGATAGGGGAAAAACTTCCCTTCTGCGTGACTCACTTCAATTAAATCACCTTCGTCTATTAGTGGCTCAACCTGCCTTGCTAGCTTAGCTTCTGTTAGAGAAATATACTGGTTTAGTCATTTCGTACTTAAATTGCGTCTTGAACCGACTTCACATCGTTCCTATTGTCTACCCATGTGCTTATGATTGACTCGTATAATATATATTAGCAAGCAAGACTCGATTAACCACATAATACACATAAGCACATAAGCCACATGATCATTTTTTATAGTTAAAATAATTTTTTTAGAATCAAAATCGACTCGTTGATCGCCTAACTGATCATTATCTGACTCGTTTCCTATTTTTCGGAATTTATCGGACTCGTCTTGGCACGCAATTCGGCTTATAATCAAATAAATAACAAGTTCAACTAATTTCTAGAAGCAAATAGGTTTTATATTATTTTTAATGAAATTATTTCATTTTTCTAAGTCAAAGGGCTTTCGTTTCGCCCGAATCAGACTAACGGTCTATTTAATATCAATTAAATACAGATAATTCAATTTATTATTCAATATAAATAATTATTATAAATTTTTAAACCCTAAAATAATTTGTTAAATAATTATTTAAGAAAAATCAGAATTAAAAATGATTTTCCTATAATTTTTAGATTTAAAATGAATTTATTATGAATTATTGAAAATTATTTGATTAATTATAAAAATAATTTACCATTTTTAAATAATTAATAAATAATAAATAATTAAGAAAATAATTGAAACTGATTTTTAGAAAATAATTCTGAATTATTTATAATATAAATCAATTAATTAATTATAAAATAAATAAAACTGATTTTTATAATTAATAAAAATCAAAATCAAAATCAAATTTCAGAAACACATGTCAGAAACCAAACTCTGACAATTTTGGATCAAAAACGGGTTAACCAAACGGGTCAACCGGGTTGGATTCCGGGTCAGTGAAGAACACCACTGGAATCTAGGTTGAAACCCAGAATCCGACGACTTCACCGGACTCCGGAGAGTCTGATTTGGGGTCAAAAACGTATCGTTTGGAATCTTTTTGGTCCCAAATCACCGCAAATCACTTCACCAATCTATTTCAGGCCAAAATCAACCAAAAACATCCCTGAATAACAATCTCCGATCTAAACCGACATTAACTCCGGCCCAAAATACCAACTTTTGATTCATTCTTTCTTTGGGCTCGGGTCGATAGTAGCCGTGGTAGTAATGTCCCACATGAAACTCGATATTTTTTAGTGCAAATCAATGCTAAAGAACAGTATAATCAAACCCCTAACATTACACATACCAAAGATTCACAGAAATTACAGAGTTGTGATTTGAAAATCGAACATAAACCCTAATAATTGAACTTTGTTATCCAAGTATCGTTTATTCAATTAAACACCATGAATCGATTGCAAATAACAGCAGGAAGCTATATCAATCATCAAAACATCATAATAACCCTAGAATCAAAAGGCCCTAATTCGAACATAAACCCTAGAAATCAAAAATCAAAACCTACGAATTAAAAAATGAAATTGATGCTAGAAACAGAAAGAACAGATGAAAACCTTCGATTTGGATAATCGAACTGCTTAATTTGGTACAGAAATTAGATCAAAATCAACGATTGAATCCTCGACCCGAATTTGTTCTACCCGACCCGGTTGTAGAGAATTTTCTGATTTTTGCAGATTTTTAATGATTAATTAATTATAATTAAATCATTATTAGGCTATTTATAGTAGTAAAATTAATACTCTTAATTAAAATTAAGTCCCTAATTCTACATCTTTTACAATTAATAAGCCCCTAATTTTATAATTTTTGAGTATTAATATTCAATTTATAAATATTATATATATACAATATATATGTCAAAAAATTTCAAAAATTGTGAATAATGGTATAAATGAAAGTCCTATAATTTTATAAAAATATAAATGTGATTTTTGTGGGGTTTTTAACACCCAATGGGGTCCGAAAAAGTCATTTTTCGCGAAATAAGAAAATTTGTAAAATACCTAGATGTTCAGAATAATGTGATGGTAAAAGCTGTTTGATGAAAAATAAGGCCCGTTGTTTTATTTGAGATACCTGCTTTAAAATCATGATTCTGGTCGTATAACTTTTGAAATGAAAGCTATAAATGCAAAAATAAAGTATCTGAAAAATATCTGAAAAATATCTTAAAAATACCAGGACGACACAGAATGCACGAAACACATAGCAATTAGGATTTGATAGTTAATTACATATAAATGACACATTAACACACATAATTTACTATAAATATGATATAATATAGACGTAAATTTCCCAGACGTTACAATAGACCCCAGCAAAATGCTAGGGTCGAGATAAAACACAAATACATCTTGGAGATTGCAAGATCCATTCAATTTCAAGCTCATTTCCCGTTATCTTTCTGGGGATATTGTGTTGAAACTACAGCCTACATAATGAATAGATTACCAAGTATAGTATTGAAGAATGTCACTTCCTATGAGGCTCTGTTCAAAGAAAGTCGTACTTACTACCATCTCAATGTGGTGGGTTATCTTGCTCTTGCCACAAACCCATCCTTTACTACTGACAAGTTTCATGCTAAGGCAGTTCCCTGTGTATTTTTCAGCTACCCTGCGATAAAGAAAGGGTATGTGTTACTAGACCTAACCACCAACAAAACTTTCACATCACGTGATGTCAAATTTCAAGTAACTATTTTCCCTTTCCACCCAGATTCTGTAAAAAACTACATGAACCCACTACCAGTGAAAGAAAATGTGCTACAACCTAGTTCTCTATTTGATGACATATGTATGCCTCCATCAGATTCTATTCCTCTCAATACTGAACCTACACCTACATCACCCTATAAACACCTCTGAAACTCACACATCTGAGTCAAGTAAAGAAACACCACCACAACCTCCTCTCAGGAAATTGACTCGAACCCACAAACCACCAGCATATCTGCAACAATATCAAACCTTCCAAGCTTCTGCCACGCCTTCGAAAACTATCTCAAATCTTGCTACTACTGTCGTATTTCCTGAATTCACATGCCTTATGGCAAATATGAGTATTCACAATGATCCGCTTAAGTTTTAAAGATGTTGTTACAGATCGTGGATGGATACAAGCAATGAATGTAGAACTGGAGGCCCTTGAAAATAACAACACTTGGAAAATTACATCCTTGCCTTCTCACAAAAAGGCCCTTGGTTGCAAGTGGCTTTTTAAGACCAAATACAATTCTGATGTGTCAATTGATAGAAAGAAATCTAGGTTAGTAATACTTGGATGCAATCAGACATATAGAGAGGACTATGTTGAAACTTTCGCCCCTGTGGAAAAGATGACAACTATCATAACCTTACTTGTTGTAGAAGCTATTCTCGATTGGCACACAATCCAAATGGACGTCACCAATGCGTTTTTGCATGGTGACCTTCATGAAATCGTGTATATGAAGTTACCACAAGAATATTCTCTTCCGGGTTGCAGAATCAAACTTAATGATATTTCAGCAAAGTCTACATATGAGTGGGTCTGTCTTCTTCTTAAATTATTGTACGGGTTAAAGCAGACTCCCCGTGAATGGTTCTCTAAATTGTCCTTAATTCTTCTTGAACTTGGATTTGCACAGTCCCGGTCAGATTACTGCCTGTTTATATAAAAGTTGAAGACCTTTGTTACAGTTGTTCTTATTTATGTAGATGTCTAGCTAATATGTGGGAATGATGAGGCATCAATTAACCATCAAAAATAATGCTCATTAAGTCTTTTCATATGAAAGATTTGGGGCCAATTCAATATTTTCTAGGGCTGGAAATAGATCGAACACAAGCAAGCTTCTTAATATCGCAACAAAAGTACATAAAGGATCTCCTAGCTAAATATGGACTCTCTACTTCAAAAGCTCTGAAACTTCCATTGGACACTCATATGAAATTAACTCATGATCAAAGAGATCTTTTCCCCAATCCAACCATTTATCAGAAACTAGTCGGTAAGTTGATTTATCTAACTATAACTCACCCAGACATTGCATATTCGGTGCAGCTCTTAAGTTAATTTATGCAAGCTCCAACAACTGCTCAATTCAAACTGCAAAGAAACTTCTACGCTATTTGGTTAGTACAACATCTCAGGGCATTCTCTTGGCTTCAAAAAGTGCTGCTCAACTACAAGCATTTTTTGATAGTGATTAGTCCAGTTGCCCAGTCACACGAAGGTCCACGACTGGTTATTGCATCTTTATCGGAGATTCACCAGTTTCATGAAAGGCCAAGAAACAGACAGTTGTGGCAAGAAGCTCTGCAGAAGCCGAGTATTAGGCAATGGCAGTTACTACTTGTGAAATCACTTGGTTGAAGCATCTCCTCAAGGATCTTGGACTTAATGAACTGCCACCAATGATTATGTACTGTGACAATCAAGTTGTGTTAGCTATCGCAGCCAACCCAGTTCAGCACGAAAAAACCAAACTTATTGGCATCGATTGCCACTATGTCCGAGATGAAGTCAAAGCTGGGCACATCATCACCAAAAAAGTATCTTTTGCATAACAGATGGAAGATATCTTCACCAAAATCCTACATGTCCACCTCCATCAAGCACATATTCACAAGCTGGCCGCTCCTTCCAGTCACTCCCACCTTGAGGGGGGGGGGGGGGGGTATTAAGAGGACCACACCAATAACCTTTTCTCTTTTGCAAATAAGTCAATGATGGGAACAAACTTACAAAAGGATTCCTGGAAGTTGTTATTTCTGTCAAGTAGTGTTAAGTAACCTAGTTCCTAGACTAGTAGTTTTCATATATCTACTCCCATTGTATTCAGACATCCCTAAGGCAATATCATTGATATTTTGAATTTGAGCTAATGAGATAGCTTTTTATTCTGCATTTTGATTGCCTTCATATCATCTATTATTTACTCATTTTATATATAATATTTCCGAGCTTCTCATTAATAAAGCTGCATTCATGGGAGTTAAGCTAGCAAGGAGGTATGGTATCCAAAGAGTAATCTTGGAATCTGACTGTAGTCAGATTATTTCTTGACAATCTAAGTTATAAACAAATTTTAGAGACTTGGATTATATTTTAGGAGATGTTTTATCGGTTAGCAATTTTTTTAAAGTAATTAGTTGGTCTCATATTAGAAGGGATGGTAACGAAGTAGCTCACCATTTTGCCAAGTTAATTCCCTTCGGTTTAGAGCAATATTGGGAGTATATTGTCCGAGGAAAATTTCCTCAGTAAATTTGGACCTTTTGTCTCTTGATCAAAATTGCTCGAGTTTCAAAAAAAAAAGTAAACAACATTTCAATTTCAAAACAACAAACCCCGGATCATTAATTAATTTACAAAGAGATATTGAGCAAACATGTTAAGTTTGGGAAAAACAAGAATCAAACAAACCCAATGTAAAATAAAGAGGAAGCTAACTTTCTGATTGTGGACAGAAAAGGAAAAGGAGGAAAATTCATATGGAATTCGACTCGGAAGATTCATGAAGAAAATAAGTTTATTTAGCCACACGATTGGATAAATATCCATTGAGGCCGTAAAGAGCAGAGCTCCCACGCCATCAGGCGAGCATTTCAACTCCAACGGGCTAAGTTGACTTGTTACTTTTATACATATCCCACAAGAGCGACCACAAAATCCATTCCCTTTTCTCCACCCTTAAATATATCACAATTGGATACTAATAATTGGACGGGTAAACGAAGAATTTAGCCTACTTTTATATAATATTAATAAAAATGATCAAAAAATTGGCCAATTTTAATCGATGGATATCCAACTGTTAGTGAAGTATTTACTTTATATGAGATAACCAACTCTCAGTGGAGTATTCACTTTATATGAGATACCCAACTACTAGTGGAGTATCATATACAAATTGTATACCCAACTCATAGTGGAGTATTCAATCGACTAATATTGGCCATTTTTTAGAATGGCTATTTTGGTTAATATTTTTTTAAAAAATGGCTATTTTTGTCATTTTTTCCAATTAGACCCAGCAATATTCGACATGGCATGACTTAGACGACACAAAAATTTATTGTTTGTTTTTGCATTTTTAGTACACGAACACGAAAGTACACGGTCGAGATTTAGTATCGGTTTTGTGATTGTCATTTGGATACATGACACGATATGCAGTACACGACATAAATAAATATTATTATTAAATATTACTCCCTCCGTCCCGCTGGATAGTTTACGTACACTGTATGCACATATTTCGAGACTTCAATAAAGTATAATTTCATAATGTTTTTTCTTAATTTTTTTTGAATAAAAGTTTAAATATGAAACTTTTATTCCGAATTTTTTTTAAAAAAAATAATATTATGGAAGTAGACTTTAAACGAGCATAGAAAAGCGTGCCGAAAAGTAACGTAAACAATTCAGTGGGACGGAGGGAGTACTATTTATGATGAATATACATATATATATAATAAATGTATGCATATTTATTCTAAAATAATACTTGATTTTATAATATTATGTATAATCATGGTATCAATATATATGTTTCATATAATTGGTAAAACAATTCACCAAAAAATCTTATATTTTATTTATTTAATTAAATTTATATATTTTTTTCAATTTTACCCAAAAACACGACAACAAATGACACAAAATGAAAGTACATGAACACGACATTACACGAATCATAAACGGGTCAGTTTTGGATTTGGCATCCAAGTGAAGTACACGAAAAACGAAAATACATGACACGGATGATTTTCCAGGTCTACCAACAATAGGGGTTCCAAAAAAAGTTATTTCACTCCCTTTAAATTTCCAGTTTTGGTCAATATTTAATTAGTATTTTGAATTTTAAAATTCTAAAGGATATTTTTGTACACAATTTTAATTCCACTAATATATTTTAATTAACTATTTTAATGATTATATTTTAAAAGGCATATTGCAACGACATTGATGACATATATTAAAATGAAATCAGAAAAGTTTGAGTATGAAATAAAAAGTTTAAATAAATACTTAGTCGATGTAAATAAAAAAATTAATACAATATTCAATCTTACTAAATAAGTAGTGTTCATGAGATTTCCAAAAGGATAAATTGTTAGGTCCAATGAGCATATATAGAAAGGGTTAATGTATATTTTTTATTTTTGTAAAATTAATATAGCGAAAAATAAATTACACGATTAAAAACACACGATTCGGGATAATTATACTTTTTATAAAAGATAAAATACCTGAATATTTGCTTACAACATATAATATAAAATATATTAAATACTACTTATCACTATAATTAGATAAAGTCTTATCAATGATAAACAATATAACATATAAAAATCTATCTAATAAGTGCAATCAATATTGTAAGATTTAAATGGTGTGCATAGATTTGTGTAGCATTTCTCTCCATAAAAATTTCAGATAATCAAACCATTTTTTAAAATAAATTTAGTAGAGTTTCGCTATAAACTATTCGAGAAGACTTCTTAGTTTCTTTTATTCTGCCGGATATGTAGAATATTGACTTGATTAGAAAGTTAATATAAGTGGCTTAATTAATATTACATTTTACCTTTTGTCTCTTTTTATTCAAAAACTTGTACTTTTTTTCATTTCCTTCTCCCTTTTCCCTGTTTGCAAAATTGCAATCAATTTTGAGTTTAATAGAGTGAAATGATTAATTTATACTAAAGCTTAAATATACATTGTAAAAAATTAAAGAGTAAAGTGCATTTCATGTACTTATACTTTGGCTGTCAAATCATTTCAAATACTGACATTCAAACTCTCACTTGTAATACCGAAAATTGAAAATATTTGTAAAATGTGTGATTCCGTCAACTCAACCTAATTCTGTTAGTTTAGTCGAGGGCATTTCATTGTTTTCATTGTTTATCTATATAATAGACATATATAAGTCTTTCTCTATAGAACATATTTAATTTCTTTCAATTCAGGGATGTCATATCTCACGTCCCCTCGATTTCTTTTTGTGATGCGTTGTGTTGTATGTATATGTGCTACATATAGATACATATATATCCATAGGCGAATTTAGGGGGTCCAGAGGACCAGGGTCCTGTGCCCCCCTCCGCTAGCGAGTACACTCGTGTATGTATATATATATCCCGAAAATGTTAAGCTGAATTATGAAAGTATTAATACATATATCTTGTTACTTATCATGATTTAGTAAGCACTCAATTATTACTATCGTTATAGTTACTGTCATAAAGACGCTTGTCTTCTTCAAATTTTGATGTCGTCTATTATTTCAACGGTGACTGTTGCTGCTTCTTTGATTTGATTTCATATTCTTTTGTTAATTTGGTATTTGAGCCAGCAACTCGGCAAGTCCGACCTTAAAGCCCAATATCATTTTAAATTTCATTTTTGTTATAACAATTTTTATAATTGTTGTAATATAAATTTAAATTTAAAAAATATAAATCAAGTGTAACTGCAATTTTTTTTAAAAAAAATATTCTTATATTATGATTGCTAGAACTATTAAGCGTACATGTTAGGAATATCTTGTAGCCTTGATGATAACTCACCAAAACACTTTAACTAGAATTATTAAGTGTCATTTAGTAGCCTTCAACGGCTAATCTTAGTCTGTATGTCCGTTGAAGGAGTAGCTTATATTAATAAGTGTGTTGCAGATTCTATACACTATAATAGCTGAGAGATTTGGAAGTTGTAATGATTTCTAATTCATGTTGACTATTAGCAAGATATACAAAATAGGTGAATTAAGTGTAAATATAAAATGCCTTATAATTTTTTATAAGTGAAAGAGTATCAACTGATAAGAAAACATCTTCAACTGCTAGACTACAAGTTTCAACGGATGATTCAATATGCCTTCAATAGATAAGCCAGTCAAATGGTCTTTACCAAATATCAGATAAAGTTTCAACCTGTTATTCCCAGTGGACTAACAATGAGATTTACAGAAGGGGGGTTGAATGTAAATCTCAAAACTTTTTCAAGTTTTGAGCAGTTTCTAAGGCTAAGTGTTTTAGTGAGCAAATGTGTGTGAATTGTTTGAGGCTAATACAGACAGATATATATTCAAACACAAATGTATAGAACACAAAGAACTTAAAAACTTTTATGGTGGATTTGTTGTTCCATCAGAGATGTGTTATTTCAGAAAATCTGTGATTCAAAGAATTAAATCACAGCTGCTTCCTAGTACAAACTAGATGATTTTCTCTCTGGATTTTTCTAAACAGCTCTTGAAAATTCACACCTAATTACTAGCTACTACTTGGTTTATATATCACCAAGTTTACAAGTGAAGACAAAACTGTAAAATACAATTAAAAAGGCTCTTCACATGTTTCTTCTTCATTTCTCTATCCAATGCAATTTGGGTTTAGCTGTTAATCTTTGAATACTCCCTTGTTTGCACCAGAATGGAAATGTTGCATTTTCTTGATTCCTCCTAGAGGCTGCCACATTCCAGTTTGTCTCTGTCAACATATGTGCCTCTGTCAGCTTATGAATTGTCACTATTAACTGCTATTGAACTAAGCATCCGTTGAAGCTTTCATCCGTTGATGCCTTATCCGTTGAGGCTTTATCCGTTGAAGCTTTATCCGTTGATGCATTAGCAGTTGAAGTCTTATCCGTTGAAGCACTTATCCGTTGATGGATATTATCCGTTGAAGCTTTAGAGACATCCGTTGAAGCTTTGTTTCTTATCCGTTAAAGGTCTTCAATATCAGTTGATACTTCTTCACTTATACAAAATTACAAGGCATGAAATATTTATAATTAGCCCTCCTATTTGCATATCCACTAGTAGTCAACATGACTGATAATTTCCTACAACATCTAAGAATTACAACTTGAATCCAGAGAATGAAATGTGCTACAATACTAAACTTATTGCTAAGTAAAGCTACTCCTTCAACGGATAGCCAAGATGGTCTTATCCGTTGAGGCTACAAACACTAGATTTCTACTTAAGTGTTTTGTTTAACTTATCATCAACCTAATACACATATTCCTAACAATCTCCCCCTATTTATGTCTACTAGAATTGTAGGCATAAATTTGGGTTTAGCTTGATGATAACAAAATATTTGACAAACATATTAACTGTAATAAAGCAGAAATTCAAAAGTGCTGCAAAAATGTGTATGCTGAGATGGAATTGAAGAATTACATTGATTCCAAGGGTGCTCCTTTAGCCTGAGCAGATTAATTTCTTTTTCTTTGATCCCTTGTTTTCTTTACTAGCCTCCTGTCATTCTCCTCTATTTGAAGTTGAAGTTGTCTGTAGAACTCAGCTTCATCTTCTTCATTGATGTCCAACTTAGATTGGATATCCTTGAGAGTTTCATTACTGGCAATCTTGAGCTGATCTTCAAGTCTGAAAAATCTTCTGACTCCTTTTTTGTCTCTGAACTCCATCAACCAATGAGGTGATTTGTGAATTGTAATTCCTCTTTCTTGAATGAGTAATATTCTAGGTAAGGCATTGGGCTCCCACCAAGTCTTCCTTATGTTGGCAATCTTGTTGAGAATCTCAGTCTTGGCAGTCCTGGTAAAGCCAGAATCCCTTTTTATGGCTGAGTAGACTCTAACCAAGGTAGAGTAGCCTTCATTCAGAATCCTGTAGAGAGGCCAAGTTCTTTCCCCACTTCCTTTGTATTTGAACACTAGTCTTTCTGGTAGCTTTCTGTAGGCATCTATTCCCCTTACTTCCTCCAGCTCATCCAGATAGAGTTCAATGTCTGAGAATTCCTTTATGTCACAAATGTGAACATAATCATCCTTATAGGCTTGTGGCTTAGGCTTAGGCTTCTGAGTGAATTTGATTGAGGTTAGAGGAGGTGTTGATTTGATTTTCCTTTTCTGTTTCTTTGAGGATGGAGAAGTGGTTAAGAAGGTGGGCAATTTGATGGTGTCCCAATCAATTGGTTCCTCCTTAGGAGTGATTGTTTCACCATGGATGTTTATGAAGGGGTCAGGCATAATGGGTTCAGGAATAGAAGGTAGTGGTTTGGATTTTGATTGGGTTTCTTCAGTCTCATCTACCATCTTTCTTTTTGCATTGGCCTTCTTTCTGTTCCCTTTCTGCCATTCCTCTCTTTCCTTACTTCTTTCTCCCAGATTATCACTAAACATGTCCCCCATACCTACATCTTCACTCTTGTCTTCAATTTCTTTCTTTTCTTCAGCTTGACTTGACTTTAGCTATTTTTCAAGATTTGATTGTGCTCTTTTGTCAGCCTTTAGCTTTTTGGCTTCTTCCTTCAACCTTCTGGCTTCTTCCCTCTTGGCTATTGAGAATTTGGGATGTCCTTGCATCACACAAATGCTCTTTCCCTCTCTAAAGATAATAGCCATGTTCATCCTTTCAACCACATCCATGGTCTCTTTGTGCTTTATGATACTTCCACCCAAAACCTTGTCTTCATTAGGCTTTGGAAGAGGAAAATCCACTTCTTTCATCTGAGCAAGGCTTAGAGGATTCTTTGTAGAGTCCTTATTGGATCTGTTGTTGGGCTTGAGAACCATAGGTTTTATATTCTTGGTAGAAGTCTCTCCAACCTTATTCCTCCTTACTGGCTTGATCTCCATAATAATTGATTCCACCTTTGTGCTATGCTTCACAGATTGTGATTTAGAAGCTGTAGAACTAAAAATTTGTTGCACCTTTTCATCAATTTTCCTCCTTTGCTCTTTGACTTGCAATTCAGGTGCTGCTATCTGGATTAGATCAATTCCATCAAGCTTTCCTTTGATTTGAATAGTTGGAGAAGTGGTGATGGCAGGAATTAGCACTTTAGTTATTTGAACTGTTGTTGATGGCTCTCCTTCCCCTTCCCTTTTATTCTCCCTCTTTTTGTTATCATCAAGGGTAGGGGTCAAGCCTTGTGCTTTTGCCAGCTGCATTAGTAGATTTGTCTGAGTTTGTTGATTCTGAAGAATGGTGACGATAGAGTCTTCAATGATCTGAACTCTGTTTTCCAACCTGGCCAGCCTCTTGTCAGCATCAGATTTTCTCCTCAATCTCACTAACAAATCTAGCATAGTACCATAAGGCATGACTGAATCCAACTTCTCAACATTGTAGGATTTCAGATCAGCAATATCCTGCTTGAGTTCATCCACATTTAGATTCTGTCTGATATGCTGCAACTGCAAGAGATGCAGAGAGTCTAGATGAGCTTGAAGAAGTGCCTTTGTACCAACATCTGTAGTCTCCTGAAGGGCCTTCTGTATAGTCATTACTTGCTTGACCAAAGCTACACCAAACTGTCCTGGTGTAGATTCCTTTGCCCATGCCCAGTCAGGTAGATTTGGAACAGAACTTGGGCTTGTTGCTCCCCCTAAGTTCATGCTCTTATCCAAAAAATTAGAGTCATCATCATTAGAATTTACTCCAAATTCTTCAGATGGCTCACCAGCTTGAGAAGGCAGCCTATTAACAGCAGCTTTGTCTCTTAGAAGAGATTCTGAAGTGTGTACAATGTTCAAAGTCTGCTCTGCCTCCACATTGCCCTGAGCAGCCAACAATTGATAGGCTGGAACAGGGTGAGTAAAAGTGTCAGCATCCAAGGAAATGTTATCAATTACAACTTTGTAATGTTGCTGAAATTGTCTTTCTTTTTCTGCATCATCCACAATCATTGACTCACTAGCAATGGCTGGATCCACCCTTATAGCTTCTGTACCTGCCTTTCTCTCATTTTCTCTATTTTCTTGCATCAGGGGCTCCCCCTGGCTCACACACACCCTCACACCCTCACCCTCACCTTCTAAGGTGGCACTCCCCTCACTTACTTTTGCCATGCTGGAAGAAATAGCATGCATATGTTGACTCTCAACCTCTCCTTTTGCCTGGGAGCAACCCAGCCTCTCACTCAAATTATCACTCCCTTCCCTCAAACCTAAAAGTGATTGAACAGTATCCATGCCTTCTACAATTAGAATTGTTTCTGTTATATGTGTAGAGACCATCAACGGATAGGGAGTATCCGTTGAAGTGGAAACTGATGGTATCAACGGATAACTATTGTTAAGCTTATCTATCGAAGAACAACCACTTTTCAACGGATGAGAGATATCCGTTGAAGAAGGAAAAGATGTAGATATTGAAAGTGACATAATTGTTGAATCTGTGTGAATTTATTTTAAGTGAGGTGACACAGATTCTTCAACTATATCTGAAAGAATTGGCTGATGATCCAACAAATCATCTAAAAGATGATGATCATCAGGATTTGAGTGGGGCTCCTCCCTGAGTTTTAAGGAGGGAGAATCAGGAATTGATGTGAATATCATATCCACATCCAGAGAGGGTGATGGAGAGTTTGATGATTGATGTGTTTCTATTATGAGAGAATGGGGTTGTGACTCCACATTTGCTGGAGTCACATCAAGCTGAATTTGAGAAGGCAAAGATACAGGTGGATGTATATGTGCTGTGTGTGCCCCCTGTGTGGAAACTAGGGTTTTAGCCTTCTTCTTCCTTGAAAAGGCTTTGATTGGTGAATGTGTGGCTTCAATGTCCCTCCCTCTTTTGTTCTGTGTCCCTGGTTGGGGACTATTTTCAATAGCTGCATCCTTTTAGGAGGATGGAACTAGGGATGTGTTTGACTCCTTTTGAACCACCACAGTCTTTTGAGAGACTGTGGCTTGGCTGGCTGGGGTACCACTCACCTCTCCCACCTTATCCTGGGGGGTTTCTTGATGTTCACCCCTCCCCTCACCACTCACACCCTGTTCACTCCCTTCAGGGTTTATGGTAGTTGTTACAACTGTTGTCTTTTGGGAAACAACAGAGGTGGTTTTCTTTGACTTTTTGTTTTGAAATTTTAGTTTTGGTGGCTTTGGTAGGAACCTGTTGGGACAAAGACACAGATTCCAATGCCACACTAGAAGGCAAAGAAACAATGGGGTTGGAAACAGTAGGAGTTATAGAAGTGTTTACCACACTTACCTGTGGTGCATTCATTATTGGCAAATATACCAATGGCACCTAGCTGTTGAGGTTAATTCTCACAAGGTCTGCAAGGACCCTTTTCTCTTGTGCCCAGCATTTGAGTTTATTGCTCTCATTAGATATTACCAACCCTTCAACAACATGGTTAGCCAATAACATAAAGAATCTAGCATAGTAGATGTTATGTGGTCTATTAGCTTTGTTACCTAACCTGGAACCTAATTCTAGCATGACATAGTTGCTAAAATTAAAGTACCTATCAGAAACTAGCATATAGAGCATATTAACAAGAGATGAAGTTATAGCATCAAAATTGCTAATCTTCCCAGAGAAAACCTTGATAAAGGCATCTCCAAGAAAACTCCATTCTTTCCTAAGGCCCTTCCTTCTAATACTACCTAAACTAGCAGAATTAAAAGCATAGCCTATGGAATCTAACATAGCAGATACATCTTTATCAGTATGTGGTGTCATGGCATTATTCTCAGGCAACTTAAAGTAAGACTGTATATCATCACAGTTAATGCAATAATCCTTACCTTTGAGAGAGAAGGCAATAGTCATATATGTGGAGTTGAACTCTCCAGTTGTCCAAATCTCCTCAATTACCTCATAGTAAATGGTTGGCGCTTCCAGCATTGCATAGCTTAGTTTGCAGTTTTTGATGAAGTCCATCATCTTGTGATAATCAGAATGGGCTTCATTCTTTTGAACCAAGGCTACGAAATTGTTCTTTTCATAAACAAATCCAGACTGAGACATAATTTTGACTACTGGTGCCATTGTTGTGAGTAGAGGTTGCAGAGAAAAACTTGAGAGTTTTGGGAAAGAAAGAGAATAAAAATTGCAAGAAAGCGTAAAGTGAAAATAAGAATTCAATGGGCTTTTATACTTTCTTGAATTAAAATGTAAATAAAATGATTAAATGATACTTTTAAATAAATTATAGCCGTTTAAGAATAAAGAAAATTGTAGAAATTCTGAAAACTGCCTTTAATACAAATACATACAACAGTGTATATCTGTATCAACGGTTAAGTAAAAGAATCAACGGCTGTGACTCACTTAAAGTAACTGATGTGACACTTCAAAGGATAAGGTAAATAGTTATCCGTTGATGATCAACACTATTTTATCCGTTGAGGGATAAAATTACCAGAAATGTATTTGTCTTTCAACGGATAATGAACATCCGTTGATAGAACAATTTCAGCTTTCAACGGATAGGGAATATCCATTGATAGAATAATTTTTACTTAAAGCCAACTTTGTTCTTGCAGCAAATTGATTTCAGGCTTCAAGGCAAATTATAAAGAGGACATAAATTTATGAATAATTAAGCATACCTAGCTCACTTACTAATCTTGTGAATGTTGATTCATCAAGTGCCTTGGTGAATATGTCTGCAATCTGCTTTTCACTTGGAACAAAATGAAGTTCCACTGTACCTTTCATCACATGTTCCCTAATGAAGTGGTACTTGATGTCAATGTGCTTGGTTCTTGAGTGCTGCACTGGATTTTCAGTAATGGCAATGGCACTTGTGTTGTCACAGAATATAGGAATTTTGTCAACAGTTAGTCCATAGTCAAATAGTTGATTCCTCATCCATAGTATCTGTGCACAGCAACTACCAGCAGCAATGTACTCAGCTTCAGCTGTTGATGTAGAAACAGAATTTTGCTTCTTGCTGAACCATGACACAAGCTTGTTCCCTAGAAATTGACAGGTGCCAATTATGTTTTTCCTGTCTATTTTGCAGCCTGCATAATCTGCATCTGAGTAGCCAATTAGATCAAAACCAGACTCTCTAGGGTACCAAATTCCTAGATTTGGAGTCCCTTTGAGATATCTGAAGATTCTTTTAATAGCCACTAAATGAGATTCTTTAGGGTCAGCTTGAAATCTAGCACAGAGACATGTAGAAAACATTATATCAGGTCTACTAGCAGTTAAATATAAAAGTGAGCCAACCATGCCTCTATAACTTGAAATGTCCACAGACTTTTCAGCCTTGTTTAATTCAAGCTTGGTGGCAGTGGCCATGGGAGTTTTTACAGATGAACGGTCCATTAAGTCAAACTTCTTTAAAAGATCATAAATATATTTAGTTTGACTAATAAAAATCCCACCACTAACTTGTTTAACTTGTAAACCAAGAAAATAAGTTAGCTCTCCCATCATGCTCATTTCATATTTACTTTGCATTAACTTAGCAAACTTTTTACAAAGCTTATCATCTATAGATCCAAATATAATATCATCTACATAAATTTGAACAAGTATTATAGAGCCATTAACATTTCTAAAGAAAAGAGTTTTGTCAACAGTACCTCTTGTGAAGTGATTATCTAGAAGAAATTTTGACAAAGTCTCATACCAGGCTGTAGGTGCTTGCTTTAGTCCATAGAGTGCTTTCAACAGATAATACACATAGTCTGGAAAGTTTGGATCTTCAAATCCTGGAGGTTGGCTTACATAAACTTCTTCCTCCAATTCCCCATTTAGAAATGCACTCTTGACATCCGTTTGATAGACTTTGAAATTGGCATGGGCTGCATAGGCTAGAAAGATTCTGATGGCTTCAAGTCTGGCAACTGGAGCAAATATTTCATCAAAATCTATTCCCTCTTGTTGAGAATAGCCTTTAGCAACCAATCTGGCTTTATTCTTTATGACAATGCCATTTTCATCCATCTTGTTTCTGAATACCCATTTTGTGTCAATAGAACTCTTGTTCTTTGGCTTGGGTACCAGCTTCCATACTTCAAATTGGTTTAGCTCCTCTTGCATTGCTAAAATCCAATCTGGATCCAATAGAGCTTCTTCCACTCTCTTAGGTTCCTCCTGTGATAGAAAGCTACTATACAGACATTCATCTTGAGTAGCCCTTCTAGTTTGCACTTTAGATATAGCATCACCAATGATCAGTTCAAAAGGGTGATTCTTGGTCCATTTCCTTTGAGGTGGTAGATTAGCTCTAGATGAGGTTGCCTCAGTATTGTCATGATGTGAGATAGAATGTTGATTGGTTGAAACTCCTCATGAGTTGCTGATCTTTTGAAAGGAATTGGGAGCTCTATCAACTGATGAAGTGAATTGATTATCCGTTGACAGACTGTTATCAACGGATGCTTCATTGTGAACTTCAACGGATGACGCACTTTGTCTTTCAACGGATGCTGCATTGCTTCTTTCAACGGAAGCTAAATTATGACTTTCAATGGATGCAGCATTCTGTGCATTATCCAAAGGCAGATTTTGAATTCTTCTTGAGATGCCTTCTTCATCATCCTCATCTTCACTATCATTACAATATATCTCAATGTTGTCAAATTTGAGTCCTTCATGATGTCCCTCATCTGTTAGTCCATCAATTTTTTTATCATCAAACATAACATGCACAGATTCCATGACAATATTGGTTCTTAGATTGTAGACCCTATATGATTTTCCAGCAGAATAACCGACAAATATTCCTTCATCAGCCTTTGCATCAAACTTCCCTTTGTGATCAGGTTGATTCCTTAAGATGTAGCATTTGCAACCAAAGACATGCAGAAAGTTTAAAGTTGGTTTTCTTCTCTTGAATAATTGATAGGGAGTCATGCCTTTTGCCTGATTGGTTAGAGAAATATTTTGAGTGTAACATGCACAGTTAACAGCCTCAGCCCAAAAGTAAGTTGGGAGTTTTGACTCTTCAAGCATTGTCCTTGCAGCTTCAATTAGTGATCTGTTCTTCCTTTCCACCACACCATTTTGTTGTGGAGTCCTTGGAGCTGAGAACTCATGCATGATCCCATTTTCTTCACAGAACAACTTCATGGTTGAATTCTTGAACTCAGTTCCATTGTCACTCATAATATTCCTTACTTTGAAATCAGGATGATTATTGACTTGCTTGATATGATTGATAATGATTTCACTAGCTTCATCCTTTGATCCAATAAAATAAACCCATGAAAACTTTGAGAAATCATCTACAATCACTAGGCAATATCTTTTCCTTGAAATTGACAATACATTGACTGGTCTAAAAAGATCCATGTGTAGCAGTTGTAATGGTTCATCAATTACAGATTCAAGCTTCTTACTGAATGATACTTTCTTTTGCTTTCCTTTCTGACAAGCATCACACAGTCCATCCCTTGTGAATTCTACTAGAGGCATTCCTCTAACTAAGTCCTTTTTGACTAGATCATTCATTGTCTTGAAATTCAAGTGGGACAGCTTCTTGTGCCATAGCCAACTTTCAACTGGACTTGCTATGCTAAAAAGACAAGTAATAGATTCTGCATCTGTAGAGTTGAAGTCAGCTAAATACACATTCCCTTTTCTAACTCCAGTTAGAACCACTTTATTGTCCTTCTTACTTGTGACAATATAGGCTTCAGAATTGAAGGAAACAGTATTCCCTCTGTCACATAGTTGACTGATGCTCAATAAGTTGTGTTTGAGACCATCAACCAATGCAACTTCATCAATGATGACATTTTCTTTTGAAATCAAGCCATATCCCATAGTGAATCATTTGCTGTCATCTCCAAAGGTTATGTTAGGGCCAGCTCTCTCCTTAAACTCTGTGAGCAGGGTGAAATCTCCTGTCATGTGTCTTGAACAGCCACTGTCCAAGTACCATAGATTCCTTCTTTTTCCCTGCACACAACAAAATCAATCAAGTTGATTTTGGTACCCAAGTTTCCTTGGGTCCAGCCTTGTTAGTCTTTTTCCTAGACTTCATTCCTCCTGCATCTTTTGACTTAGGTAACTTTGGGTCAACCTTGGTCTCAGATGTAGTTGGTTGAAGTGTAGGGTTAGTCACAGAATCATTTAGCACATTTTATTGAATTTGATAAGGCATAGATTATGCAAACATATTATTCCACCTAGGCATATTGTATGGCATTTGAGGCATACTAAATGCAGTAAAATAAGGATTATTAATATATGGCATGTTTGCAAAATGTGCATGGGGATTCTGATGAGACATAACAGGCATAGCATGCAGAGGTGACATAGACATGTTAGGGATGGAGGGATTTGAAGGCATGGGAGCATTCTTAACAGATTTACAGTTATCAGATAGATGATTAACACTTTAAAAATGCACACAGCTTTTTCTAGGAGCATACCTATCAGGTGTGTAATTATTATGTTTATTAATCCCTACCTTCCCATTTCTTTTAGATTTTCTTTTAGTTTCCTTTTTATCCTCAACCAACTTAAGCCTATTTTTCAGCTGATCTAAAGTCATGTGTCCTATATTCACCTTACTGGCATCTTTGGATGTGCTAGCTCCTTCTTTGACAAAGTTCTTGAAAGTTGAACCATCCTTCTTATTGAGATTTTTATTTTTGAAATTACTTGCCTGTTTTAATTGATGAGCCTTCAACGGATTCTCTTTTTCTTCCTTCAACGGATAACTTTCATCATCTGTTGATTCCACATCCGTTGACAATCCATCAATTAATTCTAACTCCTTTTTGTTTTTCTTCCAGGCATCCTCACAAAATGATTCAATTCCCTGAACCTTGGCAATCTGAACACTAACATCCCTATATGTTTTCCAGGCCTTGATTACCTCTTGTTCATTCTCTAACTGTTTAGAAAGAATTTCTACTTTCTTAACAGCTTCTTCTAGTTCACTCTCAACAGTCAAGCATTTAAGTTTAATCTTTTCAAGCTCAATTACTTGATCCTCTAACACAACATTCCTATCACTTAAAAACACATTATTCTCTTTGATCCTAGTGTTTTCTTTGGCTAGTGATTTAAGGGAAACTCGTAAATGATATAATTCATTGGACATATCATTTATGGCTTCATTGCATTCATTTTTAGAAAGCTGAGAGAGATCAGTAGTAATTACCTGGTTTCTTGATGAACTAGTTTCATTTTCATCAGAATTAGCCATCAGGGCTAGGTTGACATATTTCATGTCATCATCTTCATTGACTCCATCTGCTGCACAATCATCTTGAGTCAGAAAAGCTCTTTCCTTTTGTTTGAGCAAATCAAAATACTTTTTTTGTAATCAACTTGCTCAAATTTCTTCTTATCAGAGGTTGGCTTCCTACACTCACTTGCAAAGTGTCCACTAATGCCACAGTTATAACATTTGAACTTGGATTTGTCCACCATGTTTTTGTTTGGCTTAGTGAATTTTGTATTTTTCCTAAACTTCATCTTTGCAAACCTCCTGGACAGAAAATCCAGATGTTCATCAACATCATCAGAGTCATCCTGACTAGAATTGTCTTCATCCTCAGCTACTTGCTCTTTACCCTTGCTTGATTCTGATTTGCTTGTGCCAATTTTGAGACTTGGCATTGTCTTCTCCTCATTCCTGGCTTCAATCTTCTCACTGTCAGCTACAAGTGCAACTGTTCCTCCTTTTCTCTTTCCCTTTTCCAGCAGCTCATCCTGCTCCATTTCAAGTTCATAAGTCTTCAAAATTCCATATAATCTTTCAAGTGTGAAGTTCTTATAATCTTGAGAATTTCTTAGAGAGACAGTCATAGGCTTCCATTCCTTTGGTAGAGACCTCAGAAATTTTAAGTTGGAACCCTTGACTTGGTACACTCTACCATACAGCTTCAATCCATTTAACAGTTTTTGAAATCTGTTGAAGGTATCATTTAATGATTCTCCTTCTTCAAAGTGAAAATATTCATACTGTTGAATAAGAAGCTGCATCTTGTTCTCTCTAACCTGCTCAGTACCTTCACAGATGATTTGTACAGTATCCCAAACTTCCTTTGCAGTTTGGCTATTGATGACATTGTCAAACATATCTTGATCTAAGCCATTAAACAAAATATTCATGGCTTTCTTGTCCTTGCGGATTTCTTCCATGTCTTCAATAGTCCATTCTGCTTTTGGCTTGGGAATGGACTGTCCAATAGCAACTGTTACAGTAGCAGCTGTGGCCACTTTGTGAGGGATGTGAGGACCATTTTCAATACAATTGATGTAGCTTTCATCTTGAGAAAGAAGATGTAAATGTATCTTCACTTTCCAGTGATGATAGTTATCTTTTTCCAGGACTGGAATCTTTATACCAATATCCTTCCTAGCAAGAGGATTCTTCTGTGCACTCATGATGTTAGCAGAATAGATCTTTAAACTCTTTGTATGTTAAGAGCTTGCTCTAATACCAATTGTTATTCCCGGTGGACTAACAATGAGATTTACAGAAGGGGGGTTGAATGTAAATCTCAAAACTTTTTCAAGTTTTGAGCAGTTTCTAAGGCTAAGTGTTTTAGTGAGCAAATGTGTGTGAATTGCTTGAGGCTAATTCAGACAGATATATATATTCAAACACAAATGTATAGAACATAAAGAACTTACAAAATTTTCTGGTGGATTTGTTGTTCCACCAGAGATGTGTTATTTCAGAAAATCTGTGATTTAAAGAATTAAATTACAGCTGCTTCCTAGTACAAACTAGATGATTTTCTCTCTGGATTTTTCTAAACAGCTCTTGAAAATTCACACCTAATTACTAGCTGCTACTTGGTTTATATATCACCAAGTTTACAAGTGAAGACAAAACTGTAAAATACAATTAAAAAGGATCTTCACATGTTTCTTCTTCATTTCTCTATCCAATGCAATTTGGGTTTAGCTGTTAATCTTTGAATACTCCTTTGTTTGCACCAGAATGGAAATACTGCATTTTCTTGATTCCTCCTAGAGGCTGCCACATTCCATTTTGTCTCTGTCAACCCATGTGCCTCTGTCAGCTTATGAATTATCACTATCAACTGCTATTGAACTAAGCATTCGTTGAAGCTTTCATCCGTTGATGCCTTATCCGTTGAGGCTTTATCCGTTGATGCATTAGCAGTTGAAGTCTTATCCGTTGAAGCTCTTATCCGTTGATGGATATTATCCGTTGAAGCTTTAGAGACATCCGTTGAAGCTTTGTTTCTTATCCGTTGAAGGTCTTCAATATCAGTTGATACTTCTTCACTTATACAAAATTACAAGGCATGAAATATTTACAATTAGCCCTCCTATTTGCATATCCACTAGTAGTAAACATGACTAATAATTTCCTACAACATCTAAGAATTAAAACTTGAATCCAGAGAATGAAATGTGCTACAATACTAAACTTATTGATAAATAAAGCTACTCCTTCAATGGATAGCCAAGATGGTCTTATCCGTTGAGGCTACAAATACTAGATTTCTACTTAAGTGTTTTGTTTAACTTATCATCAAACTAATACACATATTCCTAACACAACCGATGCTATCAAGAGAGCTTCAACGGATGACACTAATATAGTGTCAACGAATAACATCTATGAAGCTTCAACGGATGATCAACAAGATAGCAGTTGATAGTGACTTGACAGAGGCTGAAAAAGTCACATAAGTTGATAATGCACAAAAGGAATGTGGCAGCTTACTTATAGGTTTTAGATGAAAATGAAGCATTTTCATTTTCATGCAAAAGAAGGACATTCAAAGATGTTATATCTTATTTGGATTGCATTGGGCAGAGAGATGAAGAAGCATGTGCTTGGACCTAGCTAATAGAAATATTATTCTTATCTTATTGCACATGTAAACTTGGTTTAATATAAATCAAGTGTAGCAAGTATTTTAGATATCAAGTAAGAACTCAAGAGTTTAGCAAGCTATATTCTTAGAAACTACTCTCAAGTTCTAAGTTGTAGAAAAATACTTGTAAGTAGCTGTGTGCAATTTGCATCACAGAGATTTTTTCAAATATATATCTCTAGTGGAAAGAAAAATCCACCATAAAGTTTTTAAATATTATGTTTATTTAATTTGTGTGGGTAGAATACTTCAAAAGTTTAATATGCATTCTTGCTTATTCAAAAACACGGTTATATATTTTACAAAGAGTTTTTAAGAAAATAAAAACAAATCAGAATTCCATTCAACCCCCCATTTTGTAGTTATGTTGTTGCATTATTGGGAAATAACAGTATAATAACTTGATAATTTATTTATCAATTTTGTGTGTCATTAAGATATCATATTATCCAGAATATAATTAAAATAATACTAATTATAATAATACATATTTATGATAATTTATTTAACTACAGTAAAAAAACTCGGACCCCCCTTAATTTAATTTTCTGTTCGCCACTATGTATATCCTCGTCATTTAACTCACAAGATCCGATTCTAATTCAGTGAATATTGAAAAGTATCGCCGCAAAGCCATTCTTTCCTACGAAACACCCATACGTTGTAAAATCGAAAAAACTAATATTTCAGAACCATTCCAAATTTTAAACACTCACTCAAAATTGAAGCGACATTATTTTCTTGTTGAACTTGATTAGATTTTCGTTTATCCTTACACAAAGTGTTTATTCCTTACTTTTTATGATGATACTAGCGACACTGGATTATCATTTATAATTATATGGTGCGTTATTGATTTTGTTTTTCTAGAAGACATGGAGATGTGAGTAAACTATTATATTGAATTGATCAAAGGAGTAGAAAGTTGGAAAATATCGGAGATTATGAATTTTTCATTTTATACAAAGTTAATATCTAAACTCTTTATTAATAAATGAAATATTATTTTATTGCAACAAAAATTACCAAAATATCAAAGTTTGATACTCACCTAATACAAATTGACTTCTATTCTCTTTAAACTTTGTTCCAACATTTCTATTTTCTGCAAACTTTATTTTCTTTTACTTAGTGTCCATCCAACCATTTATTTACTTTCATAAAATAGAAAAATATTTTAAGCGAATTTATGTATCATATTAAAATTTTATTAAGTTACGTTAAATTAGGTAAAGTAACATATAATTACTTCTAATTTAAAAAAACTAATAACTACTAAGTAAACGACTAACACGAATTTACTTATAGTCTCTGTAAACTTTAGTTTCTATTAGTTAGTGTACATCCTATAGTCAATTTAATTTTGAATTAAAAAATAAATATTTTAAAATAATTAAATAATAATAAATGACTTTAGCGATATTTATTAACTTTTAAACTGAATATTATTGATTTAATGATTGAATTTGTCACTGTCCATCATAGCTTTTATTTACTTTTAAGTAAAAAATATTTTTTAACAATAAAAAATTTATGGGTTGAATTTAGATAAGAAATAATAAATTAAGTATAATAACATCTATTCACTTTTAGTTTGATTTTTTATCAATAATTAAGTAATATTAAATAAGCTATATTGATAAAGCTAATAATGAGATAATTATCAAATAATATTAATTAATATTAAATGGACTAAAATAACAAGTATTTGTTTCATAAGATAAATATAAAATTCGTTCACAAAAATAAAAGTGATATATCAGATTTCTACAACAAGTAAAAGAATGCAGAATTAGAGTAATACCCAAAAATTTCATAATTGATTCGATTCCTTTTAACTACATTATTAGATATTGAATGCAACACGAGGGGGGGTTGAATGTGTTTCGTGGATTTTTAGCCTTTTTAAACTTGTTTGGCTTTTAGGTGAAAAAGCAGTTTAGATTTTGCAGAGATATTGTGTTTACAGAAATAACTAACAAACACAAAAATTTTGAAACTCACTTAATTTGTATTAATTAAGTTGGTCTTGCTACAAATTTCGGGTTCTTAAGAAAGTAAGAACTGGGCTTCTATCTTGAGAGAATACAAGAAAATTTAGATTTGTTTTTTTACTTGTGAACTAAGGACCAATGCATGCTTTATAGATTAGCAACACGGGTTTACAAGACTTGCACTAAAATGTACTAAACTACTTTCTAAAGCATCCTTTTTCTACTTCCATTTCTATCTTAGCAAATTTATGCAGAATCTTGCAGGTCTGTGACCACCCTTTGTCCAGTTAATCTTGGCCCTTCATCTTGTATTCTTCCAGCTACTTTCTACCCTTTTCAATATAGTGGATAGATCATTTATTGACTGATAATCTTGAATCTTGAACTTGTCTGCATTCTGTATTTGAGAAGTATGTTGAGATCTCCAGTTTGTTTTGTAGAGAAGTGACATCTCGATAAATATAATGACTTATTGAGATCTCTGAGTTCTCTATAGGTATAATTGACTTGTCGAGGTCTATAGATCCTTGCATGTGAAATGACTTTTCGATATGTCTGAGATCTCTACATGTAGAAGTGACTTGTCGATATCTCTGATATCTCTATATACATATTTTGACTTGTCGATATCTCTGAGATCTCTATATGAGAAATTGACTTGTCGATATCTCAAATTCTTCACATCTTCATTTGACTCATCGACATCTCTGAGTTCTCTACATGCAGAAATGGCTTGTCGATATCTCCAGTTCTCTATATTTTCATTTGACTTGTCGATATCTCTGAGACTTCTCTATAAGCCATTTTGGACTTCTCGATAAGTCATTCTGGACTTCTTGAATAACTTCTCTATATAACTTAATCTGTGACTTGTCCATATCTTGACTTAGAACATTTTTCATAGAACAGTTTTATTCAACTCCAAGCTTCTACACTTTTCTCTAAGGCATGATCATGGCTTGATCTTCTTCCAGAGTTTATTTCTTAGCTTGAACATGTTCAAAGAAAAATCTTCCATTATAATTTTCTAACCTTTTTTTACAGGCTCAAGAAATACAATACATAATACAAAATTGATTATCAAACAGCTAAATCTTATTGTTGTCAATGTGACTTAGTCTTGTTATTATACTTGCATGTCTTGCACAACAATCTCCCCCAATTTGTGAGAAGATTACTTATCACAAATTCATGCCTGATAACAAGACTAACCCCAAGCTAAAATCAATTATATAAAAATTGACATATTGACAAATACAAAATTTTATACATTTGATGATTACATAAGTTCAATAATTACAAACATCAAGTGAATTTTTCATAGCCTGGTTCTTTTCTAATGAGGTCATATAGATTTACTAGCACTTGGAGTTCCTCTATTATTTATGTCCCTCTTAAGGCTTCTACCAGCTTGGGTCATTCATCCAATGAGTAATTGTTGAGATAACCAACTCTGAATCTTGAAAATCTGTCAACTTGAATGTTTAGAAAATGTCCATATTTAGAGATTCTACTCAGTCCCCTTGCCTCAAGTTCATTTGATCTTTGTTCAAACATCTCTATCTTTGTGGCATACTGCCTTTTTTCTTTCCTCTTTCTCAGCCTTTATCCTAGTATGTCTTTGATTCCTTTCTCTCAGCCTTTTAGATATCACAGCCTTCCACATCCTTGTACTTGTATCCTTGTCCTTCATCAAACTAATCACCCTCTTCAATTATGTGGTTGAGAATATTTCCATTACTTTCCTGCTAAGCAAAATGAAGGAGCCATCCAAATAGTAGATTCTTACTTCTGACAAAGAGGCAACCCAAATATTGACTAATTTTTCAGATAATTGTTAAAAGTAGTCATCATCTGTTATGCTCATATTTAGAGTTAAAAAATCAACTTGATTGAAGCAGTTCCAGATGACACAAGCATCAGCTTGCATTTTCTTAGGTTCTCTCTCAACATTCTTGAAGTGAGTTTTGGTTGGAGGCTTGAATGAAGGTAGGTTTGTGATTTTCTTGAGTGTGACTTGGCTGGATCTGATTGTTATTTTGAGTAAGGTGTTTACAGTTTGTTTAAGTAGGAATTTAGGCTTTTGAAGTTGGATTGGTTAAGTGTTTGTTTGGTTTGGCTTGGAGGTTTGAATAGGTTGGATTTGTGAAACTTTTGCTTCCTGGACATTCTGTTTCTGTGACTCCCATTCACCACTTCTCCTAATTTTCTTTCCATCCTCTTTCCTCTCTTTTTTCCCTTTTCTCTTCTCATACACCTTGTTGCTTGTTACTTTAGAAGATTGACTTGGATTTGAGCCAGAAGATTTGTGTTCATCCTTCTTCTGCTCATCATCATCCAAATCATCTTTGGTGTTGAATTGAGTTTTTGGCAACAAGTTATCAACATTTCTTAAATATCTTCCCAATATATTTATCATCTCTTCATCCTCTATAGTCTTGATCCTTTTGTGCTTCAAGTCAGCTTTTAATATCATGATCAACCTCAAATTCCCCATTACACAGTGCATTGAAATCATGAAATATTTGCACCTTGTTAGATATAATTGATGATATTAGGAGATAAACTATCAGGACTTAATATCAGGATTTACTCAAGGTGACATTATCAGCACTTGATGATCAGCATTTGATGTCATCAGGATTTAGTCACATTAGTAGATATTCAAGAAGGAAAAGGAAAGCATAAATTCAAAGCAGTGAAGGACTTTATCTCAGAAGCAATCATACATGGATATGTATTAGGTTTCCTTATTGTAATAGAATAGGGTTCCTTATTGATTGTCTAACTGTGCACTATATAAGCACATATTAGGTTTACACTTTATGAGTTGCGTACATTGATATATTATTCACATAACCTGGCAGATCTCAAGGATAATTGTTCATCCTTTGATAGAGTACTTTTGTAATTAGTTTTTATCTACTAATATAAAAACTGTTGATTCTGTTAAAGCTTTATCAAATTATTTACATAAACTGTATTCACCCCCCTCTACGGTTGATTATGGATCTAACAATTGGTATCCTAGCTTATTGTTGACATACAAACATTTTAAGATCTGAAAATCAATCTTTAATGGCAGACAAAGAAGAACCACAGAATCCACCACCACCCCCAGCCACTTCACAAATTAGTAGTAATATGAGTAGGTATGAAGCCATCAAGGTTCCAATCCTGAAGATACATGAATATCCAATCTGGAAAGTTAAAATGGCCATGTGCTTGAAAGCAACATATCCTGTATACCTGAGCAGGATTTATGATGGTCCGCATAGACCAATAAAGGTAGATGTTGTTGTTGCTTGAGAAGCAAAAAAGATGGTTGATAAGGACAAGAAGGACTATACTCCCGAAGATCTTTAATCTATTATGAAGGATGCAAAAGTTAGACATATCTTACATAACAGTCTTGATAGTGTTATGTTCAATAGGGTAATTAGATGTAAAACAACAAAGGAAATTTGGGATGCTTTAGAAGTAAAGTGTGAAGGTACCACTGCTATCAAGAAGAACAGAAGAACAATTGTTACTCAAGAATATGAGTACTTTAACTCAAGAGATAATGAGTTATTAACTGAGATCTATGACAGATTTCAAAATCTATTAAATGACTTATCTCTTTTCAACAAGGAATATGATTTAGAGGACTCAAACTTGAAGGTTTTACTTGAACTCCCTGAAAAGTGGGACTATAAGGTCACATCAATAAGGGATAATTATGAACTTGATGAAACACCTCTAGATGAGATATATGGCATACTAAAAACTCATGGAGAAAAGAAGCAAGAGATCAGGGATCCAAGTCTAGACCAGTTGCACTTAAGGTTCAAGAGAAGCCAAAGGAGAAAGCTAGAAGAAAAAGTTACTCCAAAAGGAAAAGCTATGATTGCAAAGTCTGATGATGAGTCATCAAACTCTGATGATGACTCAAATACTGATAGTGAATCAGATACTGCTAGTGATCATGACAACAATGAAGACATGGAACAAATGGCTCCTCTATTGGTTAAAAGCTTCAAGAAGATGGTCTACAAGTACTTCAAGAGAGGGAAAATGTTTTCTAGAAAAGGTTCTAGTTCCTCAAACTCTGATAAGAGGAATGTTAGAAGATATACTGATAGGAAGGAATCAAAGTTTGGAAAATCTGACAAGTCAAATGAAAGATGCTACAACTACGATGGAATTGGACACATTGCAGCTGACTGCAGAAGACCAAAAGCTGAGAAGAAATAAGCCTTGATCACAAAGAAGAAAAACTGGGATGATTTATCAGATTCAAATGATGGTGTCAATTATGCTCTCATGGAAAATACTGATATTGAGGCTGAAAATGCTGAATTAAAGGTACCTCATACCACCCTTGCTTTTGATACTAATGATATCCATGAATTAAGATTGTTTCTTAAATATCTGCATGTTAGTTATAGGGATCAAACCTTAGAGAATAATAGAATCAAGAGTGAAAACTCGGAGTTAAAGAAAAGGATTGATCACCTAGAAATTGAGTTACTTTCCATGCTAGAAATTCAAAAAGAAAGAGATGATTATATTTATGTTAAAGAAAAATTATTAGAAAAGCATGCTTATCTAGAAAATGAGTGAGATAAAGAAAAAGAGGTTATTAAGATTTGGACTAACTCAGGAAAAACAACTCAGGAAATTCTAGAGAATGGTTGTTGGGGATCAGCATTAGGATATGCTAATAGATCTAATTCTGATAAAAAGTTGGAAAAGAAACTGAGAAAACTAAACTAGTAAATACTGATACTAAGGTCAAATTGAACGAGGTTCAGTTGAAGCCCATTAAGTTTAATCTAAGTGTTGATGCTGTTAAGTCAGTTAATGAGGTAGGTTCAATCTCAGCATATAGATCAAACTTAAATACTGATAAGAGTGAACAAGTTCATACAAAATCAGTAAATATTGGTTTAATGACTCAGAAACAGCTTAAGCAAAAGATGAAGGAATTACATATGAAAAAAGGAGAAAAAGCCTAGGAAAAACAGGAATGGCAAGGTATATGTTAATAAAAATGGTATTTATGTAACTGCTCCCAATGCACCTAGAAAGACATGCTTGAACTGTGGTAGTACTAATCATCTTGCTAATTCTTGCAGGAAGAATAAAGAGATAAATATTGTTCCTCCCAAATCAGAGTTTAGGAATAGAATGGTTAGATATAAACCACGGAGTCCTTGTTTTCATTGTGGTAGTGTGTGGTACTCTATTTATACATGTAAAGAGTATCACAGTTTAAATTATGATTATTATGAACCGAAACCCTCTTTAAATAAAACAAAATCTGATTCTGCATGTGTAAATACTGATAGTAAGAATATTAACATAAATCTGATATGAAGTCTTTTGCTGCATATATTAACAAACTTAAATAGCCCAAAGGATCCAAGAAAGTCTGGGTCCATAAAAACACTAACTGATTTTAAATACTGATTGCAGAGTAACATGAGAAATTCTCTAGTCTTGGACAAAGGATGCTCAGGACATATGACTGGTTATAAATTCCTACTATTAGAATTTAAGGAGAAAGTTGGCCCAAGTGTTTCTTATGGAGATGGAAACTTAGGAAAAATCTTGGGATATGGAAAAATCAAAATTGGGAATGTCATCATTTAAAATGTAGCTCTGGTTGCAGGACTCAAGCTTTATTTGCTCAGTGTGAGTCAGATCTGTGACAGAGGTTACCATGTGAATTTCTATGAAGACCATTGTGAAATTGTCAGTAAGTCTGATGGCAAGATTGCAATGACTGGTGTAAGACATGGTAATTTATATGAGGCCGGGGTCTCCACAAATACTGATAAATCAAAAGTTTGTCTACTTAGTAAAGCATCTGTGGAAGACAGCTGGAACTGGCATAAAAGACTTTCTCACCTCAATTTCAACAATATCAATGAACTTGTGAGGAACGATCTGGTGAGAGGATTGCCCAATGCAATTTTTACTCCTGATGGATTATGTGACTCATGCTAGAAAGCCAAGCAAATGAAAACATCTTTCAAGAGTAAAACCGAATCCTCCATTCTTGAACTATATCATATACTTCATTTGATCTCTTTGGTCCAGTCAGTATTATGTTGATTGCTAAGATGAGGTATGCACTTACAATTGTTGATGAATATATAAGATACACATGGGTGTACTTTCCCCATACCAAGGATGAATCTCCATCCATTATTCCTGATCATGTAAGAGAGCTGGAAAAAGGATCAACATACAAAGTGAAGATCATTAGAAGTGATAATGGAACTAAATTCAAGAATAGTTCTATGGAAGAGTTCTACAAATACAAGGGCATAAAACAAGAATTTTCTGCTCCTGAACTCCACAACAAAATAGAGTTGTTAAAAGAAAGAATATAACTCTCATAGAAACTGCAAGAACCATGCTAGAGGAAGCAATATTGCCTACCTACTTCTGGGCTGAGGCTGTGCAAACTGCTTGCTTCACACAAAATGCAGCTTTGATCAACAGGCATGGAAAAACACCATTTTATATGGTAAAGGCAAAGAAGTCAAATTTGAAGTACCTTCACACTTTTGGTTGCAAGTGTTATATTCCCAAAACTCATCCAGAGCAGCTTACCAAATTTGATCTAAAAGCTGATGAAGGCATTTCTGTTGGATATCCATTATCTACAAAAGCCTTCAGAGTTTACAATCTGAGAACAAGGACAGTTATGGAATCTATACATGTATCTTTTATTGATAAGAAGATTATGGGTCTAGAAGATGCAAATGACCATGATAAGTTGAGATTTGAAAATGAAGTACCATATGCTGAACAATTAAATCGTGATTCATTGACAAATCCTAATACAGTAAATCCTGAAATAACTCCAAGCTCTGATGATCCACATGACAATGGAAATTCATCAAATACTGAAGCACATGTTGAGGGGGAGCAAAATGATTCAAATCCAGAGTCTTCTACAAGTGATTCAACTCAAGGAACATCAGTAAATAAGTCATCAGACTCTCATTCCTCAAAGTCTAATGAGTCAAATACTGATAGCAATGGGAATACTGATTCAGGGGGAGCATCAGGACATGATAGTGGTACAAGTCAAAGAAATAACAGAGAGTTCATGGATGAGGGGGAGGTTCTTCTTCAAGGAGTCAACTTAATCATTGGAAATCCTGATAGTGGTGTAAGAACCAGGAAAGCCACTCAAAATGAATGTCTCTACCATTATTTTATATCTCAAACTGAACCCAAGAAAGTGGAAGAAGCTCTTCAAGATGCTGACTGGATAATAGCAATGTAAGAGGAGCTTAATTAATTTGAAAGGAACAAAGTCTGAACTCTTATGCCAAGGCCAAAGAATAGATCGGTTATTGGTACAAAGTGCGTGTTCAGAAATAAAACTGATAGTGAGGGCATTGTTATAAGAAATAAAGCAAGACTGGTTGTAAAGGGCTATTCACAGCAAGAAGGCATTGATTATGATAAGACTTTTGCTCAAGTTACAAGGCTTGAGGTAAACGGAATTTTTCTAGCCTATGCTACTCACAAGAAGTTTAAAGTGTTCCAAATGGATGTAAAGAGTGCATTTCTAAATGAAGAACTCAAAGAGGAACTTTATGTTGAACAGCATCAAGGGTTCATTGATCCAAAATATCCAGCTCGTGTCTACTTACTGGATAAAGCACTTTATGGACTAAAACAAGCTCGAAGGGCCTCGTTTGAAACACTTGCTCTATTTCTGTTAGAGAGTGGCTTTACAAGAGGTACAATTGACAAAACTCTATTTTATAAATACCATGGTAATGACTTGTTATTAGTACAGATATATGTTGATGATATCATTTTTTTGTTTCAGTAATGATAAACTTTGTGAAAGATTTGCAAAGCTAATGCAGTCTAGATATAAAATGAGTATGATAGGGAGAATTGAGTTATTTTTTGGGGTTACAAGTAAAACAGACTGATGAAGAGATTTTCATAAATTAATCCAAATACACCAGGAATTTTCTCAAAAGATTTGGAAAAGACAGTTCAACTACATCAACTCCCATGGCCACTGCAACCAAGTTAGATTTAAATACTGGTTCATCAATAGATATAACTAACTACAAAGGTATGATTGGATCACTCCTATATTTGACTGCTAGTAGACCTGATATCATGTATGTTACCTGTCTTTGTTCAAGGTTCTAAGTTGATCCAAGGGAACCTCATCTATTAGTTGTGAAAAGAGTTTTTAAATATCTTAAAGGCACGATGAATCTTGGATTACGGTATCCTAGAGATTCAGATTTTAAGCTAATTGGATATTCAGAAACTAATTTTACCGAATGCAAAATAGACAGGAAAAGCACTTCTGGAAGCTACAAATTTCTTGATGGCAGATTAGTTTCTTGGTTTAGCAAGAAACAAAATTCCATTTCCTCATCAACTGCAGAAGCTGAAGATATTGCTGCATGAAGCTGTTGTGCTCAAATTCTATGGATGAAGAATCAATTACTGGATTATGGGTTAGACTATTTTACTATTCCTATATATTGTGATAATCAAAGTGCTATTGTAATGACAGGAAATCCAGTACAACATTCGATGACTAAACACATCAGCATTAGGTACCATATCATAAGGGAACATATGGAAGAAGGTACAGTGGAATTGGTCTTTGTTCCAACAAATCAACAATTAGCAGATATATTCACCAAGCCTCTCTATGAAGCTACCTTCACAAGATTGGTGAATGAAATGGGAATGATATCAGGACATTTCTCAAACTTTAATAATTAAGGAATAACTACTAATAGTTAGAGTATGGTATCTTATTGTTATGTATCAGTACTTGCTAAATACTGATTATAATGTTAAATTGTGATGCCATGAAAGCATGCAATTAACTTCTATTATTCCCGGCCAGTAGCTGCATGCTAAACTCTAATTATATGTATAAGCTCTTATATTGGTCAAACTTATGTTGACTAATAAATCCTTATAGTTATTGATTAAATACTGATAATGGTCAGACTCTGATTGACTTTGACTATTATATTCTGATGATAATTTTTTAATTTATTCAAATATTTTTTTAATCAGTATTCTAATTACAGGTTTGAAGTTGTTTGCAAGTGGGTAAGTAATTATTATTTGCTTACTTACAGTAACTAATGACGTGCTTATCTGTAAAAATGATTGAGTATCTGTTTTTATATTGGGAATAGGAGATTAGAAAAGAGACTTTACTTTTGTATGTCTAGATACATGTAACATCATGCATGCGGTAGTAATTAATGCTCGGTTATCAAAGCGTTTCTTCTGTTTCTTCACTCTCTCCTATATAAACATGCAAGTCATCTCACAAGTTATCCACTCTACTCTAAACATAACTTCTCATCTTCTTCAAAATCAAAAACATGAATCCAGATCAGTTTTTCACTCGCTCTCATGGTTTACTACCTTGTTCACATCACGGTTGAGGGTCGTATATACTATGACCCATTTGGACTTCGAGTCCAAATCAACCAACAAATTTATCATCCTCATGACATTCCAATGTCAGGTTATGATAATCTCATTTTTGAGCAACGGACAGAGCTCCAGTTTTTCCAACTGGAGGCCATACTGAAAGAAGAACGTTAGGCAGAAGAGGCGGAGCAACATCGTCTTTAAGCTCTAGAATTGTGAGAGAATATAATTACTCTTGCATCCTCCATAGAGCGAATTTATCATCACAGAGCTATGAAGCAACATTAGGATGTGAAGAAGCTGAAGAAAGAATAGTTTCTAGGAATAGATTCTAGCTTTTTGTTAGGACTATTTTATTATTCTGTTTTGTACTCATCTTCTTTTAATGAACGAAAAATATCTTTCTTAATTTCTCTTACAAATATGATGCCTAATTAACTGCTCTTTTATTCTTAAGCATGTTATACATTGTGACTGTTCATCTTCTGCTTTTCAATACATATGAATTTGATATTCTACTTGAGTTATTATGACAAACAGAAGAACATATACAAAATATTAAGGAGCAACTGATATCATAGAAGAAATTGATGAAAGGTTTAATTCTAATCTCATGAGACTTATGATATTTGAGTGTTCTTGTCTATCAAAATGTCTAACCATATATATATATATATATATATATATATATATGTTTCAAAAGTATGATAATATGGAACATGGCACATTATTTGAAACTCTCTTTTTCTCTCAAAGGGAGTTGTCAACACTCAATCAAAATATCACAAATCTTATATCTCAAATTTCTTCTTTAAAATGAAACACTTGAATCCATTTCTCAAATGTTTCCAAAATCAAGTGACATGGTTCATGAAACTATGCTCACCACTCAGGAACAACATTCAGTTGGTAAGAGACTACATGCTGAGGTAGATCTTAGTGACACCGATAAAAACATAAGGGTTTCATCAGTTTTAAGTGAAGACCCTGTGATAGTATCAAATAATACATTCAAGTGTCAGTTCTTTGCAAGAAGAATAAGGTGTAAGACCATGGCACATGACAGTAACCTGGTCAAATCCTCTCAAATTCAAATGGAAGTTCCCATAATTGGTGAACAACACATTGTCATAACCACAGTTTCAACTGTAAGTTCAGTTGAATCTTCAGATTCACAAGGTATAAATACTGATTTCACTTTATCAACATTTATCTTAAATACTGATATTGTCTTATTAGCATTTATTATGCATTTTATAAATCATGCTGGTATGATTATATCTAGACCTTATTTAAGGATTACCTCTAGTTGTATGACCACTGATCACCTTTCTTTAGCCACCTCTTATTTCTCTAGGACAAATTATATGAGTTTTTCCTGTGAGTTTTGTGAAAAGATTTAGTGAAAACAGAGTTAAAGAGAGGAAGGATCCTTCCTGGAAAAAGGTGAGGTAGATGAGAGTCAGGATTTAGTAATCCTTGTGAGGAAACTCTAACTATTGAAATTTACGAGTTGTGTGGTGTGAGAAGTAGTGAGACTATTTTAAAAGAATATAGAGATTAAGTGATACTTGTTATGTTTTACAGGTGCACAGAGTACACAAGAAATAGCTGTTAAACAACAGTCTGTTGAACCTCGGATAAACTCTGATGTACCAAGTTCTGATAATCTCCTTGCAGGTCTAAGTACTAATACTTTTCAGCAGTCCATTCAATCTACTATTCCACCACCTGTAGCAATACCTGTTTTTGTTGAAAAATAGTCCATTCACTCTACTATTTCATCACCTGAAATTCTCCCTGTTATTGCTGAAGATGTAGTAGCACAACAGTCCATTTATAAAGATCTATCCACTACAGAGTCACCACAGCACTCCACATGTAATAAGGTTATGGAAGTAAATAGTGAAGCTCCAGTTCATCTATCTACAATTCTTGAAGATGTAGAGCTCAATGTTGATGGTATGGAAACTTCTGAAGCTGCTGGATCACATACAACACCAATTTCTGATTATATCTTACATGCTGAAGCTGGAGATAAAGTTCAGTAGATAGTTCAAGATCCAGTTGTAAATGAAGAATCTAATGATGGTGAAGAAGCTGATACTTCAAATGCTCTTATAGATCCCGAGGATGATCTATTCTTCCCTGAAGATATGCCTAAACATGTAACGCAACATAAGCTTAAGGAGTTAGTCGCTAAAAAGAAGAAGGATTATTTTGATGATATCTAAAATGCTAAATGGAAAGATGCTGCATATCCTATTTCCAGAACTAATGTTGTTGAATATCTAGAAACAGCTGAACAGAGAATTCTAAATCATGACATGCTGAATCATCTCAAAGCATTTATTCTAGTAGTAAGATCCTTGTATACAACTCAAGAAGCAGCTACTTCTCAAATTAATCAGATCAAATAATCTTTGATTGCTTCAAGGATGACTACTCATTAGGAAATTCAGAAGCAGATTGCACCAATGGTTTCCAGAAAGACTACAATTGAATCCAATCGGGCTAGATTGGAAGCTAAGCAGGTTAAAATGTATGAACAACTTATAGAGGTACAGAATTTAATGGAGCTGATTCTTTCTCTACTGCTTGGTGATGATGCCAAAAAGGGGGAGAAGATTGGTAAATCTAAATGCAAACAGCTGACATTGATAAATACTGATGATGAAAATCCTGATGGAGGTAATAAGGAGGGACAAAAGGATAGTGTAAGGAGAAGAGGTGAAGAGCTAGTTGGGATTAGTGGCTTATCAAAAACTGTCACGAGGTCTCGATCTAGACAAGGTGGAGAAATTAGGAGAAGTGAAAGAAGAGTCAATCTAAAGAAATGACTGTGACCACAACAACTCAACAAAATCTGAAAGTCACAACTGTTGATGATGACCAAGGTATTCTGGAGATAGAAGCTGGTACATAAGCAAGTCAGTGTCTTCAAACTCTGAAAGTAAAAGGTAGAAAGACAACTCTGTTCTATAAGAAACCAAAGATTTAAGCGTTTGAATCTGAGGTGAGTAGAAGAAACTTTGAGAAAGAAAATCCCGGAGCTGATCTAGAACAGTTAAGGAAAATGGAGGAAGAATTCAAGAATTCCATGAAGACAGCAAATACTAATGCTGATGTTATCTTTCAAGATCCATATGAAGGTGATCCTTCTAACAGACCAACCAAAGGGGTAGTCATAAGGGAGGTGAGCCAGACAGAGGCTGAAAGACCTCGTAGGTCTTAAGCTATCTTAACTGCTGACATGAGTCATAAGGGGAAAGAGAAGATAGGAAAGAAGTTCAAGCCTTCAAAGCCTAAAGCCAAAGATGTTGCTAAGAAGAAATCAATATCTAAGGTAGCTAAATCTCAAACACTGATAGATCCAGTCTATATAGTAGCTTAAGCATTTAATACTGAAGAAAGAGTTGAAGAAGAAAAAGTCAGTCAAGCTCATCAAAGAAGGAAGATTCATGGAGCTGACTGGGCAGAAAAACTGAAATTAACCTCTGATATTGCTCAAGTTAATGAAGAAGCAAATGATGTTATTCAACCAATCACGACCTCTGATACTAATCATATTGATGATTCTTTAAACCTAATTCAAGCTGGGTTATCAAATCTTGATTCTGAAAAATAATCTCTGATAAGCCAGAAATTACTTTTAAAGAAAAGAGAAAGTTAATATGGGGAAGCAAGAAACCTACACCAAGAAGAGATTCCTCTGAAATATTAAAGAAAATTTATAGTGGGAGTTCTCATGCTAGAAAACCTGGAATCATAAGTGGTCTGGGAAGGTTAAATGCTGATCCATCTATAGGTGATGCTTTGATTTTAAGGAAGCATGCTAATCTCACAGAAATTGGAGGTAATGTGATGCTTGAAGACTTACAGAAGATCATATTAGTACAATTATTATTGATCTTGTTGGATAGAAAATGATTTATTTCCGGAGTCTGGGAGAAGATAAAGGTTGACTCAAGAACATTTGAGAGATAAACCATGGCAGGAATTAGAACTTGTTGCTACAATTCTCAAGGTAATCAATCCTGTAACTTCCAGATGGTCTACATTTATAAAGAACTTGATACAGTTAAAACAGACATGAATGTCTTACAAATCTAACTACATTCTAAAGTACATTGATCAAACTGAATATACTTTTGATATGCCTATTGGAGGAGCTAAGATATAAATGAGTCTAGGAAGACAAGTCTTAACTTATAATTCTGATTGAAAGAAGATTGGGTTTCTGGAACTGGATGATCTATCTCTCAGAAATTCAAAGTTACATGACCTCAGGGTTGCCATCTATCAGAATGATGAATCAACAGATGAATTTAAAGAGCACAAATAGAGGATGCAATGGTATTTGGATGTAATGAAAGAAAATATGCTGAGGAAGTTTCTTGAAGAAGCTCAGGACCGTGTTAGACTTCAGAATGAAGAATAAAGTCTGATAATCACTGTTTGTAAGATTGTATATGATTATTTGATTTCTGCATTTAGATAGTTTTGACATCATCAATTGGAACTTGTACATATTTACATAATGCACAAGTTGGGGGAGAGTGTTAGTTATAATTGATGATATCAGGAGATAAACTATCACGACTTAATATCAGGATTTACTAAAGGTGACGTCATCAGTACTTGATGATCAGCATTTGATGTCATCAGGATTTAGTCACATCAATAGATATTTAAGAAGGAAAAGAAAAGCATAAATTCAAGGCGGTGAAGGACTTTATCTCAGAAGCAATCATACATGGATATGTATTAGGTTTCCTTATTGTAATAGAATAGGATTCCTTATTGATTGTCTAACCGTGCACTATATAAGCACAAATTAGGTTTACACTTTATGAGTTGCGTATATTGATATATTATTCGCATAACCTAGAAGCTCTCAAGGATAATTGTTCATCCTTTGAGAAAATACTTTTTTAATCAGTTTTTATCTGCTAATATAAAACATTTTGATTATGTTAAAGCTTTTATCGAATTGTTTGCATAAACGGTATTCACCCCCCTCTACAGTTGATTACGGACCTAACACATCTTTTGGTTGATGAACAGATGTAGGTCACTCCCTTGCTAGGTTGGAGATATGCTTCTGGAAAAGCAGCTATTTGAGCTTTTTTTAGTTCATTTAGCAAGAGAGTGTCCTCTGGAATCACCTTGTTGACTTTGTTGACTAGGATGTTCAACTCAGATGCTCTATTAAATATAAGATAGTTGATAGACATCTGCATACATCTGTCCATACCAGAGTCATTTATGTTGGCCACAATCCTCCTTTCCTGGAAGCTGTCTACAGTCACTGTTATCACCCTTAAAAAAATTATATTTATGTCCAAAGCCTTTTTGTAGGTGAAAAAGTTGTTGGTTAGAGAAACTCTAAGAGCCTTGAGAAATTCATCAAACTCTTTGTCCAAACAGGGGCCCTCGGATGCTTTCTGTAGTCTTTCTTTCCCAACATCAACTTGACTTGTTTGAATTATGGTTGTGGCTTAGCTGGATGATTTTAGCAGTCTGGCTTATATCTCCCCCTTAGTCTTTGTAGCAGGCAAAATTAAAGAAGTAGGAATTTCAGGTCTAACTGCTTCTGGAAATGCAGGAAGAGGAATGTTCAAAGCACCCATAATAGCACCCAGAGATACAGAATTTTGCATTTGGATATGTTTGTGGGAGTCTACTAGGGTCTTGATATCTTGCTATTAAGTCTGTACCCAAGAAGTCAACTGAGAAATTTGAGTTGACAAAGAAGCATTGGAAGACTCTAGTGATGAGATTTGAGCTTGTAGATTTTGAATTTGTAGGGGTGTTGATGTAGACAAAGGTTGTTGTGAGCTCGATGTTGCCAAATGACCAATAGAATTCTGCACAACATTCTTCACCTCTTCTATGACCAAGGCTGGAGGTTCAAATCTAGCTTTGTAAAGTTGATCCACTTTTACCTTTGTGTCATTATTTTGAGTAATTTGATTCTGGATCACTTCATGCATGGTTTTTCCCTTAGCTTGTTCTTCTACAGGAGTGAGTGAGAGGGCTTGAAGTCTGTCTGAAAATCTGTTGAACTTGGTCTTGATGTCTTGAAAAGTTGGCATCAGCTCATCAATCCTGTCATTTACCAACTTCTTCACTTCAATTTGATACTTGACCAAAGTGATTTCCATTTTTTTCCAATATGATAAAAGGCCTTCAATTGAGCTTTGTACACCTCTGTCACAGCATCATATGCTTCATGAGGGATGGGAACCTTAGCATTACTATAACGACTCATGTGTTTTTGTATTATTTTAATGTATAATTATTGAATAATTAATTAAATAAAATATGTGAATGGGTTCTATCAGCTGTGTATTATTTTATTATTATCTTTGTGTGATTTTTGGTGTACAGGGTTCTTCGCGTAATTAATTATTGAGTTGTGCTGATTCGTTTTCACTTTAAAAAGTGATTTTATTATAGATTTATTTCCGTAAATATTTGGATTATCTCTAAAATTGTTTTTATAATTTAATAATTTCAATAATTATTTTTAGGATTTTATTAAATTTAGAGATCAATATTTCATTAATTATTTACCCTTAAATGATTTTATGATTACATTCAAAAATTACGAAACCCGTATTTTATTAAGTTTTTAATATTCTGAGAATTTTAAAATTATTTTGGAGATTTTTGGGATTTAACTCACACGCGCGTTGTTTCGTTTAATCGTTAAATGCGGGTATAAGTTGTGTTTTAAAAATGATTTAAAAATTATGAAATTTATGTTTTATTAATTTCGTGATATTTACAAAAATTTTAAAACTAGTTTGGTAAATTTTCGGGTTGTTATCGCCCGCCAATTTACTCGTTAAAATAAATCGAATCGCGGGATAAAAATCGGGCTTCCAGGAGAAACATACACGTGTCATCTGCATAAAAAAAGGAAGGAGAGAAGAGATAAACACAACCATGTTCATCTCCTCCTCCCCCAATTTTTCTGATCTCTAATCTCTCTATTTTCTCACATCTCCCTCCCGATTATTCTCTTAACCTCCCTGTCATCTTTGATTTTCTTTCTCTCAATCATTTTTCCCTTTCCTTTCCCTGTTCGTGGTAATTTCCGTCGCCAGATTCTTGTTTTTCGGACGCCATCGCCGCTTTCTCGACCGTTTGTTATTCCTGGTATATATATACGTATGTATATATACTGTTTTGTGTGTGTGCTTTCGTGTGTTCCAGTGATGTGTATGTGTTCTGCTACCTGTGTCACAGTGTATTCTTTTTACTTTTTACTCGCCGCCCCTCCCCGTTTTTCGGTGGGGGAGGTAGCGCATGTATGTTAAGTTCGGTGTATTGGTTCCTGCTCGGGTTATTTTGGTTCTTTAACCTTGATTGCAATTTTATTTATTAATTTTTTGCAGAAAATATTTGAGTAATATTTGTGATATGAATTAATTTGCGTGCGGGAAATTATAATAATAATCAGTGAAGGTTCGCAATGGAAACCCGATTTATGCGGGCACCCGCTAATTTTGCCGTTGTCGGTGATGAGCCTCGGCGAGCCGACAGTGGACTATGATGATATAATCTGAGTCCTACCAATAAAAAATATATAATAATAATAATAATAATAATAATAATAATAATTAATAAATTGAGTTGTATCGGTGGTTGGGAATGTAAATTATGAATTGTTGTTGTTGTTGTTGTTGTTGTTGTTGTTGTGATTTGACGTCAATTATGTTTCGACGGGTAGACCGATAAACAAAGGAGGCGCTGCCTGATTTTTCGGGAAATTAAATTCGAAAGTGCGGGTATCTATCCTATAATTATCGGGATTACCAGTCAAATGTATATAGTTGTATAATTATAAATAAATATTGTATGAATGTAACGCCCCCAAATCCGGGGTCAGGAATCTAGGTTGTTACGCAATCCTTCAATCATGTGTAACCTGCATTAACTCAATAATCCAATAATTCCATATCACAGACCCCCAATCTCACACACTCATAAGTTATAGCCTTAGAACCGACGTACAACAAGTATCATCTGTTATTAAAACTCAAATGTACTTTACAGGATCTCAAACAATTATTCATAACCTCTACATGAAGTTACAATAATTAGGACTGATATCTTATACTTATCTGATACTCTGGCACACCTGAGACAAAGCTGCCAGGGATTCTCCCCATGACTGCGAGCGACTAAGTCCCATACCGGCATACTGGTTATCTGTTGTGTTGTGTCATTTAAAAGAAATCAAGAGTGAGCTATAATGCCCAGCATAATAATGTACAGTATGAAAATGACTGTATGATAAACTCTCGTAAAACATCATATATGATAATTACGTTTTATTCAAAAATAGTTTTCCTTGGTGACACACACCTTCTCATGAAAACAATTCTTTAGTGGATTTTATTATCATGCGAATACCTTAATGGTAAACCCGGCACCTAGGCTTGGGTTACGGTATTGCATCACAATTCCAATTGGAAGAATAGGTCACTCGTTGGAGCGACCACATACGATGATCAGTCGTACTACGATAAAAGTAAACTTTTTTACTAGTAGAAGGACGACACCTTCGTATCCAGGTTATCACCTTTGCCGCATACGGGCTATGTGTCCTCATTTCGGGTATACACACACTTCGCAGGTACTTAGGTACATGTTGTATTATCTCTTACGGTGCCAGTAGTCTATCCAATACACGAAGTACTTGGATCCTACCCCTCCCTTGTCCTTTAGGAGATCCTATCATATCTCGAGAACTCGAACCACATCGAAGTTCCCCCAAGCGTTTTGTTTGTTGATAGGCATAGCTTTACTTCATATATATATATGTACTTCCGAAAGTTTTCAGAGGAAGTACTAGGGATGTGAGTTGACCGTTTTCAACAGATAATTAAATAAGGGGGGAGTTTCTCTTTGAAACTATATTCAAAATATTAAAAATAAGTCGAGATAATATTCTCCGATGATCTGGAAATTATTCGAATGATTTTCCGAAAATCAGAAAGTATTTTACATCAGGTTCTATGGTTTTTAAATCATAAATAAACCCTTTAATGAATAATAATTAATTAAATGATAATTAATAAATAATTAAACCTCAAATGAGTTTACTCTTTTAAAAGAATATTTAAAATAATATTCCTCAACTAGTTTATGTCTACATAATTAATAATCTTTAATGTTTAATCGGGTTTGAAATAAATAATCGTTGGAGTATACTTATCCCATAATAAAGGAATAGGTATATAATATTTATTACTCGAACAATAAAATATAGTTGAGGGAATATGATCGTTGGGAAATCGTTTAATAAAAGTTCGAGGTATTTTAATGTTTCGTAAGTGGACGTTGATTCCCTTGGAATAAAATAATTATGGATTTTTAATCATCCAAAACATCTCCGGGATGATTCCCGGGTTTATATTTTATAAAAAAAAACTGACCGACACTCGGTCTTCCGACTTATACATCACGATCTACTGTAGCGTTAATATTCTTAATAAAAACACCTTCGGAATACTTCCGGGTTTTCATAAGCTTACACCGACCGACTCTCGGTCTAAACATAACATTTCGAATTCGGTAATGAACATATACTAGAAATTATCAATAATTGAGTAATGTAATACATCTCAAACTTCGTAAAATAGTTTAAAGCAATCTGATGCATATATCACAGTTTTATAAAATATTCACAACACAATAGTTCTTAAAAGGTAGGGTTTGAAAACTTGGCTGGAGTCCAAGACACGTTTCCCCGACTTCCTCTTATTCCGGGTTTTCTAATCAACAAACATGATAATCTTAATCAGTATTCCTACTCTCATCACCAACTTATATTTCTAATAAGTTCAATACTTCAAAGCTTTCATTATGTGACCGACTCGAAATAAGTATCAATGTGTGGTCGAAACGGACGGTCAAAGTGGTCTTCTAGAATTGACTTTACCGAATATTACTATTATGCGGCTTGCACTCTAACATTTTTAATAAATCTTTAAATTAATATTTTAATACGAAACCACCTCGAGGAGCTTCTTGAGTGGTTGTAATATTTATCCTAAAAGTTTCATTTTGATAAAATGAATTTAATTAGGTGAAAAGCATTTCAAAAGTTCGGTCAACTATGGAGTTTTACTATTCAAACCGCTTTCACTAAAACGTTGACATCTCTCAAACCGTTAACTCAATTGATGCACCATTTTCGCGTGTGCGATCTAGGAAAAATTTAGGACACATCATTTAAAAATTAGTTTTCTGGTAACAAGGGTGAAAATCCCGAAGTGACAGTTTCCTAACAGGGGGTTGTTTTGACATTCGTACTCCGCGCGAACTCGGCTCCGATATTTTTATAAAATTGAAAAATCAACATTCTTACTTGAAATTTTTATGGCAGCTAATAAACTCTATTTATTACTCTCTGTAAATATTTCATGATTTATAAACATATTTAAGTTGATCCTTTATATTTTCAAAATTCGTAATTCGTAGCAATTTTTGTCGCATGAACTACTTTTAGTAAAACGGCCATAACTTTTTATCCGTAAATCGGAATCAAGCAATTCAAGCGCCTAAACGATCCTTATAACATTGTTTATCATAATTAAGGGTTATTTTTCAAGAAACTATAGTTTATATCCTCAGGACTTTCTGCAGAAACTTAAAGTTACGTTTTGTTCGTTTTAACGAGATTACGTTTATGATCGGAGTTTCGTTTACGCCTTCAATCTTTATACTACCACCAACAATCAACATATCATCATCAACACACTAACTCCTCTCAAGAACATTGTAACGTCTGGGAAATATTATGTAATTATTTTTATCAATAAATAATTATTATGTGATTTTTATATGAATTTTGGTGAATCATTGGATGATGGATAATAATATTTGGATGTTTATTTCTGATAAAATTGAGATATTTTAATTTCCAATTATCCAGAATTAAATCTAGATAATTTTGGTATTTTTCTGGTAATTTTTGGACTATCATATGATTTTATAAGGATTTATAGAATTAATAATGATTATTCTTACATAATTATAAAATTAGTTTTAGAATCAGAAATAGTCGCACTTCAATCGTTTTTGTGTTTTTACAACCCGAAACTCTTCCGAAAACCCCTTCCTAACCTAATTTGATAATTCTGAACATTTTTCGTGTTTTGACTTTTTCGATCCGGGGTACGGTTTGACCTGTACGAGTCCCGATGTAAAATTTTCGATACGCAAAATATTTTATAGTCCGATAAAAATTCGTATCCTCAAAAGGCGAGACATTATTACTTTAATTTCGTATAAAGTATTTTATAGGAAGCTTTGTTTTGATAATTATCCAAATTTGGTATTAAAATCATATCATCTTTTTAATTACTTAGCGGCTAAGTAACCTATTTTTGGATCCAATATGTAAAAGCAATTATCGAATTATTAAGTAAATAAAATATGTGATGGTTCTGTCAGTTATATGTCACTGTATTATTAATTGTTAGTGATTTGATGCATGTGAAGATTAATTTTATAATTAATTATTGAGCTGTATGAATTTAATTTGTTTAAAATGATTTTAATTGAATATTGATGCTCATAAATGCTAAAATTGCTCCTAAAATTATTTTTATTATTTTATAATTTTATTTATAATTTTTAGGGGTTTATAAAATTTGGAAATCAATATCTTATTAATTATTCAATTTTAAAAGATTTTCTGATTTTATTAAATTATAAAATCAATATTTAATTCCAGAATGTTTCAAAAATCCTGAAAAGTTTATTTTATTAACTTTTAAATATTTTGATAAGTTTAAAATTATCCAAGCAATTTTCTGGCTTTTATTTATCCTCATGTCTATTCTTTAATCTACAAAACGCGGATCTGATTTGCGGTTCCAACAATAATTTGGAAATTCTAGAAACTTTATTTTGATAACCTCTAATTATTCTGAGATTTTAAAAAAAATTAAAAATTATTATTTCGAGAATCTTTGAATGATTTTACCCGTTAAAATGTTCGTTAAATTTTGAAGTTCGGTGTACGAAATCAAAATTATCGAAATAAAAAGGAAAAAGGAGGGGCAGGTGTTAATCGGTTTAACCAGTTTTCTCCCTATTTCTTCTCCCTCATCGATTCAATCTCTCTCTGCTCTCCTCTTTGCAATCTCTGTCTCTCGATCTTTTCTCTCCTTTCTAACAATCTTTCCCCGTTGTTCTCTTTTCTTTTTCTATTCGTTGTTCCTCCCTGTTACCTCTGTTCGCTGCCTGTGTTTTGGTAACTATTTCCAGCCATTTTGTTTCGGTTACCATTCGATTCGTTCTTGTTTATGTATATATATGTGTGTGTTACTGTGTGTGGGTGTGTGTTATCAGTGTGTGTGTGTGTCGTGTATATGTGTGTGTGTGTGGATTTAGGTGGGTGTCGCCAGTTCCCCTGTCATGTTTCGTTTTGCCGTCTGTGGTTCTTTCCGGCTTGTTTCTCCGGTGCTCTGTGGTTTCTGATTGTGATATTGGGGGTGTGTGCGTGTTACGCGCGTGTGGCTGTTTAATCGGACTGTTATTAATATTTTATTTATTTACTGCAGGGATTATTTGACTCGTTTCATGATAATAAAATAATGATTTTTCCGCAGAAAAATAATACGACGAATCGGTGAAATTCGTGTTGGACGTCCGTTATAAACGGGAACCCCCGAATTTTATCGCCGTCGACGATGAGCCTCGGCGAGTCGACGGTGGACCGTGATGAATAAATTCTGAGTCCTAAATTATAAATAAATAAAAATTAAAATTAGTTTGTGAAATAAATTTCGAAACGAAATAAAAATAAATAAAATACGAATAACAGTACATAATAATTGAATTCATATCGGTGGTTGGGATTGTTTATTGGATTGTGGATTGTGTTGTGGTTGTGATTTGACGTCGAAATGATTCGACGGGCAGGCTGATAAATAGTTTTCGGGAAAATTAATTCCGAAAATACGGAAATGTAACATACAATTGTCGGAGACGTCGAACAAAGATATAATTGAACTTTATGAAACCGATTTGCGTGACGTGACAAGATATTTTGTGAATAATCGATTACCCTATTTTTCAAAACGACAAATATACGTATTTTCCGAAATTAAATACCGAACCGATTTTCGAAGATGTGAACCATAATTGCTATGTGTATTTTGATAATACGTATAAATATGAATTCGGTTATGAAATCGTATGGGCAGAATAGGGTGGCGATTTGATGTTAAGCTTAAGCGGTTATCTGAATTAGGGTATTTCAACCCTGTAGGTTTAGACGGAAGACCCGAGAGTGACATCGGACTAGGAACGATCTAGTGATTAGACGTCGAGATCAACGAAGTTCCAACTGAAGGATCTGAATGTTGGGATCGTATCCAGAATAGGATAGAAGTTTGATGATAAAGCCGAACGATAAAAGTCGAACCAAAGTCAACCGATAATAGTGGTTAAAGCTTATTGAGGCAAGTATTCCCGAACTTTCTAATAAATACTGCAAGTATTCTTGAATTTTCTTTTAAATACTGCAAATATTTATTCGCTCCTATTCTAAGTTCAGAATAGTTAACTGTTTTACATTTCGCTGCAATTACTCTGATTATGCGCGTTCCTTTCATTATTGTTCCTATAATTCGATTGCTCTCGAGAGCAAATACCCATTCTTTCGGGTTATTTGCGAACCCTGAATTGGGATGTTTTGAATTCAAAATGATTTGACATCAAAACACTCTACGGGCTGGATAGTGATATTTTGGGATTGAGTTTTACTTAATCTTGAGGACCGGGATGACTGGTGCCTCGAGATGGGCCGTAGTGCTTGGGGACCCGACTAGATCTATATATTGAGATATAGATCTGCATTATATTCTGACTGATCAGCAGAATATAGATGCGAACTAGTGTCGAGTCTAATTTGTTGTTGATCGCCATTAACGGAATTCTCTCTCGAATGATTTTATGATTCCCAAAACCGGACAAAACCCTGATTCGGGAGATGAATCGGGGAATTGCTTGTCATTTTTGGATTTTAGTTAAAGGCTAGTGACAGCCAACGTTTATTCGCTCACTCACTCAAAATAAATAGAATGGTTTAAAATTGTTAAAAGATTTTGTCCGGAAGTTTCCGTTGATATTAATGTTTGAAACTCAAATTATATACTTGTTGGGCATTTTTGGCTCACTCTTGCTTTGTAAATTCTTATTTCAGCCAGAAACAGATAAGGATAAAAGTGAATAGCTTTGATAGACAGCAAAAGTTAGAGAAATTTCTGCTGTGAGAGGTTGAAGATGTTAGAAGAATGTGACAAGAACATTAGTTCAAAGGTATTTACACTTGTATTCTAGTTATTGTGAGTTGTAGAAGGTTAGATTCTTGTTTCATATCACAACCTGTAATCGATCCGGATTCAAGGGGTTATTTGTTTAATATTTTCTTTTATGTAAAGATTGTTTGGTGACACCAAATCTTGACCCCAGATTTGGGTTGTTACAAACATCATGTTCTTGAGGCAACAACAATCAACCTTAATTCTACTTAGCTAAACATCAAGATTTCAACAATACCACTACCAAAACTAGGTTTACAACTACATACTAAAAGGATCTTAAACTTAAATCTTAAATAAGTTTGGGTCAAAGATTTTTACCTTTCTTGAAAGCTTGAGATGTGTTCTTGAGGATGGTGGAGTCTTGGGAGTGCTTGGTATGGTTTTTGGAACCTAAAACCTTCATTGAAATCAAGAAACCAAAGAAGAGTTACTATTCATACTATTCATTCTCAACTTTCTTGATTTTATTACACCCATCAAACCTTATTAAAAAAGAGATCAAAGAATTATCTGACCTTAGTTTAGTTGTTAGGAAGCTTGAGAATTAATGGGAGGATTTATCCATGGCTAGAACTTGAAGAATTGAATTTGATTTCTTGGCTTGGAGATGAAGGGCCGAATGGAATGGTTTTGGGAGAGAAGAAGTGTTTTTATGCTTGCTTCCTTGGTTGCTTCTAAGAAAGTATGTTGGTTGCTTCTTGGAAATGAGGTTGTGATAGCTTGTGATATGTTATATTGATTGATATCTTCTAGTTTAGGATCCTAGGTTTATTCTTGTTGCCAAATCCATGGACAAGAAAACTAGCTAGCCTTGTAGTTTGTAAGCTAATCTACTTAACTTAGCCCTTTAGCTCACTATTTGCTTAGCCTTGGTTGATCATCCTATATCTAGCTCACTATTTGATAAAGTAACCATGGTTACTTTCTTACCATGGTTAGTTAGTGCTTTACGTTTATTTAATTGTTTGCGCGTTCGCTCGGTCGCTTAAACATTTTCAAAATACTTTCTCGTAAATGGTTCGCGACGTAATTCCTTTCATATTTATTCCTTATGTTTTGAATTATCATACTTGGATATAAATCCGTAGGGTTTTAAATTCATAATTATATTATGATTCCCGTAATCCTCGATGATTTGTAAATATGGTCGTTTTTCAAAGTTCGTTTTCTTCGAAAACTAATAGCGTTTATATCTACTCATTTGGTACGTATAATCAAGTTATCAATTCCGAAACTCATTTTATCATGCACAACATAGTGTGGGCTAAATAGTTTTTCCCCGTCCGTCAGGGTTACTATTTATTAAACGTTTTACAAGGTCTCAAAAATTCAAGTTATTATATTACTATTCATAAAGGTCTTTTACCGATGTCAAAAATTTGGGTCTTACAACGAACCTAGTGGCATATTGTGAAAAAATATTTTATAGACGAGTATATGTTTATTCTAAAAATGCTTATCGAACCGAGTTTTGAGTTCGTGACTCCTAATTGTTACGTGTAGTATAGTAACGCATATGAGTACGATTCGGGATTTGTTATCGTTCGGGTACAAGTGTTAGCGAGGATATGTCAAGCATAACTAGACGTTTAACATAGGGAATTTCGACTCTGTAGGTTATAATCGAAGGACTAGAGAATTGGTGTCAAACTAAAGATAACCTAGTGATCAGTCGACAAGCTCAGCAAGGTTCCAAGCGAAGGACCTGAGTGTTGATGTCGGATCCAGGATAGTCTGATAGTGAGGCAATAAAACCGAGCGTCCAAGTCAGTCCAAGGTCAATCAGAGATAGTTGTAAGCTCTGCAAGATAAGTACCCCTGACCATACTTTTATGGTTCAGTATATATGAATGAACTGTTGTTTATTTTCAAACAGGGACATAAACGTTTTAAGTTACGTATCCCCTATGTTTGAAAACGTTGTTAAATATATGTTTTGGGGAGAAGTAACTTCTGAAAGTACCTATCTCTAAAATGTGATTAAAATGGAAAAGATGTTTTGAATAGTGTGTTGTGACAGAAGTGATTTTAACAAGAGATAGGTAAAAGTGATTTTGAAAACTAGATAAAATAAATCAGATATTGGATAATGTTTCGTAAGTGGCTAATTCGGTTGTGCACCATGTCTTCACCGATTAGTCCAGCATAGTTAATCAGAGACCTAGCTAGTCTCTGCGGATCCGGTTAATTTGTGTGAAAGCCCGATCAGCTTTCCTAAACAATTTGTGTGATAGCCTGGCCAACTATCCTAGATAACTTGTGTGGAGGCCTGATCAGCCGTCCCTAGATAACATCCAATATATATCTGAATATGGTTTTGCGGTCCCCGTAACAGGACAAATGGTTTTGTGGATTCTTGTAATGGAACATTGGTTTTGGAAATGAAAATAGCATGCTAAAATTGGACTCTGGTATTTATACAGAGCACACGACTGATGATATTATTTTACAGGGCACCCTGGTGTTGATATCCAGTTTATATATGTTTTTTTACGTATTTTGTAACAAGTTATAATTTCTGTACCGGTAATTATTTTATCATAAATTGTTTTACTTGTTATTCATATTGTGGTACTGCTGAGCAATTGATTGCTCAACCTTGCATAATGTTTTGTATATATGTATTGCAGATTCCTATGAGACTTTTCCATCATCATCAAGGCAGAGTTCCAGTTCCCTTCGTACCAGAATCCTCTGAGGTAGTTGTGTCAGACCAAAGATGGTCTGTTGAGTTGCTGTATTAGGTTAGTTGCTTCAGGATTGTTTATTATATGTTGGTTTTGTAATAGTTGTAACATAAGTCATACTTAAACCTAGAAAAGGTCTTGGTAAAGGGGTTGAAGTTATGTATAATTATTGATTTGGATTATATTATCTTTGTTATTATTATTGTTGGTGACTTCAACTCCTGACCCCGGGGTTGAGGCCGTCACAATTACTACCCAAAATAGTGACATATTTTTCTCTGAATTTTGCTAAGGCCTCCTCCATAGTTGTTGTGAAATCCTTTGAGAGCCATGCATCCACATTACCATATACAATTTTCTCATGTTGTTTTTCCTCAACATCCTCCTTGTATGAGAGTAGTATAGCTTGATAGTCTTGGTTTGACATATCTGTTGCAGGGAGTTGTTGGGAGATATTGGCTAAGCCTACAAGTTGCTCAACCAAAAGATCATCAACTCTAGTAGGTTGGGCTTGAGCATCCTGCATCCATTTAGCTAGAAGGTGAGAAGGTTGTGGTGTAGTGTTTGAGTTGGATGGGATGTCTATTTGGTTTGAGGTGGAGGGTATGAAGGTAGTAGGTAACCCTGTGACTGGAGACACAGTTGAACTCGCAGTTGAAACTGTGGTTGTGACAGTGTGTTTTTCACCAATTATAGGAACCTTCATTTGAATTGGAAGGGATTTGACCAGTTTACTGTCATGTAGAATGGTTGCAATCCCTTGTTCTTCTTGCAAAGAACTAGCACTTGAATATGCTATGCTTGCCTCCCCAATAGTTGGATCATTGGCAATTTTACTCCCAGCTTCTATTAACAATCCAATTTCAGCCAGGGTTTTGAGGGGAGTTGTCCCTACTTGAGGAACCTCTAATTGAACTGGAGAGGATTTAGATAGCTCCCCTTCAGTATTACTACCCTCAAACCTTTTAATATATGAAGATTGTTTAGCACATGAAGGTGCTTGAGAAACATCCATGTGGTCTTCAGTTAAAAATGATGAAGCCCCTGGTGCTTTAGATGGTGTCATCAAGGTCTACCCCAGCTAGTAGCCTCTCACTATCTAAATGTAGTTTCTGGGTGGTGATCACAGTCACGTGAACTGTGTCACTTGATTTTGACAACACTTGAGAAGTGGATTCAAGTGTTTTATTATATGTAGAAGAAATTTGAGATATGAGATTAGTGATGTTAGCATTATATGTAGGGGTGTTGATGTAGACAAAGGTTGTTGTGAGCTTGATGCTGCCAAAGGACCAACATAATTATGCACACCATTCTTCACCTCTTCTAGGACCAAGGCTGAAGGTTCAAATCTAGCTTTGTAAATTTGATCCACTTTAACCTTTGTGTCATTATTTTGAGTAATTTAATTCTGGATCACTTCATGCAGAGCTTTGAAAGATTCCCTTAGCTTGGCCAAATTTTCTTCTACAGGAGTGAGAGAGAGGGCTTAAAGTCTGTCTGAAAACCTGTTGAACTTGGTATTGATTTCTTGAAAAGTTCCCATCAGCTCATCACTCCTGTCATTTACCAACTTCTTCACTTCAGTTTGATGCTTGACCAGAATATTTTCCATTGCTCTTCCAATATGATGAAAGGCCTTCAATTGAGCTTTGTACACCTCTGTCACATCATCATATACTTCATGAGGAGTGAGAACCTTAGAATTACTACCTAAATAGTTACATATTCTTCTCTGAATTTTGCTAAGGTTTCCTCCATAGTTGTTGTGAAATCCTTTGAGAGCCATGCATCCGTATTACCATCTGCTTCATCTACAATTTTCTCTTGCTGTTCCTCAATACCCTCCTTGTATGAGAGTAGTATAGTTTGATAGTCTTGGTTTGACATATCTGTTATAAGGAGTTTTTGGGAGATATTGGCTAGGCCTGCAAGTTGCTCAACCAAAAGATCATCAACTGTAGTAGGTTGGGCTTGAGCATCCTGCAGCCATTGAGATATAAGGTGAGAAGGTTGTGGTGTAGTGTGTGACGTGGATGGGATGACTATTTGGTTTGAGGTAGAGGGTATGGAGGTAGTAGGCAACACTGTGACTGGAGTCACTGTTGAACTCACAGTTGAAATTTTGGTTGTGACAGCGTGTTGTTCAACAATTATGGGAACCTCCATTTGAATTGAAGGGATTTGACCAGTCTATTGTCATGTACCATGGACTCAAAACCTTGTTCTTCTTACAAATAATTGTCACTTGAATGTGCTATAGTTGCCTCCCCAATAGTTGGATCATTGGCAATTTTACTCCCAGCTTCTATTGACAATGTAATTCCAGCCAGGATTTTAAAGGGAGTTGTCTCTGTCTGAGGAACCTCCAATTGAATTGGAGAGGATTTAGATAGCTACCCCTCAGGAGTACTACCCTCAAACCTTTCAGTCTGTGAAGATTTTTTAGCACATGAAGGTGCTTGAGAAACATCCACAGGGGCTTCAGTTAAAACTGACGAAACCCCTATGGTTTTGATAGTGTCATCAAGGTCTACCCCATCTGGTAGTCTCTCTCCATCTAAATATGGTTTCTGGGTGGTGATCACATTCTCTTGAACTGTGTCACTGTATTTTGACAACACTTGAGAAGTGGATTCAAGTGTTTCATTATATGTAAAAGAAATTTGAAATATGAGATTAGTGATGTTAGCATTTAGTGTTGGTAGCTTCCCATGAATAGATGAGGGAGCTTCAATTGATGTGCTCTCAATCTGTGTGCCAACCTTATTACTTCTTTCATCAACTTGAGAGTGCTCAAGTTGGGGTGCAAACTCCTTACAAATTGCACTAGGGAGAGTGCTTTGTTTAATAGAGACACCCTGTTAAGAGGATGCCTCTAGAGTCTGTTTAATTCCATTTTTTACAACTGCATCCTTTTGGGAGGATACAGAGGTAGCTTCATGAGTGGTCAGCTCAGTTTTCTAGTCTTCTTTGGTTTTCTGAAAAGGTTAGACTCTATTTCTGTTTATTCCTCACCACTCGTAGTAATTACAGTTAAGAGTGCATCTTTCTCTTCTTTTTACTCACTCCACCATGTTGAGAGGATGAAGTGGTTGGTTTTCCAGCTTCTAAGGGTAATGAAGGAAGGGTCTTAGTTGTGGAAGGCCCCTGTTGGTGTTCCTGTGTTTGTACATCCACAGGTACAAGAGCCATGACTGTATTAAATATGGTACTAGACCTCATGTCAGGCATAGGGTATGGGTAGGTCCTGAATCTTTCTAACATAAAGTTAGTGATTCTGAGACCTAGTGGTACCTTATTCTTTGTCATTAGTGAATTGGACACTTGCTTACAGTTTCCTATTTTAGTCCTATCAATACCATTAAGTAAATGTATTTCTGTAACTTTATAATTTAAAGTAGACATAATAAACCTAGGAAAGAAATTTCCTTACCTATTGTGGCCAAAAGCATTGTGAGACTTGTGCTGAGTTCTTCCAAGATCAATAGCCCCACATTAATGTACCTGTTATGAGACATAGAGAACACCAGCTTTTGGACCACACTGGATATATTGTCATACACAGTCTTCCTGCAGGTGAAGGCTCTCACTATTGACTCAAACAAGAATGACCATTCCCTCCTTAGATGCTTCTTGTTCAAGCTGGTAAGGTTGATCTTCTTACTGTAATTTCTGAAATTTATAAATTCAACTCTCCTATTAAGTTGGTACCTCCACCATACTGTAAGTAGGGATTCCCAGTGCCTTTTCGACATCATTTTCATCAAATTCCACTTGTTGGCCTTGGATTAAGTAGTTCACACCAAAGATATAGCCCGAGTCTCATGCACAATTTTCCTAACCACAGCTAAATTCCAGAATTCATTGAGACCATCCATGTACAGAATAGGATTAGCATTCAAAGCACCTGCAAAGTATGTCTCAGATAAAACTTAACAAATCTCTTGAAACTATCAGGAGCTTGGTTAGCATCTGTGAAAGCTAAGTAGTTGGTACCATCCTTAGGGATAATAGCTCTAACAGTGTTTGAAGCCATTGTAAGTGTTTGAATTTGAGTGGCTAAGAAATTTGAAGGAGAAAGAGCTTGAAATTAGAGAGAACGGTTAAGGTTCGCAAAAACTAGGCCAATTGAGGTCTTAAAAGCATAAAGAGGGGCTATGTCGAGATGTCTGGGTATTTATAGAAAATGTAAGTGACTTGTTGAGAAGTAGGAATAAATGTTTTGAAAGGATATCTTCGATATGTTATTTATTTTGGTATTTTTACAACTAAAGATAAAATTTAATTACACGTAGATCCACTCCAGTAGGACATGAATTTAATTGATCCAAATCGAATTCAAAAGGTCAAACTAGCAAAACTATATTTCAAATATATTTATATTACAGATATAAATATAAACAGAGATATTCCAATATTCTAAATCATCAAAATCCATCCTTTATGGAATATATCTCTAAGGAAATATGATCAAAGAAGAAATATCAAGATATGACATTTCTTAGATCTGTGTTGTAACAGAAATATGGCAACAATCTCGAATAAGGAATATATCAGAAATACTCTTTAGAAGACTCGTGCTATATCAAAATATTTTACTCCTCGCTCCAAAATATATCTCTAAATATATCAAAAGAGGTTTTATTCAAAGAGCATTAATATTCATGGTTGGAATATTAATATCCAGGTGTATAACCCATTTCATGTACACTTACAGTAATTTTCTCCTATTTCGTAAAATCAGCATTTCTCGGAGAAAATTATTCAAAAATAATCAAAAATATTTTCTAACATCCAAATATATTTTATATATTAGGAAATATATTTTAAGTATTTATTTAAGTCAAAACTTTGGTCAAAAGATCCATCTCCTTCACTTCAAGACCAATGGTATTTTTACTTTGAAGAAAAGGCTGATAGAATTATATTAAATCTAGATAAAATACTTCCACATACTAGAATGACTTGAAATTTGGTATGGATCATTTAAATGGTATTTTTTAATTATGGTAAAAATTTCGTAACGTTTTGAGATTTTTTGTTCGCGCACAATTTTCGAGGCAGTTGGTCCCACAGTTGACCATGTTTGACTTAGTTACCATTTACCAAAGTATACCAAAACTTGTAGGACATTATTTCATATTATTTAATTAATTATCATATTTTTATGGTATTTATTTAGGATTTTTTAAGGTGGTCATAATTATTGGTGTTTAATGTTTAATTAAGTGATTAAACAAAGATTATAAGAAAAAAGAAAATACATTATTATATAAATAAATCAGCTGAGTTTTTGGCTCCATAAACTTTTTTGTCTCATATGTCAAGTTTCAAAGAAACAAACTTTGCTTTCCATTTCATCAATCCAAGTGACATACATCATCCATCATCCATTTTCCTCAAATCTCCACCATTCAATCCACCCAACTTCTCCCATAAATAAACCCCACCACAACCCATTTTCTGCAAGATAAATAGCCACAAAATTGCGGGATTTTTTCAAGAAGTGTCTCTCTTCATCTCTTTCAAATTCTACACACTCACTTCTTCTCAAAAACCTTCTTTCTCTTAAATATATATACATATAAACAAGGTTTTTGAAACCCAAGCTTAGCTTCACACATCCAAGCATCATCCCACCAAGTGAGCTCATCCACTACCACTTCTCGGCCTCCCAAAGGGCTAACCAATTTCGACCAAAGTACCAAAATCTGGCCGAACCTCCGGCGAATTTTTTCGGCGAACTTATCTGACCATTTCTCAAAAGTGATAACTTTTAGCTTCTTATTTGAGTTCTTTTTATTTGAGCTTTGTACTTAACTTCTCTACTTCATCTTAATCTCTAATACAAGATCTCTTATAAAGAAAGTTCTCAAGTGAAAAGAGAACTAAGATTCAAACTCGGAATTTGAATATGTACTTGATCTTCGTAAAAATCATTTCAACAAGAAGATCTATAAAGAAAAGTACTTAATCTCCAAGGGTGAGATTTTATTTGACACAAGTTCATGAGTTAGCCAATTATTTTCACACTCTTTAATTGGATCTTGGCTAACAAATATTCGTGCACATAAAATAATTATGAAGCATAGTTTAATCCCTTCTAACATCTTTAGTGTTCCGGGGGATTATAACTTGATCTATATACACTTCGTAATTTGTCAAATATCAAAACGGAATAAGTTCACGAGTTAGCCAATTACTTTCACGTTATTTACTTGGATCTTGGCTAACAAATAACGTGCACATAAAATATTACGAAGCATAGTTTAATCCCTTCGAACATCTTTAGTGTTCCGGGGGATTATAACTCGATCTATAAACACTTCGTAATTATCTGTTATTTGTAAAGACGAATTAAATCCACGAGTTAGCCAATTACTTTCATATTATTTAATTGGATCTTGGCTAACACATATCGTGTATGTAAACAATTATGAGACATATCGTATAAACCCTTCTAACATCTTTCAGTGTTCCATGGGGTTCTTATTCGATATATATAAACTAATCGTAATTGTTCATCTAAACTTCAAAAGCACGATCTTACGCCAATTACTTGCACTTCTCTTATTTGGATCTTGGATAAGACTCATAAATCTTATATAAGTGCTTGAAGTTAAATGTATACTTTGACTACATAATTGTCAAAACATAAGTATACTAAAATCCTTAAGCCTACGAGCGTAAAGGATAAGTTACAATTCCGAGATTGTAACTAAAGAAGAAGAATACTTAGGAAGTCATAAGATTTATATAAAAATACTTCTTATATTACTCCGATAAACATATATTTGATAAAGACAGAGTAATCGAAACTATACTTGACATATTGTTCTATATCACAAGTCAAGTATACGTATTGAGCTTAATATTCTAATTTGTATATTATATTATCTTGTGGGATAGTACCGTAACATACTAGTTCAAAACAAACCTTTCTCTACTTGTTTTTTTTCGTGGATTGTCTTATTAGTTTTGTAGTGAGGTAAAGAGACGTGAGGTGATTCTCGTTTTAAGAACCAAGTCCTAGACGTACTAACGAGGAGTTAGTAGTCTTCGCACCGTGAAGAAGAGGAAAGACCCAAGACCGGATCACTAAGATCCAGGACCGACAAAAGATAAGGAGCCAATTCCACACAAAGGTTCTACAACAACTTTGAAGAAATAGCGGGAAGTTATTATCTAAGATAAGTTGTGTAGGTATTACATTTATTTTGAGGTGGTCACCCTTGTGTTATGCACCAAGACAAATACTTGTAAGGGTGTAAAGGCTTCTCCGCCTACTAAAGAAGCGAGTTTATTTTAAGAGAAAATCTTGAGTTCAGGAGAGGAGCTCGGGGATTGGACGTAAGGGTGAGCGGATCTATTAGAGGTTGTGCCATCGTGAACCATGATAAAATCGCCGTGTGATATTTTATTTCCTTGCACTTTATTTTCCGGACATATAAACTGCATAAACACACGGTTAAAGTTTTAAAAAGGGATTTATTATTTTAAAACGCCATAATAATTTTTAAATTGATAATTAAGCATTCAACCCCCCTTCTAGCTTAATATAGCCCTCTTACGGGACCTTACACGTTTAGGATTTGTTTATCGAGAAGTCACGTGAGAGAATAGATATATATCGATATGTTATTTTCCAGACTCTTGTCGAGAACTAGATAGTGACTTATCGAGATGTCAAATATATACCCAGTTTGTCCTGAATGGACTGAATTTTTCCAATTTTTATTTGAATAAATCAAAATAAAATTAGAAAGATTTTATGTCAAAAGTATTTTACTAAAATAAATAACTTAAATTATTTTCGGTTCTAAGTTTTCGAGAAGTCCAAAATGTATACTTGTAGAGAACTCTATGGATAAACATATGTCGAGATCTCTACAATACTCATCAAGAAGTCATAATGAGGCTTGTCGAGAAGTCCTTCGAGAAGTCAAGAAAAAGACTTATCGAGAAGTCTCAAAATGACTTGTCGAAAAGTCAGTTATACTTATCGAGAACTCAGTTATCTATATACTTTTATTCTTTTTGGTTATGTCTTATAATAATTTCACATATTAAAAATGTAAATTAACATTTAGATATTTTTTCTTAGAATTTGAAAAATTCCAAGTTGAATTTTGAATTTTGAAAAATAAATATACGGAGAATTCAGAAATATTTATAAGTCATATTCCAGTTAATTTGCACTTAAATCAAAGTAATTTTGATTTATTAAAAATTAATCTGCTGCAACATATTAGCTGAATTCTTTCCTTTAGGATGAAGAATTTAACATTCCAATTTCATCAACAAGTCTAGTGAAAGTTGCTTCATCCAAAGGTTTAGTAAAAATGTCTGTTATTTGTTTTTCTGTTGGAACAAAAATGAGCTCAATAGTACCATTTATAACATGTTCTCTAATAAAATGGTACCTTACATCAATAAGCTTAGTGCTAGAATGATTAATTGGATTAGCAACAATAGATATAGCACTAGTATTGTCACACATAATTAGAATTTTGTGTAACACTAGGACATAGTCCATTAATTAATTTCTAATCCAAAGCACTTGAGCACAACAACTTCCAGCAGCTATGTATTCAGCTTCAGCTGTGGAAGTTGACACGGATTGTTATTTCTTACTGTACCAAAATACAAGTCATTGACCAAGAAATTGACAGCTTCCAATAGTACTCTTTCTGTCAACCCTGCATCCAGCAAAATCTACATCTGTGTATCCAACAGCTTCAAATCAAGTTCCCTTAGGATACCATAATCCCAAGTTTGGTGTTCCCTTTAAGTATCTGAAAATTCTCTTCACAGCCATCAAATGTGATTCCTTTGGATTGGCTTAAAATCTTGCACACAGACATGTTACAAACATAATGTCTAGTCTACTAGCAGCTAAGTACAACAAAGATCCAATCATTCCCCTATAACCTGAAATGTCTACACTTTTTCCTTTCTTATCTTCATCCAACTTTGTAGCTGTAGACATAGGTGTTGATGTAGGTAAACAGTCAACCATTCTAAATTTCTTTAATAAATCTTTAACATACTTGGTTTGGCTGATGAAGATTCCATCATTTCTTTTGCTGATTCGGAGCCCAAGAAGTAACTTAATTCTCCCATCATGCTCATCTCATATTCACTCTGCATGAGTTTTGAGAGTCTTTGACATAATTTTTCATTTGTAGAACCAAAAATGATATCATATATATAGATTTGGACTAGGATCATATCACCACCATGATTCTTGTAGAATAGAGTCTTGTCAATTATTCCTCTAGTGAATCCAAGTTTAAGCAGAAATTCTGACAATGTGTCATACAAAGCTCTAGGTGCTTATTTTAATCCATAGAGAGCCTTTAGCAGTTGATAAACAAAATTCTGAAATTCTGGATCTTTAAAGCCAGGTGGTTGTTGCACATGAACCTCCTCTTCCAACTCACCATTAAGGAATGCACTTTTTACATCCATTTGATACACTTTAAAATTTGAGTGTGCAACAAATGCAAGAAAGATCCGTATTGCTTCAAGTCTTGCAAATGGAGAAAAAGTTTCATCATAATCAATTCCTTATTCTTGTGAGTAGCCTTTTGCAACAAACCTTTCTTTATTTCTTGTTACAATTCCATTTTCATCCATTTTGTTCCTGTACACCAACTTTGTTCCAATTATAATTATGTTCTTTTGGGCAGGATCCAACTTCCAAACTTTGTTTCTCTCAAATTAATTTAGCTCTTCTTGCATGTAAGTCATATGTCATAGACCTATTTGTATATTCGAGGATTCAACTCAACTCAAATAAGAATGTAATAAGTAAATAGTGGATCTACCGTCAGAGAGATCTCGCAAAGTAATATCTGTCAAAGGATTCAGAGACAATGTTCATCTACAGACTTGAGGAGTTAATTCACTGGAAGAAGTTCAAGAAATTGATCATGCCTCAGTGATATAAGTCAAGATTGTGGATTTATTCAAGTGACAGAGATCTCGTCAGAGTATCAATTAATTACAAGGATTTAATCTGAAGAAAATCAAAGTGTCAAAGTCAAGACATGAAGAAACGTCATGGAAGTTAGTCACTCATGAACCAGACAGTACATCGAGTGTCAGCGTTGAAGTGGTGGAATTGATTCATAATTTTCAGTGATTTTCAGAAGATTTGCAGAAGAATGGATGCTGCTCAAGACTAGAATTAATTCTCTATTAATTAATTAAGTCATCTAATTTAATTAAGAAAATAAATTATATCTGCGAAGAATAATTTATTTATTAATTGAATTAATTGATTAATTAATTCTGAATTAATTCTAGGAATTTTAGGAATTTTCAGAAGTTTAATTGGATTAAATTCAAGCATTAAATCAGCAAGACAATTGAAAATGAACTAGCATGACAATCAGGATTGTCATACCGATTGTCATGCTAGGCCATTGTCAATTGTCTCACCGAAAGTTACTCTAGGAGGATGATTGTCTTGCTAGTTCATTCTGATTGTCATGCTAGTTCATTCAGATTATCTTGCTAGTTCAATCAATTGTCCTACCGAAAGTCTTGCCAGCTATAGGATTGTCATGCCAATTAAATTCTATTCAGCTGATTGATTAAATAGAAGCAGAGAAGCAGCATCTCAAAAATAATCCAACACACAAGTCAAGAACAAAAGAGCAGCCGCCTTGAAATATAAAATCATCTTCTCTGCAGAAATTCAAGATCAATTTCTAGTTTGTTAATGTTAAATCCAAACCACTAGAATTATTTATCTTGTTCTTGTGTAACAATCTAGCGGATCAAAATCCCTAGAACTTAATCTCAAATCGCGTTTAGCATTTGATTCTAATTATTGCAAAAATAGAAAAAGTTCATGTCGAATTTATTCTAGATTTGTGATAATTGATTTGAGATTAATACCTTGTAATCGATACAGTTGTTGTAACACCTTTCAAGTTTAATAATATTTTTATTTAACTTGAATTTTGTTTCACATTTTTTATTCCGCATTTTATTCGATTATTTGGTAACGTTTGTATTCAACCCCCCTTCTACAAACACATTGGGACCCAACAATTGGTATCAGAGCCTTCTGATTAACGAACAAATCAAGATCCTAGACTTTTGTGATTTTTCAACTCTTTGAATTTTTATTCATTCAAAAATTCATAATGACTTCACATAAAGTTGGAACCGTTAAAATTCCACAATTTGATAAAGAGAATTATATCATGTGGAAGAAGAAGATGCTATTATTTTTACAAGTTGCAAATCCCAAATATTCAAACTTGTTAAAGAAGGGTATAAAAACTCCGATGATTATTGAACCGGAGGTAATAATAGATGGTGTGGTGACTACTGAAGCTAGAACCTATCCAAAAGAGCCTGAAGATTTTACTCCTGCTGAGAAGGAAGAAGCCTCCTTGGATGCCAGCCTTCAATTAATATTAATTGATTCCCTTGATCCCTTGATGAACAAACATGTGATGAACTGTAAAAATTCCAAACACATGTGGGAAACTATTGAGGTGATTAATGAAGGCACAGAGGAAGTTAGGGAGAACAAGTTGGAAATCCTAACCTCTGAATATGAACATTTCAAATCAAATCCAGGAGAAGGAATTACTGAAGTGTTTGAGAGGTACAATGCGTTGATCAACAACCTGAACATCAATGGAAAGTATTATTCAATCAGGGAGGTCAACAAAAAGTTCCTTTTAACACTGCCAGCTCATCTTGAACATAGAATCACTGCCATTAGAGAAGCTAGAGATCTGAGTGAGATTTCTTTGGACAGGCTCTATGGAGTGTTAAAAACCTATGAGTTGGAGCAGATTCAACAGAAGGAAGTCTACGGGAAGGATAGAATGGTCAGCACATCTAATGCACTTGTAGCTGAAGGTCAACAACAACAACAATCTCAACAGTTAGAAAGAATGGTACAGTTTTCCAAGGGTGAGGAAAATGAGTTAGTAGCAGAATATGATCCTCCTACTACAAATCAATCAAGTGATGATTTTTATTCCTTGGAAGAGCTGGAGCAATTGGAAGATGAATCAATGGCCCAAATTGTCAAGAGATTCTCCCATGTCAGATTCAGGAGGAATCCCAAGCTTAAGTACAAGTCCAACTACAACAAATTCCAGAAAGGTGGATCTTCATCCTCTAACACCAGCAGTGGTGGGTACAAAATAGGGATGGTTGATCGAAGCACCATTAGATGCTATAACTGCAATGAGTTGGGACACTTTGCCACAGAATGTAGGAAGCCAAAGCAAGTAAGAAAGAACTCTGAAAGGGCTTATCTGGCAAAGGGAAGAAGCTGGGATGATACTGACAGTGAAGATGAAGATGAAGGAAATCTTGCTCTTATGGCTATTGATGGAAAAGCTTCATCGTCAAGAATAGAGGTAAAACTTTCTGATGCTGAAATGGTTTATCATCTAAGAGGTAACTTAGATTGTGCACGTCGTGATAATGAACTGTTAAGTTTACAGATCACAGACCTTGAGAAAGAGGTCAATGAATTAAGACTTGTGCACATTAATCAAGACAAATTAAAAGAACAGGTATCTTTTCTAGAGAATAGAGTTGACTGTTATAGAAAACTCGAAACTATTCTCAAAGACAAGATCACCGGTCTTGAGACTAAGGTTAGAGCCTACTTCAATTCTTGTTCGAAGGCTAAAGAGTTCTACAGTAAGCAAGCTGTTAATCAAACATCTGGAATAGGTTATGATTACAATGCTGCTATTGGAGAATTAGGCATAAACTCCCCTCCTCATGTATGTGCTAAAGGGAGGGAAGTACCACATGTGCTTAAGGGTGTTGATGAACCCCTCTATAAAGCATCAATTGCTGAACCATTTGATGCGACCTCTTCTGTTATTCAAGAAGAAATACGTGCTGAGGATCATGCTAATGAGAAGATTGTTTCCAAGTCAAGTGAGTCGAAAGTTCCAGTCAAAGTTGTGAAAGCAACTGAGACTAACTCAGACACACATGAGTTGGATAACAATAATGCCATGTCTACCATGCATAAATTACCTGCTGTTAATCACTCTCATAAAGCATGTGGTGTTGCTAATTGTATGTCTTGTGCTTTTAATATGATGTATGCTTATTTTAATGGTAAGCATGTGTCTAATGATAAGACTCTCCTCGTCAGCATGTGAATAACAAGAAGCATGATAGGTCTAAGACTGCCAGTCCTTCTAAGGCTAGAAAGGAGACATTTGTGCCTAAGCTTAAACAGAAATTTGTTAAGGCTGTTTACAAGGTCAAATGTTCAGTCATTGAGAAAGTTGAGACAATTAAAATTAAAAATGTTGTTTTGCCTGACAAAGGACAGTTCTACAAGTATGCCGGGCCCAACCAAGTTTGGGTTCCGAAGAAGGTCTAATTCATTTGAAGTGCAGGGCATTAAACAGGTGTAACCGGTAGTGTGGATTCTTGACAGTGGATCATCAAGACATATGACCGGAGATAGAGCCCTGCTATCAAATGTGGATTGAGAAAGCTGGCCCCATGGTTACCTTTGGAGATAACAGCAAAGGTTTATCTGAGGGATATGGCTGTTTGCAAGCTGGGAATGTTATCATTGTAATTTTGTATATTGTGCTAGGTTATTATCAGGAAGTAGTATCTAACATATAGCACCAGTGACGAGACTTGAGAATATTACGACATATCAGGCACCTGCTGCACATTACACTTGGAATTGTACTCTAGTAAGATGTGTACAAGTGTACTCCTGATTGGTGAGTTAAAAGAAGAAGTCAGTGCACCACAGTTCATGGACTTTGCAGCTGCAGATCTATTGGACTATGCAATCTCTTCTTCACAATCTCACTTCAGGTTGGTATGAACTAGTATACTGCTCAAGCAATCGTCAAGAACATGGTATGGCACTCTAACAGAAGTTGTAATTTTATATGAACTAGTAGAGTCGTCATATTAATAACTATCTTATCACTAGGCACAAACATATTGTTTTATATGTGCAGTGGTATATTGTTTATGCAACATAACAATTAGTATCTAAAGTACTTGACAAGTATCGGTCAATGATATGTTGTTAACATTATGTTGCAGATATTTGTAAGCTTTTGACATGAATGAGAATTACTAGACTTTACCCTAAGTGATCAATGTTTTATCAAAAACTCATTCATATTGAAAAACAAAATCAAACTTCTTTCTACATTAGTGATTTCTTATTTCATGTAAAATCTTTTGAAATCACTATTGTAAATCATTTTCTCTCTATTACCATATGTTCTATGATACAGGTTCAGTCTCCAATGACTTTCTTTCATTGACAGTCATGAGGTTGAAAACCCACAACGTCTATCCCAGACTGTAAAGACAAACACAAAAACAGAACCAACCAACACTCTCTTACCACTAAATGTAGTATGAATGAGCGTGAGGGAGATAGTGCCTAGTGCACCACATAAGGAAGGTTCTGTAGTCAACCCAGTAGCTCTGTCTCCTACATAGATGAGTAGTATTTAAACCGAGACAACTGCTAGCCCCCATACATCTTCTCAAAAAGATGTAATGGCTGAAAAGGCACAAAAACAGTTACTAGATTCATTCTCTCAACAGGGTGAGTCTATTGAATTTTGCCTGTCGGCCAAGGTATCCGATGTAGTGTCACCACTTCAAATATAATCAATTCTTGATGCACAAGGAGAGGTTACACACACAAAGGATGAGTTGACGGAAACAAGAGTTTTGACCATTTTAAGGTCAGATTCGATTGTTCAAGGTTCGTTAGTGGACCAATTGCCTTTACAGGTGTTAGGAGAGGATACTGATCTAAAAGCCATATGTCAGTGGTCAGTATCTACCTCCCCAGGCTTAAATCCCCTGGATGCATCTGCGGATAGTGGATCTGACATAGGCGCAGATCGGCAACTTGTTGACAATGATTCAGATATTACCTGATGAGTCACAAGGAAATGTCTTCACAGGCATTAGAAGGGAACCTTGATCTTTATGCTAAATTCTTTGGATCATTGTTTACCTTCCCAGAATTCAAATCTGGAACCCTAAAAGGGAAACTAGCAACTTGTAAATTATGACTCAGATTCATCTGACGAGTTTAACAAGGATGGGGATTTGCGAACTCCCATTGCACCACCTGTGACCTCCTTTAAGGATGGCTAAGGTGATTTTCCTTGCAGGTACAGCTGGATTATGGAGCTATGAGAGAAGAGTGATACACTTGTGAGAATGAGTGTAAACACGAGTGGAGAGAAGAGTGAAACACATGTGAGGTACACTAAAACACAATCACACACTCACAGTGAGGAAGAAAGAGAAACTACTTGTTATTTCTTTTCCAACCAAGTGAAATATGAGAACTCCTTCAGACGACGGCATACATTCCTTCACTAAGGGGGAGATAAAAGCTTAAGTAATAGTTTGGAGGATTCCTCAACTAAGGGGGAGAAATAGCAGGGAGGAAGAAAAAGATCCTACATGTACAGTACACCACACCATTGTTGTTTGTATCTACGGATCCTATTGTACGGGAGAGGTGATAAACACAAGGTGATTTCCTAGTAAGGGAAGAAGCTGTTAGGGGAGTACCATTGGTTTTTATCTGCGGATCCTATTGTACGGGAGAGGTGGTAAAACGAAGGTGATCTTCTTTAATCAGTTGATTCTCATAGGGGGAGAAGCAAGAGATATGGGCTTCTCAACAGGAAATGTGGTTGTACAAATGAAGATGGAACTACTTGAAGATATGTTCAGTCTAGAGGAACATCTACTTGGAATCTGGAAAATGTTAAATCTCATCCAGAACTTTTCTGCTATTTACTTTGCATGTATGTTTATATCTTTTTCTTATTTGTTAGTTGAGTTATCCTCTAGGTATTTGTGTGTTATTGTCTAACAAACAAATAGGGGGAGATTGTAAGTCATATGTCATAGACCTATTTGTATATTCGAGGATTCAACTCAACTCAAATAAGAATGTAATAAGTAAATAGTGGATCTACCGTCAGAGAGATCTCGCAAAGTAATATCTGTCAAAGGATTCAGAGACAATGTTCATCTACAGACTTGAGGAGTTAATTCACTGGAAGAAGTTCAAGAAATTGATCATGCCTCAGTGATATAAGTCAAGATTGTGGATTTATTCAAGTGACAGAGATCTCGTCAGAGTATCAATTAATTACAAGGATTTAATCTGAAGAAAATCAAAGTGTCAAAGTCAAGACATGAAGAAACGTCACGGAAGTTAGTCACTCATGAACCAGACAGTACATCGAGTGTCAGCGTTGAAGTGGTGGAATTGATTCATAATTTTCAGTGATTTTCAGAAGATTTGCAGAAGAATGGATGCTGCTCAAGACTAGAATTAATTCTCTATTAATTAATTAAGTCATCTAATTTAATTAAGAAAATAAATTATATCTGCGAAGAATAATTTATTTATTAATTGAATTAATTGATTAATTAATTCTGAATTAATTCTAGGAATTTTAGGAATTTTCAGAAGTTTAATTGGATTAAATTCAAGCATTAAATCAGCAAGACAATTGAAAATGAACTAGCATGACAATCAGGATTGTCATACCGATTGTCATGCTAGGCCATTGTCAATTGTCTCACCGAAAGTTACTCTAGGAGGATGATTGTCTTGCTAGTTCATTCTGATTGTCATGCTAGTTCATTCAGATTGTCTTGCTAGTTCAATCAATTGTCCTACCGAAAGTCTTGCCAGCTATAGGATTGTCATGCCAATTAAATTCTATTCAGCTGATTGATTAAATAGAAGCAGAGAAGCAGCATCTCAAAAATAATCCAACACACAAGTCAAGAACAAAAGAGCAGCCGCCTTGAAATATAAAATCATCTTCTCTGCAGAAATTCAAGATCAATTTCTAGTTTGTTAATGTTAAATCCAAACCACTAGAATTATTTATCTTGTTCTTGTGTAACAATCTAGCGGATCAAAATCCCTAGAACTTAATCTCAAATCGCGTTTAGCATTTGATTCTAATTATTGCAAAAATAGAAAAAGTTCATGTCGAATTTATTCTAGATTTGTGATAATTGATTTGAGATTAATACCTTGTAATCGATACAGTTGTTGTAACACCTTTCAAGTTTAATAATATTTTTATTTAACTTGAATTTTGTTTCACATTTTTTATTCCGCATTTTATTCGATTATTTGGTAACGTTTGTATTCAACCCCCCTTCTACAAACACATTGGGACCCAACATTGCATAATATCCAGTCAGGATCAAGTAGAACTTTCTCAGTTTTCTTAGGCTCAATTTGTGAAAGAAAGCATGCATGTAGACATTCATTTGCAGTTGCACTTCTACTCCTCACTCCAGCATTTGGATCACCAATAATTGCATCTCTTGTGTGACTCCTATCCCATTCTCTGGTGTGATTTTGTTGACTTAAATTTTCTGCATTTTCTTCACTATTGGCATGACATGCAGAACTTTCTCTTCTTTCTCCCCCAGAGTTTTGCTATCAAATTCAGGTGTATGAGATGAGTTTTCATTATTATCATTCACTTGCTCAGTTGATTCTTCATTCATTATGTTGCTTGTGTTGATCTCAGCTTCATCTTCAAAATCACTATCAATGTTTAGATTTTCAAATTTAAGGGCTTCAGCTTCATTCTCATCAAGGCATTCTAATCCCGGACACTTGTCATTATCAAAAGTCATATATGTTGTAACATTTGAGAAATTACGACCGTGTAATATCATATTAAAGGTGTATTATATGTTTTTTATATGTAATTAGTCACAAAACCTTAGCTGTTATGTGCTATATATGTTCTGGGTAGTCAGAGTATTTTTCGGGTAATTATCGGGTATTTTATTACGTGTTAAATAATTTTGTATCAAAAGTTATATGGCTCAAACTTTGTTTTAATAGCTGATATTTCATACAAAATAATTGGCCTTATTTTGCATAGTATGGCTTATACCATATCGATATTCTACACATCCAGTTAATTTAGAAAATTTCTAGTTTCGCGAAAAATGACTTTTCCGGGCCCCTTCGGGTGCTAAAAACCCCCCAAAAATCATATTTTTTTATATAAAATCATGGGACTTTCAAATATTTTATTTCTTTGCATTTTTGAATTATTCACAATTATTGGGAAATTTTGGCATATATTTTGTATTTATTTGATATTAAAGTTTTAGAATTTATTACCCAAAAATTATTAATTAAGGGATAATTAATTTTATTAAGAGTTATAATTAGGGCCTTAATTTTAATTAGGGGTATTATTTTATAACTATTAATAGTTTAATTTTTATAAATTAATTATATAAAATTTCATAAAAATCAGCAAAAATCCCCAAATTCTCTGAAATTAGGGTTCTTGAGGTCTGGGAATCAATCTGTGATTTTACACTCTGGAATCCAAATCATATCATGTAAGTACTCAAATTGAAGTATTTGAACTGCTCTATCTGATTATGTGATCAATTTCATGTTTTGATTTACGGATTTTTGATTCGTAATTCAAGGGTTCTTCACTGAATTAGGGCTTTTTGATCCTAAGGTTATTTGATGAAATTGATGGTTTGAATAGCTTTATATGATGATTTACAATCGATTTGCATCATTAATTTCATCAAACGATAACTATAATTGATAGTTTGTCTTCTAGGGTTTATGTGATTTTTTTGTTCAGTCGTTTTTGAATTTAGAGGAGTCTGAGATATGTTTGAGTATAGGGGTGTGATTGTGATAGTTTATAGCTTTAATTTGACATATAGAACGTATAATTTCATGTACAAATTAGTAAGATCGAGTTTGGCCGGAAAATTTGTTGGTTTTGATCAGAGAATTAGTTCTAGGGGTTATGAGACTGAATTGATACTTGATTGTTGCTTAGAACATGATTTACAGTCGAATCCATATAAAACTCGATCCAAACGATGCCTGAATCGATGGGAATCAAGCTCGTCGGAGTTGCAAAAGGCGGTGGCCGGAGTTCTTCGAGTTTTGGCCGGCAAACGATCAAGGACGGTGATTGAAAGTCATAAATTCGACGTATATGTTTCCGGGGTGATTGTGAATGAAAACCCCCTGAAAACGAGATCGAAATCGATCCATTTTGGCCGGATTTCGATAACCGGAAACTGGGTAACGTCGCTAGAGTTTACCGGCCAACGACCCGTTTCTATTCTTGGGAAACCGAATCAAGACCCAGTTTCATCCCGGTTTTGATCCATTATTTCCCAAACTCCTATTTTCAAAACTGTTTCTGATTTTATTTTTAATTTTTTTTTTATAAATCCTAAAAATCAGTTTTATTTATTAAAATAAATTGATTAATTAATTTATTTTATAAATAAATCTGAAATATTTTTCAAAATTTCAAAATTATTTATTTATTTATTTATTATTTATCTGTTTATTATTTATTTGTTTATTATTTATTTAAATCGATTAATTATTTTGATAATTCATCAGTTTATTTTGAATAATTTATTTTAAATTCATTTTAATTCCAAAAATTATGGAAAATCATTTTTAATTCAGATTTTTCCTTAATAATTATTTAAAAATATATTTTACGTTTATTTAATTTGAATAATTGATTATTTTGAATAATAATTGATTTATTCTCATAAATTGAATATTATTTGAACTGTTTATCCGATTTAATCGAAACGAAAGCCCTTAGACTCATAATAATGATCTGTTTTCAATAAAAAATAGTTTTAAATCTTAATTTCTTTTGAAACGAGTTGGCTTTTGATATTTATTTATTTATAGACCCTAATAATTAGAAATACGAGTATAATAAATTTCAAAAAATTAGGAAACGAGTCAGATATTGTTCGATAATGCGAATACTAAGTCGATTTCAATTCTAAAAATGTTTTAAAGCCTAGAGTGACTATCTGATTTATGTGCTATGTGATTTTTGTGGTTAATTGAGTCCTAATTGCTAGATAAATATTATATGGGTCAGTTGTAATAACCCCAAAAATTTTGGACTTTTTGTAACCCTTATGAATAGTGATTTTGCTGATTATGCTGATTAAGAAAACTTTTCATGCCACACTATGTAGGAGTTCTTTTATTGATATTCCGAGATCTTATTAGTACTCCATATGGTATATAAGTGTATGTAAAGATCGTCAGGATCCAAATTCGAACACTTTGATTTTTCCCGAAAATCCACCAGATACCGAAAGAATTGAATATAAGGTAACATGATTGAAAGGATTTAAAATCAAGTATTATAAGAGAGGATCATAAAAGGAATATAAAAGATTATAAAAATTTTAGGGGAACCCAAGTAATGAGATCCCGGATATGTTCCTTCAAGCGATCAAGGAGAACGAGAGTTATGCGAACCGTAAAACAAATAAACGACCAAGGGGCAAGCACATACAAGTAGAATGGGTAGGAAGCTTCCAAGAGAAGCTAAAACATGTGGTTAAAGGTTAAGACATCCTTACACCACAAGAAGTGGACATGTGGAATATTGATAATGCAAGCAATGATGTAATCAAAAAGCAAAAGCAAGACATTTTGTAAGGTTGATTTACAAACAAGTAAATTCATTTCACTTTTTGAAAAATCAACCAAGCACCATTCATCTTCTCTCCCCCATTCCAAGCTTCAAAGCTCTCAGCCAAAACAAAACCAGCAACTTCAAACTGTCATATCTCCTTCAATACTCACTCAAATATTGTGTTCTATAGCTCATTGAAAAGGTATTGAGATCTCCTATAACTCTTGTTCACAAATCTCGTCCAAATAAGCATGGTAAGACCCTCATGGTTACAGTTCTTTAAATTGTACTTTTAGAAACTTCAAAGCCTAACTTTGTGTTCTTGATTTCTTTGGAAAGATCAAGCTTGTAGGAGGCTCCCTAAGACTTCCTAGCAACTTAACACCTCCCAAGGAAGGTATAAACTTCAAACCATAGCCTTTAATTTTATTATTAGTGAGTTTGATGGTTGGTTTTCTAAATGAGAAGCATGATCTTTGATTATTAGTAGTTTGATTTGAATTTGGAGTGATTTGGTGAATGAATCTTGTTATAGTTAATAGAACTTGATTGTGGTTGGTTGAGATGAAGAATCTGTAGAATAAGGACTGGTATAATATTATTTAGCTGAGGTTTTGATGTGTTAATAATTTTGGGTTGTTTGGTGAGGTTTTGGTGTAGTGAGAAACTTGGAAAACTCGTAAACATAGTAGTCGTAATGCCCGTTTTCCTTAGACTGTTGTACACGAATCTAGGACCAGATAACTCACTGACCAATCTGTAAATTTTCCATGTTTAGCTAGATCATGTCGTAAGCTTCGTTTTGGTATGTGGTTGGCTTAGATCCGATTTACGGTTTAGGAGAAACGACCGTTTTAAGTTACGGTGTTTCGCGAACGAACCTTTACCCCTCGCTTAACTTTGAAACCTTGTTTAAGGCCCTTAAAATACTAATTGGATTACGAAAAAATTATGTAAGGTGGGTTAGGAAGTTGGTAGAGTATTCGCAAAAGAGTCGCCTTAAAATTTGCAATGGTTAATTTATTAAAATTTGTGGAGCCGAGGGTACACAAGCGATTAATGCAAATCGTTAAGTGTATAAGCGACCGTAAGCGACCGTTAGGGTATGAGTGAGTTTTGACTAGTTTCTTAAGTGACCGTGGTCTAATTCTGGATTATGTTGTTGTTCATATTACCGGACCCAGTCTAAGCTTAAGTCTATCCCGGAACACTTAGGCAAGTTTTTTTACCCATTATACTGTTGTTGTGATGTAATATATTGATGCATTATCATGAGATAATTGCATGACTGTTATTAGCAAATCTTGTGATATATTGGAACGTGTTCATATGGTATATATATGCATGTTGTGAAATCTTGATATTCTATTATCAATTCAAATGCTTATAAACTGCATAATACCTATGCTAGAGATAAGCAGTAGTTGCGTATACCCTTAGTATAGGGGACCCAAAGGTGAACATTTTTCTAAACCGGGAGTCGATGTTCCCGAGTATAACACACACACACATATATATAGTTTCTATAACTATGAATCGAATAAGGTATATTCGATAGTTTTTGAATAATAATCAAACTTATTTTCGATTATTCAAATAAAGATCGCACTTTCGTATAAGTATATCTTTTGTTATTTATTATTCATTTCAAGTATGAGTTTTAAAACTTCTACTTCAAATATTTTTATAAAGATTATCCTTATGGGAATATTATTTAAATAATAATATTCAGATATTTCCTAATATATCGGGATTGATTTATTTTATTAAATAATCATTACTCTGAACATTCTTTAAAATGTTTTTGAGTCTTTAAAATGATATTAAAGGTTAGAGCGAATCCAAAAACTCGTTTTCAAATTTAAGATCTTCCTTTCGAAGAGGATTTAAATACTCGCTCAAAAAATCTGAGAGATCCGGCTCCGTGATGTATTTTTATATTCGCAACAAGGTTGCTGTTTTGATAAAAGAGTTTTTGATTACTTACCCAACACTCGGGAAGTAAAATTCTTGGAACAAGTTAATCCATTAACAGGCATCGCCTGGGAAATATCGGTGAGTTTTCCTTTCCAACTAGATACGACTTCTTGGTGGAGCCGTATTAACAAGTTTCCACTTGGGGAAGGGGGGACGAGCTTTATGTTTCAGAGTCATGGATTTCATCTGAACTAGGAGTGGCGTAAGTGGTCGAGTGGCGCCGGCCCATCCTTATTATATTGGCCCAAATGGCCCGGAAGTTCCGCTAAGACGGTCCATTCCTTAGGAGTCCAGTGTTCGGTTGACAAGTAAATCCGACTGTTCTCCTCTACATGTAGAAAATGGTGGGGTTGTACTACTGCGACTGATCATTGTAAGTGGTCTTCCTGATGCGGTAAACTCCCGTAATGAGTTCATCATCCAGTTAGGATAGTTCTGCAACACTACCCGTAGCATTTCGATCGAAAGGCTACGGATGGGTGATTGTCGAAGCGTTGACAGGGTCAAGTGGTTATAATGATGTTTCCCTCAAATGAAGTATCTAGTAACTTCATTTCTTTTAAACAATATTTCAAAGTTTGAATCTATTCAAGTCTTATCTTGTAGTCTCATCTATGTGATAACTTTTGAAACTAATTATAACTTGAACGGTGGTAGTTCAAGTAGTATTCGGAAGAGATATAAGTATATTGGAGTATCTTGTAACTTTATCTTTTCAACTTATATCTAGTAAATGATTATCTTATGCATGACAAGTATTTTCAGAAAAAACGTTGAGACAAGGTTAGATATATAAGATCACCTTGCAACGATATTTTATACAGTTATAAAACTGGAACTCTGTGTATATTATACATGTCAGAGGATTTCAAAGATTTTGAAAAGTATAAATATATATATATATACTGAATATTTTGCGACTTGATCGCGTTACGATATCAACTTGGTTCATTTCTTCTTGACCAAGACTTTCATGAGTACTATGAGAATGCTCATATATTGTTAATTATTGTACATATTATTTCGGTGGGCTTGTTGCTCACCCTTGCTTTCTTCTTTCATCACACAACAACAGATAGACAAGATGAACAAGATCAAGCTCACAATTCGTGAGCGGTTAGGAAACGTTCCGCAGTTTTCTGTAGGCGTTGATGTCGTTGTAGCTGAGGTAGGAACTACCAATAGGCTAGCCTTTCAACTTTTGTTGTGCCAGACTTATGTATAATTATGAATTGTAATAATGGCAAGGAATATGTAAATTTATTCAGAAACCCTTTTGAGGTGTAATGGATTATAATTGTGGAATAAAATGACTTGTGTTATTTTTGGATTATCATCTTTGAGACTATAACTTATGGTGTGTGTATATTGTGGGGTCACAGTACGCAGTAGTTGGTTGATTATTAAGATTAAGTATTATTAAGGGAAATGGAACTTGTGACAACCCGGATCCCCGACCCCGGATTTGGGGGTGTTACAGAAATGGTATCAGAGCTAAGCGTTATAAACCTTAGAGATGATGTGTCGTTAAAATGATAAGTTCACTAAGATAATAAGAACTCTTTCCAAGTTCATAGTCAGACTACCTAACGTAGTACTGACCGTTAAAACCCTTATGGGAACCCTTATAAATATCGTGATAGAAGCGTAGTTCGTTATCGTATATGGTAGCGGGACTCTGAACCCTGAGGTTGAGGAGCAACAGTGCGATGATGTTTTAATATATATTGGGGATCAGATTGTGGATCCAATGGAGCACCCTAACGAGGGACCAGATGATGTTCATATTAAGGATGTAGTGGTTGAGGATGTTATTCCAGAAGGGATTATTGCTGAAGAGGATCCCGTGGGAGATCCTGACAAGAATGAAGAAAGGACCATTGAGGAATCGATGACCATGGCCAGGGCGACTACCAGAGGTAGGATTGGCCGGTTACTACCGGAGGTTCGTTCAAGTTTGCAAAGATCGCATCCCCTATAACGCGGCTTACTCGTAAGACTGAGAAGTTTGAATGGACAGAAAAATACGAGAACAGCTTCTAAGATCTGAAGCAAAGATTGGTGACGACCCCTATGTTGGCGTTGCCAGATGAAAAAGGATATTTTGTGATTTAAAGTGACACTTCACACAAGGAATTAGGGTGCATGCTTAGACAGCACAACAAGGTATTCGCGTACGCGTTAATACAATTAAGGGAATATGAAATTTGATATCCCCCCATGATCTTGGGCTCACGGCAATAGTTTTGCCCTAAAAATTGGAGGCACTACTTGTATCGAGAGAAGTGCGAGATTTACACAAACCATAAGAGCTCAAAGTATATTTCCACACAGAAAAAGCTCAACATGCACCAGAGGAGGTGGTTAGATCTAATCAAGGATTACGATTATGAGATTCTTTATCATCCAAGAAAAGCCAATATGCTGGCTGACGCCCTTAGTAGAAAGGAGAGACTCAAGATGATAATGTCTTCAGAAGAAATGGTAAGAGATTTCGAGAAAATGGAAATATAAGTGAAGGTAACCGGAGCTGGTACCGAAAACCTGTTTGAGATTGTAATGCAGCCCGGATTATTGGAAAAGATCATATTGTGCCAAGAAAAAGTGATGAATGAAGGCAGAGAGCCAATGACGGGAGAAGAGATTAATACCGAGAAAGATGATAAGGGAATAGTGAGGTATTCCGACAAAATTTGGGTTTCAATGTTCAAGAGCTTAAAATCTTAGATGAAAGCCCTAGTTTGAGGAATGAGATTTAGAGCAAACCCTGAATGTGATAGTCAGGGAGGTCGCCATCAAGATAGAAGGAACCCAGAACATAATAAAGTGGAAAACAAGGATTTTTAACGTATAAGATAACCCCAATTATGGGAGAAGGATGAAACATTTCATACTGAGAAAACAGAAGTCGAGTAAGGAAAGGAGACCCGAGACGGTACTCCTATACGGCAATTCATGGACCTGTCTAAACAGAACTTAGACTATTATCCCCAACGACCACCCTGAGGAAACAATGCGGTGGGAAATTCTTTCAGGACTTTTAAGTCGCTAAGCTCTCAGAGTTCCAAGGAAAAAGGTGACCCAGTCGAGGAAAGAGCCTGGCTAAAGGAAATAGAGGAATTATTTGAGATTCTAAATGATTGACGGAGCGCAAAAGACTATTTTTCCACTCACCTTCCTAAGAGAGAGGTCACCCGCTGGTGAAAGGCCAAGAAAGGCACGGAGCCAGAGGTTATAATTAACTGATTAAAGTTCAGTCAATTATTTTCGGGAAAGTACTTCCCAAGGATAAGGAGATAGTGTAAAAGCTTTAGAGCAGAACAAAGGCGGACAAGCATGATGAATCATGAATCTAGGTTGTGAAAGTCATCAAGGTTCGTCTGAAGGACACGAATCCCGAATGACGGGATTTTTGAAATCAATGCTTATGTTGTGTTGGTTCATGAAATGATGGTAAGAGAAAGGAAAATAAAAAGAAACTAAAGTGGAAAGGAATATAAAGGCAATAGAGTTTGAGGAATGATAAGGGAGTTGGGTATGAGGAAACCCTAAAGACTCGTAGCAATAGAAATAGAAAAGTATGTTATCGTCAGGATGAGGGTGATTCACCATGAGTTAAAATTGATGGTTGAAGGCATAAGAGATACATATATTTTATCCCCTTTAAGTTGGGAGGATTCGAGGAAACTTTGAGATAGATCGATGGATTAATAAGGAAACACGAATGGACTGAGGAGACATGATAACAAGAAATTAGGAAAATGGGATGAAGGAAGTGACCTTCAATAATGTGAAGTGTATGTAAGACCTGTGAATGGATGCCCAAAAAGAGAAACACCAAGTATAGAAGATATTTCAACATTGAGACTGTTGAGATAAATAACAAAAAATAAATGAGGATTTAGTGAAAAGAAGTTCACATTGAACACGACCAATATCTTCTAGAACGTCCCTGCTATCATTACCAAATCGAGCAAGAAAAGTGAATAACCATTTTTATCTTTTGGAGGCCATATGGATTTACCTCATTTTGAATAAGGATGTTATTGTGAAATTAGGCATAGACTATCGAGGTGAGAATGATTGAATAAGATACCCTTATTAGGGATATATGACTTGAATTATCTATGGAATGATACAAGTACCTTTTAAAGGTAGAATTAAGGATAGAACCTCGATAACTTGAGATGAACCATGGGGGGAATGCATAAAGGTTGGTATTTCACCCTTAATAGGGACATTATGAGTTTGGGTGCTACGGAATGAAGGACTAAGGCAACAACAACCTTTAAAGATCAGTGGAAGAAGTTTTCAGAACTATATAGACAATGGTTCTAGTATTAGTAAATGGTATCTTGATATGCCATGTACCTAGGTAGTACAGGATGAAGGATTTAAGGATAGCCTTAGAGGTTTTACAAGGAGAAAGGTAATATTCAAAGTTCTCAAGAATAGAAATTTTGATAAAGGAAATATGACGTAATAATAATAATGCCAAGTGGGGCACAGGTTAAACCATGAGAAAGTATAGATTGAACCAATGAAGGTCAAGATTGGTAAAAACAAGAAGGACCCAAGATAAGAGACATCCTAAGTATGATCGAGAGTCAGTCGTGACAATGTTAACCTCTAAAGACCGAGGCAATAACTTATGGAAAAATGGTGATATTTTTTACTGACCGGATCTTAAGAAAAACATCTTCACACAAGCAGTGATTGGAAATGAGGTAGAAAATTTAGTTGGATATCGTTCAAAAGATATTGATTATAAGGAACTATTACTATCAGGAAAGGCCAATGAGGTGGCCGACACTCTAAGTGTAAGAGAGCAATTATAGGCGCTCATGCCAGAAAATACAGTGATGATGGTTAAAGCCGTGAAGGTTGTATTATAGTGTGAAATATTGACATTCCTTCTGATGATTGTGCGATACTCAACCGTAATAGTAGTTTGGTAAAGATTTAATTCTTGTAATCACCGTGAGAGGGCTATATATCTTAGAAGTACCTATCTAGAGAATAAGCCAGGACCATGTTATGAAAGGACTAAATGAACCTTTGAGCTTCATGTCTCCTAATAAAGATATATGGTTAATAATGGTATTAACCTGCTATTGTTGCTTTCATTGAAACTCTTCTGCAATTTTATCTCCTTCATGTTATATGTACGTCAAGTTCAGGAGTGTTCTTCATGAATCATGAACGGTGATCATGTTACCTCCTTAGAAGAATTCGATACGACAGGTATGGACTCCATATGGTTAGCTATTAAGATTTCAAGGAAAACGAATGATTACAGTAGGTCAACGGTGGACCATAGTAATGCAGCAATGATTCTGCGAGTAATGAGCCGATTACAACCGTGAGAGTTGTATAGGAATGGATGTTGAGATTGAGTACCACTAATCGGGTCGTGGTGATATATAAGTCATCATTGATAGACTAATTAAGTCGATTATCTACCTATGATATATTTATTCCTTCTTATCAATAAAGAGTAGTATTACTATACGAAGAAGGTTGCGGTATAGAAATGGATTCTGGTAACGATGATGTCTAGAATGAAATCCCAGATTCGATTTTCGCTGTCGAGGGAGTTTCAACGGTAATTATTTATAAGCTCGAGCAAGAGCATGGGTTCATAGAATGATGGACGGAATAGCAAAAATATTCAGGCACGTGAATTGCGATACGATAATACTGGATATTGATATAGATACTTATGTTTCATTCTCCTTTGATAGACCTCTATATTTCAGAGGTAGATTCCAAGCCAGATATTTTGTGGTAGTATATTTTTTTATAATGGTCTTAAATTCATTCTTTTCTCTCCATTTCATTTTCTATAAGCTGAGAAGAACAACCCTTCTAGAAGGGGAGGTATTACCGAATGACTATCTATCTTTGTGATAGAAGCCTAGTAGGATACCATTTATTGTTTAATTGTTTGTCAAGTACTAAACGTTGGCCACCTTCTGTACTAACTATGCGATGTTACATGTGTTAATGATCATAGTGATCTCTCAATAAATTCTTTTACTTTTATATGATTGATAAAACTTTGGAAGATGAGGCAGCTAGAGATGAAGTGGTATTAGTACGGTGGTATTCCGAATCTAACGCGTTCGTGATACTAAGGTTGACGCGGTTATTAAAAGGTTATAGAACACTAACGAGCAAAAGTGTAACCAGTATAATATTAGGTACGAAAGATAGTAATGATTACGAACTGGAAAAGAGTGGGTATTGAGAAGCAAAAGCTATAATGCTAGAAGCTATTATGAGAGTCTGTGCAATAGACTTGAAAGAATTTGGAATGATCACTTAACGCGGATTGAGTTTTCTCACGACAATAGATCGTATGTCAGGTATTGAGATGTCGCCTTATGAGATCCTTGAGGGAAGACAATGTCGATCTCCCTTATGTTAGGATGAAGTTGTAGAGCGTAAGATGCTCGGACCAGCAGTGGTCCAAAGGACCAAGGATTTAAAAGATCTAATCAAAGGACGGCTGGTAGTAGCCCAAGATGGACATAAGAAGTATGCTGATTAGACACGAGAGGACAAAGAGTATGAAATAGGGGACCTAGTGTTGTTAAAGGTATTCCCTTGGAAAGGATTGATGAGGTTCGGAAAAAAAGGAAAGCTAAGTCCACAATTTGTCGGACCCTTGGAGATATTAAGATGTATTGGGAAGTTAGCATATGAGCTAGCCCTGCCCCCGAACCTGCAGCAAGTTCATAACATATTCCATGTATCAATGTTAAGGAAGTGTAATCCGGATGTCAGACAAATAGGGGCATATGAGCGCATAGGCATGCAACCAGACGTAACCTATATGGAGCAACCAGGAAGGGTTATAGATCAAAAAGGAACAAGTGCTTAGGAGAAGGGTTATCAAACTAGTCAGAGTTTGGTGGTAGAACCACAATGTGGAAAATTTACTTGAGAGTTAGAAAGTGCAATGCTAAAAGAGTATCCCTCTTTATTTTCTATCTGATTCCGGGACGGAATCCTTTTAAGGAGGGGAGACTGTAATAACCCCAAAAATTTTGGACATTTTGTAACCCTTATGAATAGTGATTTTGCTGATTATGTTGATTAAGAAAACTTTTCATGCCACACTATGTAGGAGTTCTTTTATTGATACACCGGGATCTTATTAGTACTCCATATGGTATATAAGTGTATGTAAAGATCGTCAGAATCCAAATTCGAACACTTCGATTTTTCCCGAAAATCCACCAGATACCGAAAGAATTGAATATAAGGTAACATGATTAAAAGGATTTAAATTCAAGGATTATAAGAAAGGATCATAAAAGGAATATAAAAGATTGTAAAAGGTTTAGGGGAACCCAAGTAATGAGATCCCGGATATGATCCTTTAAATGATCAATGAGAACGAGAGTTAAGCGAACCGTAAAATAAATAAACGACCAAGGGGCAAGCACATACAAGTAGAATGGGTAGGAAGCTTCCAAGAGAAGCTAAAACATGTGGTTAAAGGTTAAGACACCCTTACACCACAAGAAGTGGACATGTAGCATATTGATGATGCAAGCAATGATGTAATCAAAAAGCAAAAGCAAGAAATTTTGCAAGGTTGATTTACAACCAAGTAAATTCATTTTACTTTCCGAAAAATCAACCAAGCACCATTCATCTTCTCTCCCCCATTCCAAGCTTCAAAGCCATCGGCCAAAACAAACCCAGCAACTTCAAACTGTCATATCTCCTTCAATACTCACTCAAATGTTGTGTTCTATAGCTCGTTGGAAAGGTATTGAGATGGCCTACAACTCTTGTTCACAAGTCTCGTCCAAATAAGCATGGTCAGACCCTAATTTTTACATTTCTTTAAATCGTACTTTTAGAAACTTCAAAGCCTAACTTTGTGTTCTTGATTTCTTTGGAAAGATCAAGCTTGTAGGAGGCTCCCTAAGGCTTCCTAGCAACTTAACACCTCCCAAGGAAGGTATAAACTTCAAACCATAGCCTTTAATTTTATTATTAGTGAGTTTGATGGATGGTTTTCTAAATGAGAAGCATGATCTTTGATTATTAGTAGTTTGATTTGAATTTGGAGTGATTTGGTGAATGAATCTTGTTATAGTTAATAGAACTTGATTGTGGTTGGTTGAGATGAAGAATCTGGAGAATAAGGACTGGTATAGTATTATTTAGTTAAGGTTTAGATGTGTTAATAATTGTGGGTTGTTTGGTGAGGTTTTGGTGTAGTGAAAAACTTGGAAAACTCATAAACATAGTCGTCGTAATACCTGTTTTCCTTAGACTGTTGTACATGAATCTCGGACCAGATAACTCACTGACCATTTTTAGCTATATCATGTCGTAAGCTTCATTTTGGTATGTGTTTCGCTTAGATCCGATTTACGGTTTAGGAGAAACGACCGTTTTAAGATACGGTTTTTCGCGAATGAACCTTTACCCCTCGCTTAACTTTGAAACCTTGTTTAAGGCCCTTAAAAGACTAATTGGATTACGAAACAATTATTTAAGGTGGGTTAGGCAGTTGGTAAAGTATTCGCGAAAGAGTCGCCTTAAAATTCGTAACGGTTAATTTATTAAAATTGGTGGAGCCGAGGGTACGCAAGCGATTAACGTAAATCGTTAAGTGTATAAGCGACCGTTAGCGTACGAGTGAGTTTTGACTAGTTTCGTAAGCGATCTTGGTCTAATTCCGGATTATTTTGTTGTTCATAGGTTACCGGAGCCAGTCTAAGCTTAAGTCTCTCCCGGAACACTCAGGCAAGTTTTTTTACCCGTAATATTGTTGTTGTGATGTAATATATTGATGCATTATCATGAGATAAGTGCATGACTGTTATTAGCAAATCTTGCGATATATTGGAACGTGTTCATATGGTATATATATGCATGTTGTGAAATCTTGATATTCTATTATCAATTCAAATGCTTATAAACTGCATAATACCTATGCTAGAGATAAGCAGTAGTTGCGTATACCCTTAGTATAGGGGACCCAAAGGTGAACATTTTTCTAAACCGGGAGTCGATGTTCCCGAGTATAATACATATATATATATATAGTTTCTATAACTATGAATTGGATAAGGTATATTCGATAGTTTTTGAATAATAATCAAACTTATTTTCGATTATTCAAATAAAGATCGTACGTTCGTATAAGAATATCTTTTGTTATTTATTATTCATTTCAAGTATGAGTTTTAAAACTTCTACTTCAAATATTTTTATAAAGATTATCCTTATGGGAATATTATTTAAATAATAATATTCAGATATTTCCTAATATATCGGGATTGATTTATTTTATTAAATCATCATTACTCTAAACATTCTTTAAAATGTTTTTGAGTCTTCAAAATGATATTAAAGGTTAGAGCGGATCCCAAAACTCATTTTCAAATTTAATATCTTCCTTTCGAAGAGGATTTAAATACTCACTCAAAATATCTGAGGGATCCGGCTCCGTGATGTATTTTTATATTCGCAACAAGGTTGTTGTTTTGATAAAAGAGTTTTTGATTACTTACCCAACACTCGGGAAGTAAAATTCTTGGAACAACTTAATTCATTAATAGGCATCGCCTGGGAAATATCGGTGAGTTTTCCTTTCCAACTAGATACGAATTCTTGGTGGAGCCGTATCAACAAGTTTCTACTTGGGGAAAGGGGGATGAGCTTTATGTTTCAGAGTCATGGATTTCATCTGAACTAGGAGTGACGTAAGTGGTCGAGTGGCGCCGGCCCAGCCTTATTATATTGGCCCAAATGGCCCGGAAGTTCCGCTAAGACGGTCCATTCCTTAGGAGTCCAGTGTTCGGTTGACAAGTAAATCTGACTGTTCTCCTCTACATGTAGATAATGGTGGGGTTGCACTACTGCGACTGATCATCGTAAATTGTCTTCCTGGCGCGGAAATCTCCCGTAATGAGTTCATCATCCAGTTAGGATATTTCTGCAACACTACCCGGAGCATTTCGATCGAAAGGCTACGGATGGATGATTGTCGAAGCGTTGACAGGGTCAAGTGGTTATAATGATGTTTCCCTCAAATGAAGTATCTCGTAACTTCATTTCTTTTAAACAATATTTCAAAGTTTGAATCTATTCAAGTCTTATCTTTTAGTCTCATCTATGTGATGAACTTTTGAAACTAATTATAATTTGAACGGTGGTAGTTTAAGTAGTATTCGGAAGAAATATAAGTATATTGGAGTATCTTGTAACTTCATCTTTTCAACTTATATCTAGTAAATGATTATCTTATGCATGACAAGGATTTTCAGAAAAAACGTTGAGACAAGGTTAGATATATAAGATCACCTTGCAATGATATTTTATACAGTTATAAAACTGGAACTCTGTGTATATTATACATGTCAGAGGATTTCAAAGATTTTGAAAAGTATATATGTATATATATACTGAATATTTTGCGACTTGGTCGCGTTACGATATCAACTTGGTTCATTTCTTCTTGACCAAGACTTTCATGAGTACTATGAGAATGCTCATATATTGTTAATTATTGTACATATTATTTCGGTGGGCTTGTTGCTCACCCTTTCTTTCTTCTTTCATCACACAACAACAGATAGACAAGATGAACAAGATCAAGCTCCCAATTCATGAGCGGTTAGGAAACGTTCCGCAATTTCCTATAGGCGTTGATATCGTTGGAGCTGAGGTAGGAACTACCAATAGGCTAGGCTTTCAACTTTTGTTGTGCCAGACTTATGTATATTTATGAATTGTAATAATGGCGAGAAATATGTAAATTTATTCAGAAACCCTTTTGAGGTGTAATGGATTATAATTGTGGAATAAAATGATTTGTGTTATTTTGGATATTCATCTCTGAGACTATAACTTGTGGTGTGTGTGTATATTGTGGGGTCACAGTATGCAGTAGTTGGTTGATTATTAAGATTGAATATTATTAAGGGAAATGAAACTCGTGACAACCCGGATCCCCGACCCTAGATTTGGGGGTGTTACATCAGTTATGATCGTGCGGGTAGATGATACGAGCTATATGGATTTAGATTAAGATATGATTAAGGTATAAGTCAACTAAATGAGTATCTTTCCTTGATAGATACGAATCCAGCAAGGTAGATCATGCCAATGTTAGAGAATTGTGATAAACTTGAGATAGATCGCGTATCAGGCAAGTTTTTCCCCTATTCTAAATCCAGAATAGTGAATTGCTTTACTTTATTCAAATTCTCAACTCGATAAATACTGATAATTCATGTTCACCAACACTGATACACAATTACTGTTCCTCTGATTATATTTTCATTTTTATTCCTGATTTCTCTTAAACATTGAATACTCTATTCATACTCCAATAGATTATGCAATACCTATATCCTGATATATATCTTGATGATTGAGATGACATCGAAGCATACTGATAGTTTCGGATGCTTTTTCTATGGACTGGATGGTTACGAGTAGGGTCAGGAATGAACTGGACCCTTGAATGAATTAAGGAGGCCAGAAATAAGCCTGGGTACCTTGTTATGACGTGGGTCTATGTGAATGGCATAGATCTGTACTGTATCTGACTGATCAGCAGATTACAGTACTTTGATAGTTGTGTCCAGTCTAGTTTATTAATAATCGCCAATAGCTTCCTTCATTATCCTTTGCAGAGATACATAGTTACACATACAATCAGATTACTGGTTCATTTAACCTTCTTAGAATACTGTATATATATTGTGGACTTGCTGAGCAATTATGGCTCACCCCTTTGTTGTTACTCACTTTATTTTTCAGTTTAGGTAGTGAATGAAACCTCTTCGTACCCGAGTGGTAAAAAAGCGAGTCAAGAAGCGGGACCCTCTGGCACCAAGGGTGCTAATCCCGATACAAGAAGAGAGCTTTGAACTTTCTGAGAAGGTGTAGTATAGATAGATGTAGTATGTATCTGAATAAAATAAATTTAGCTTTAAAACATGTTCAGATAGTTAGTTTGTAATAAAGAGAGTTCTATGAGACTTTAACTTGGGTTTGTAATAAAGATAGTGTTTTGTTCTTGTTTTCATACCTTAACCTTAAAGATCCTGGATAGAATATAAAGGGGTTGGATATATGTTTGTATAATTATGGTATAGGTTTATATTATGTTGGTAATTGGTAAGTAACCCCCAAGTCTAAACTACAGATTTGGAGGGCGTTACATATGTGCTTTCCATAATTTTCTTTTGTTCAAGCACATAAACTCTGTAGGAAATTCTTTCCAATGAATATCCCTGAAAAATTGCTTCAAAAACTTTAGAGTCAAATTTTGCCACATATTTAGAGTTGTCTTTTAGAACAAAACACTTTCTTCCAAACACATGCAAATGCTTTACAGTAGGCTTTCTTTTTGACAAAATTGAGTAAGGTAACTTGCCAAGATTTTCGTTGATGAGATATTTGTTTTGAGTGTAGCATGCAATGTTGAGAGCTTCTTCCCAAAAACTTGTTGGCAAATTGGCATCTTGCAGCATTATTCTAACAGCCTCAACTAGAGTTCTATTATTCCTTTCAACTACCCCATTTTGCTGAGGTGTCCTTGTAGCTGAGAACTCTTGAACAATACCGTTATCTTCGAAGAATTCTTTTAAAATTGCATTTATGAATTCTGTGTCATTGTCACTCCTCAATCCTGCTTCTGAATTTTCTTGATGTGTTCAATAATGATGTGTGAAGTTTCATCCTTTGAATGTATAAACTCTACCCATATATATCTTGAGCAGTCATCTACCATCACAAGTGCATATTTCTTTCTAGAAACAGATAAGACATTGACTGGTCCAAACAAGTCCATGTGAATAAGTTGTAGTGGTGCACTTATGGAATTCACAATTTTTCTTATATGACTAGACCATTTCATTTTGCCTTTTTGACAAGCCTCGCAAGCTTCATCTTGAGCAAATTCCAGATTTGACATATCTCTTACTAATTCTTTTTTCACCAAGGTATTAATTGCTTTGTAATTCATGTGAGAGAGTTTTTTGTGCCACAGTTTGTTTGCGCAATAGATGTCTTGGTGTAGAAGCAACATATACCATCCTTATTTGCTGAGTATAGATCTGCAACAAACAATCTTCATTTTCTTGCTCCTTTCAAAGCAACTTCATCAGTCTTTTTGCTGATAATTGAGCAGTCTCCTTTGTCAAATAAAATTTTGAATCCTTTATCTGTGAATTGACTAACACTCGGGAAATTCACCTCAAGACCAGCTACCAGTGCTACATCTTCAATGACAATATTCCCATAAATTAACTTGCCATATTCCATTGTGAATCCTTTGTTGTTGTCTCCAAAAGTCACCAATGCACCAACCATCTCTTTAAATTGTGATAGCAGGGCCTTATCACCTGTCATATGTTTGGAGCATCCATTATCAATGATCCATATGACTCTCTTCATTTTTTCCTGTACACAATAAGGATTAAGTGTGTTTAGCTACCCAAGCAGTGTTGGGTACTTTCTTCTTTTTAACAGAAGTTGCAGAAGTAGAATTTTATGACTCAGAAAGAACAGTGTTCAATAATTTATTTGCATTTTCCTTTTTAGCTGTAGATCCAATTTCAACTTCTTTGAGATCTACTCTCAGTTTATGACAGATTATCATCACTTTCGTATTGCAAGGAATGCAATCAAATTTGTCATAGAAGGAATAGGGATCTTCAGCCTTTGCTTATTATATTTGCATACTCCCACATTTAGCTTACTAACAGCCTTTTTACAAAGGTGAGTTGGGTGATTTATGGAGCCAAACTTTTGACATTATTTCCTAGGAGTATTTGCAATAAATGCAAAGTTGTTGCTCTTGTTCACTCTAATTTTTACATTCCTATTCTTCTTCTTCTTTCCTACATTATCAATCTTGATTGGTGTCTTAGAAACTTGATTGGCCATGGGGTTCTTCTTAATTTTAGCAGTAGGAGTGGTTTTTTCATTTTTCTTTTCATTGTCTTCATCTCAAAGTTATTTCTTGATGACCAACTCAACTTCACTGAAATTGACTTCACATGTCTTGAACAAAGGTGCATCAACTTTTCTCAGCATAACTGGGACATCTTGATCTGCAATTGTCTTACCTTTGTCACCTTCATTTTTCTTGTTACTATTCTAGGCATTATATTCCAAACCAATAGCTATATTAGCACATGGTTTGTTCTTCTCATGGTATTGTCTAACCAACTGAGATACATTTTTGAAAGACTTCAGTTTCACCTCATTTTTCTCCAATTTTTCCCTCAACACGGCTTCAATTTCATTTGCACACTTGAGCTTATTTTTCAAATATTCATTTTCTTGCTTGATAGTTTCAAGCTTAACAAGCTACAGTTCCAATTCTTACTTTTCAATCTCAAGATTCTCATTTTTTTTGACAGTCTACTAACTTCCTCAGTAGCTTCCACCATGCTTGTGTGGATATGAAACATCTTTACACTCATCTTTTCAACAGTTTCTGTATATTGGCTTGTATTTAAATCAATGGTAGTTAGAGTTGGTACCTCTGATTTTGATGAGGATAATTCTCCTTGATCAAGAGCCATAAGTGCATAATTTCTAAATTCTTCATTCTAATCATCTTCATCAGTGTCATTCCAACTCTTGCCTTTAGCTATGTAAGCCTTTCTCTGTTATTTCTTCAAGAGAGCTTTATAATTTGCTTCCAATCCCAGATAATCTTTATCCTTCTTCACTTTCTTTGGCTTCCTGCACTCAGTTGCAAAGTGGCCCAACTCATCAGAGTTAAAACATCTTATTTTTTATCTGTCAACAGATTCAGTTATGTAGCCACCTTTGCTAGCTGAATTAAATTGGGTTTTTGGTTTCCAGTTGTTGCTATTTGAGGGTTTTCCCATGTTCTTGAAAAACTTTGGTTTTTAACCCTGATGTTGGAGAATTTTCTAGCCAGGTAAGCCATTGATTGATCCATTTCATCTAGCTCGTCAAGGGTGTAGTATTCATCTTCCTCTAGCTCTAAAATAACTTATTTCTGAGGTCCCTTGTTCTTTTGCTCCACAGCATGAATGACTGGAATTTGAGCATCTTGTTCATCTTCACTTGTTTCACTATCATCGACCATTAGGGCACTGGATCCATCAACCACATGTCCTTGGTTTGCATGAATGATTTTCTTTGTAACATCTCAAACTCATATATTTTCAAGATCCCATACAAAACTTTCAGTGTTATTCTACTCAATTCTCTTCCTTCTCTAATAGCTAATATTTCTTGTTCAAGGTGGTCAGGAAGAGCTAGCAAAAAAATTAGGTTAACCTCCTGAGCTTCATAATATTTATCATGAAGTTGCAAGTCATTTATATATTTGTTGAATCTTTCAAAAACTTTAGTAATTCCTTCTTTAGGCTTGGCCATAAAACTCTCATACTGAGACGCCAATATTCTCCTTTGATTAGAACTTACTTCCTATGTACCCTCGCACAGAATTACAATCTTTTCCCAAATCTGTTCGGCTGTGTCACAGTTGACAATATCATTATACATAACATTGTCAAGTGATTCTATCAGTATTAGCCGTAAGCCACTGTCCAGAGAAATATTTTCCTTTTTAGGCTCTGTGTATTTTGAGGGGTCTTTAGGGGCAAGTGAGCTGGAATGACCATGTCTACATCAGTAGATTCATCAACCCTTTCCATGGGAATAAAAGGGCCATTCTTGAAAATCCGAATGTACATGAGATTGGCCATCCTTATGAATAGCATCATCTTTTTCTTCCAAAGTGTATAGTTGATTTTATCAAAGGCTGATATCTTGATACTACTTATCTTTTATGCACTCATTCTTCCAAGATCTGTATATGTTCACTTTCAGATTTTGCTCTGATACCACTTGTTAGATATTGAATGCAACACAGGGGGTGAATGTGTTTCTTGGATTTTTAGCCTTTTTAAACTTGTTTGGATTTTAGGTGAACAAAGCAGTTTAGATTTTGCAGAGATATTATGTTTACAGAAATAACTAACAAACACGGTATTTTCAAAACTCACTTAATTTGTATTAATTAAGTTGGTCTTGCTACAAATTATGGATTCTTAAGAAAGTAAGAACTCAGCTTCTATCTTGAGAGAATACAAGAAAATTTAGATCTGTTTTGTTACTTGTGAACTAAGGACCAGTGCATGCTTTATAGACTAGCAGCAGGGTTTACAAGACTTGCACTAAAATGTAATAAACTACTTTCTAAAGAAAAAAAATTCTATTTGCATTTCTAGCTTAACAAATCTGTGCAAAATTTTGCAGGTCTGTGACCACCCTTTGTCTAGTTAATCTTGGCCCTTGATCTTGTATTCTTCCAGCTACTTTTTAGACTTTTCAATCTAGTGAATAGATCATGTGTTGACTGATAATCTTGAATCTTGAACTTGTCTGCATTTTGTATTTGAGAAGTATGTCGAGATCTCCAGTTTGTTTTATAGAGAAGTTACATCTCGATAAGTATAATAACTTATTGAGAACTCTGAGTTCTCTATAGGTATACTTAATTTGTCGAGGTGTCTAGATTCTTGCATGTGAATTGACTTGTCGATATGTCTAAGATCTCTACATGTAGAAGTGACTTGTCGATATCTTTGAGATCTCTATATATTTATTTTGACTTGTCGATGTCTATGAGATCTCTATATGAGAAATTGACTTGTCGATATCTCCAATTCTTCACATCTTCATTTGACTTGTCGATATATTTGAGTTCTCTACATTCATAAATGGCTTGTCGATATCTCCAGTTCTCTATATCTTCATTTGACTTATCGATATCTCTGAGACTTTTCTATAAGCCATTTTAAACTTCATGAAAAGTCATTCTGGACTTCTTGACTGACCTCTCTATATAACTTGATATATGACTTGTCGATATCTTGACTTTGAAAATTTTCCATAGAACATTTTTATTCAAGCTTCTACACTTTTCTCTGAGGCATGATCATGGCTTGATCTTCTTCTAGAGTTTATTCCTTAGCTTGAATCTGTTCACAGAAAGATCCTCCATTCTAATCTTCTAACCTTTTTACAAACTCAAGAAATACAATACAAATACAAAATTGATTATCAAACAACTAAATCTTAGGGTTGTCAATGTGACTTAGTCTTGTTATTATACAGGCATGTCTTGCACAACAAACATTTCAAGTGCCAGTTTAATATTTGATATTAAATATTAATTTTAATTTGTGTTTCGCATGGATTATGAGTTTAATTATGTTCAAATACTAATTAAATTTTTTTAATCCCGGACTAATCCAATTTTTTTAATCTCGGGCCCGTGTTTCGCACGGGTTATCAACTATCTATACAAATAAGCGAAAACATATTCTAGTAGGACACAGAAGTACCAAATCTTGGTAATCACTATAAAATTATACAATTAATGTTTAAAATTTAATATAATTAAATCTTAACTAACACGAATTGATTTTTTCTCTCTGTAAACTTTGTTTTCACTTTAATTTACTATTTATTAGTGTTCATCAGAGTGTCGATTTACTTTTAAATAATCATATTAGTAAAAGTTAACATATTAAATTTATATAAGTGAAATAACATGGTACATCACTAAAATTTTACGGTAAAATTTCAGTTTACACTTAACTTTGATGTTTTTAACTACATAATTTAACAATAATTATTTATTATATTTCGATATGAGGTTCGCACGTGTTCAATTTTATGCAAATAACAAATAGATATTATTTTAATCTCGGATACCAACTAGTACTAGCATAATAGCCCGTGTTAGGCACGGGTTATTTTCTAGAATAGTTTTTATGCAACATATAATTTATAGTATTTTTGATTATTTTTCATCGATAAGTTATACACGGCTTACATATTTATGCTATAAGTTGAATCAATATCAATATGTATGATTTGCATGTAAGATGTTATCGATCTACACAACGTTATTAATTTAGCTCATTAAGCAAATTATATAATTTTTATTTATTTTGTATACTTTGTTATCTGGGTAGGTTATTCATTTACTTTAGATTAAAAAAGAAAAAAAAGTTAATACATAGAATGAAATCGTCAGTGTATCCCCAAGAAGTAAATTAAGAATTATTACATATGTTGAATTGTATTCGATTACAAATTTAAGCGAAATATTTATTGTCATGCACAAGAATATAAAATGGTTAAAAAAATCATGAGATGATTAACTATTTTATTATTAAAGTCACTATTCTAGTTAATAATCAATTTTTTTGTCCGTTAGATCATGGATCATGATTCCAACGGATTTGATTAAAGGAGAAAAATTATTAGCACACCGCTGTAATTTTTAGCAAAGTGACGGTACTTCACTAGTCGCTCCACTAAAAATTATAGCGGAGTGGTGGAAGATTTAATTACGGTGCCAAACACTGTATCCATACTTATCCATTTGCTTGATATCTACTTTCACCCTTATTCATCCCCAACCATCAATTATTATTTCACTATCTACCAACACTAATTACATCAGTCCAATATTTAAATTTCAATGGATAATGGTTCTGTTGAAAAGAAAATACAATGCTCACACACTACATACATATTTAGCGGGTGATATATAAATGAGTTCCTTTTTTGTATCAGGATATGTGGCAGAGAAGAAGGAGAGCGAGATTGTATATTGTATACTGTTATATGAGGTGTATAATTTGTTTTGTGATTTTAATTTTAAGGATGCTAATATGATTGTAGTATCGTAACAATATAAAAGTATAGTAGTATGATTGTAATATCTCCAACCACTCTGTTATAATTTTTAGAATAAAGAATTCCGGCTCGGCCCGGGAATAGAGGAGTTGTTGAGGCTCTACTATAAATTTAGCAGAGCAACAATCGTTCCACTAAAAAAAATAGTGGAGTGCTGAGATTTTTTAATCCTAACCGTTTCATTCATGATCAAACAACCAAAAAAATTGATTGTTGGTAAACTATCTCTCATAATCATGACCGATTTACAAGTACTCTTCTCAATTTAAAAAGTTTAAAAATTAATAATAAAAGTCATAAAACTTATAATTGTAATACTGAATAAGGTAAAACTTACACAAATGTTAATGTAAGTTGTTTTTTGACAAAAAATATTAGTTTTTTAAATATTGGTATCTAGGTTGATCTTATATCATTTAATGTCATAATTTATAAAATAAATAGTAGATGTGAGGTTATTTTGATCATTTTAAACTAAATAAAATGACTTATAAATTGTCAAAAGTACATCGCTCATCGATTAATATCCGATATTTAATCTTATATCTTAAATTTAATCTTTCAAAATTAACTTCTTCAATAATTGTTGAGTGGCATTTATGACACTTTATAATGCTCTATTAAGCTTTGAATTGATGAGTTTGTACACAAGTTGTTAAGTGTTTTAACGTGTTTCTAGTGTTTTTGTATTTCAGATATTATCTAGGTAATCAGGTGAATTATCATTGTTTTGGTGCTAATTTGGTGTCAAGGTGGTGTTGGAATAAAAGCTCGTGGAAAGCCGACTCGAAGCAGCAAAGAAAATCAGAAATCTGAAGTTTTTTCCAGAGGTACGGTGCGCCCGCGCTGGTCAAGCGCACGGCCGCGCCAGGATGTCATAAAGGCAGCGCGCCTGCCCTAATAGCGCGCGCCCGCGCCGGTGCGAATTCAAAGAATCCTGATTTTATTATAATTACAATTGGAGGACTTCTGGATTACATGGGGCTGCTATATATATTCAAATAAAGGACGTTTTCAAGAGAGAGACATATTAGAGCGCAAGGAGAGCCGTAAGAAGTCCGTTTTAGCACGGATTCAACAAAGACGAAGAAGATCTTGTTTTTACTTGTGAATCTTTGTTCTAAGTTGTAACTTGGATGCTAGTTTTCTTATTTGTGAACCTTACTTGTAACACCCTCAAATCCAAGGTCGTGAATTCGGGTCGTTACGATCACTTATTAGTTAAATAATTCTCTTTTCACAATATTACTCGACCTTTTATTCAAACTCACACACACACAGGTTATATGCTTGGAAACAGTATCAAATAAATCATATCCACTTATCTACCTGACGGGGCTGGCGTACAAAAAGCCTACGGAACTCACGAGCGTTCCTTACCCGCCTACGGATAGCAGTCCTGGTCTGATCCATGCTGGTAGTCTGTTGTGATATGATATATAAAAGCAAGGGTGAGCATTATAACTCAGCAAGGTATATATCCCCATAATTAAGTATGTAAGGATAAATAAAACCAATAATTATACTTTGTATCTCCAAAGCGTTCTGAAAGTTTATATGCTTGTCAAATTTATAATATTCTCAAAATCAACTACAATAGTATATCCACTGAATACTTGTATTCATCTTTTTCTCAAAATTATTTTATACTCGTACTCATTTTATTTCAAAATCTCAAGATGTTACTCGAACCTAGATTCTCAAATGGGTGTGATATATATTCCTCAACATCCCAATTTAAAAATCAGCCTTATCGGCAGATTTCTCAAATGGATTTGATATATATTCATCAATATCCTTGTTTAAAACTCAGCCTTATCGATTCTCTGTTGTATATTTCACAACAGTTTTTCCAAAATGGAAGAAAGGGACTATACTAGAATAAACCACGTATCGGTGATCAGCCGAATACGAAATTTTCTCTACTAGTAGAAGGAATACAAACCTAGCCGCCTTTGGGCTCATCAAGACACTACACGGTGGTTTCCCATTGTCGTGCAAGTCCAAAAGTCAATGGTCATATAGAACATATAACCGTACAATGCGCCACTCCGCGCTTGCATAATGCGCCACTTCGCGCCTGGTCACTGCCCGATACCACTCCGTGTCGGGAAGGCCACATTCCAGTCCCAAAACAATTATATCGTTTGCTCAAAATCCTTTTTCGAAGGAATAGGTCGTTAAAAGTTGACCTATAAATAAGATGATTTATTCATCACTTTTAACTCAATTAATCTTTGGGAGTTGTCGGGGTTTTGAATTTAAAATCATTTTCAAATCCCTATCTGTAGTAGGGTGACACATATATTACTCACTTGTTCTTTATTTAATGAGGAAGCAAAACTCTTATGCATCTAGACTAAGTTCCCTAAGGTTTGATACGTTTCAAATGATTAATCTCTTTCAAGAGTTTTGAATAATTTAGAAAGTACATTTGGGAACTATATCTATTTTTAAATAAGATTTTAGAAGTCCGAAGATATTAAATATCTAAGGTCTTATAATAATTTAAGAGGGATTCAATGAATTGATAAAATCTTATAATTAAAACATCTATGTATAAGGTTAAAGTACATTTGGGAACTATGTCTATTTTTAAATAAGGTTTTAGAAGTCCGAAGATATTAAATATCTAAGGTCTCATAATAATTTAAGAGGGATTCAATGAATTGATAAAATCTTATAAATAAAACATTTATGTATAAGGTTCAATGAATTGATAAAAACCTTATATATAAAATATCTCTGAATATGGTTCAATAAATGGAGACACATTAATCAAATAATCAAAACAGGATTTGGTATCCTATAATTGCTCTTTGAATAGTTAAATCTTTATTAAATAACGTGAAATGATTTATAAACTATTCAGTATATTTTTAAATACTTTCTGGATATTTAATAATCCCTTAAGTATCGCTTTATAAAATAATCAATCAAGTAAGGGTGTCCCTTAAATGAATAAACCAATATTTCTCGAAGTTTAAGTCAAAATCTCAATCGTTCGCTTGATATATATATTACGCGAACGTACTTTGTTTATCGAAATAGAAATCTTTCGCGTCCGGCTCTCTCCGGAATTTAATCGTTATTAAAATATCTCTGACTCCCATTATCATATATTATATTTGAAATACGTTTCAATTTCTCATACTCGTGTAAAACGAAATTTGTTTTCGTAAACAATCGCATAATTCGTATGCATTGATATCATAGACAAGCATATATATTTGAACTGTAAATCATCGAATCAATATCACAATCGTATATATATAGCATGGATCCTATGATATAGGGTTTCGAAAACTTGCCTCGAGTAATCGAAGTGGTATGGTCTCTGGTGTTTGGTTGGCGATCTATAAACAAGAATCAACGGTCTAAGTTAGTACGCGATTAACGTCTCGCTTTTATTAAGAAACTTTCGCAACTACTCAAGTATAACGAATCTTCAATCGTCACATTCTCAACACTTATATTATCACTTTATAACATGGTCGAGTTTTGAAATCAATCGTTCTCTTTAGAAAGTCCATTTCGAGTTTTAAGCTCGAACGTGAGAAAACGCGCGTCAAAACTAGGTTTTATGCGTTTCTCGCTTGCGCTCGCTTTACCAAAATATTTTTATAAAATCGAAAAATTAATATTTTCTCAAAATTCTTTCTGGACAGTCTTCTCTACTGTCATATCCATTTTTCATAATTTTTCTAGAATCTCGAAATTATTTTAAGTCCTTCAAAATCACCATGCAAGTGGACTTAAGTGCAGTTGGCTAATCGCAGAAATATTTTACACTAAAATGACCATAACTCCTAAACCGTAAATCTCATCATGATGATCTATACATGTATAGAAACTAAAAAAAAAAGATCTATCTAGTCATGGCAAGTGGTTTTCAAATTTTAATCACTTTCATGGCCGAATGTCCTGCAGAAAATAGATCAAGTGCAAGAATACCCAAACTCAATTTCTACTACTTGATCTTAACACAATCACTACCTATAACCATCATAAACACAATTACTTCTCAAGATCCACCCACATACACCTTATATGCTCTATCTATTATCACATACATGGATTACAACTCAACATCTCAAGCCTTTAGCAATAACATAATCAATACAAACACAATCCTTTGGATCTTAACACTACAACAAACATAACTCTTAAATCCAACCATAAAACCTTAAAGGGTTGAAAGTTATACCTTCTTGGACACTAGGAAGGTTAGTGGTAGGATGATTGAGGCTTGGTTTGCTTAGAAAACACTTAGAAGGGCTAGATCCTTAAGAAACAAAACCAAGAAACAAGTTAGAATTTCGGAGTTACTTTTCAGCACCTCATTCAAACATTTTTATAAAATTGAAAAATAATAATTTTCGGCTGAAATTTGGTACGAATCTTACCCATGATATATAGAAGCTATGATAAAAAATTCATGATATTTGAATGAGTATATTTTGAGTTATGAATTTTTCTTTCTCCCTTGCTCAAAAAATCCGAACTGCTGGAATGAAAAATGGGAGAGCTTTAAGTGAGGGAAAAGGGGTTGTTTTCTTTTGTGGCTAAAGTGTGGGAGTGTATAATGAATATATGGGATGTATGCAGAAGATTTGACAATAATTTGGCAAAGTTATGGGTTGGTTAGATTGTGTGGTGAAGTGAGAAAAGGGAGAAGTATGGCTTGTGTACTTGTTTGTCTACCATCACTATTCAACACTATTCCACTAACTATTCTAGTTAACTTCTAATCATCTAGTTACACTCCTAACTACTATTTAGGACTTGGTTATGCATGGCCAACTTGCATGGGATTTAATTTCTCATTCGTTTATTTATCGTAAACGCAATCGTCGTTCCATTCCGATAGTTTCCACGTATAACGACTTGTTTCGTAGCGATTTGTTTTATAGCTTATAATCCTATAACCAATTCCATTCCTTCTCTTGATCATAGAAACACCTTGATATATTATTTATTTCACGTAGTATTCCCGGTTCTACGGCATTCTTTACGGATACAAAAACACGTAGTATAATCATCAATCTTCGAATTCCGTCGGCTTTTACATTCACTTATTTTCCTTGATAAACAAGAATATGATCTCGGATTCTCAAAATTCCACTATTTATTTTATGATGATCCCCATACGTATTACTTAATCAGCTCAAGTTACTATTCATAGAAGTTTTTAATATATTACAAAAATCAGGGTTCTTACAGTCTCCCCCCCCTTAAAAGGATTCCGTCCCGGAATCAACTCACAAATAGATGGGGGTACCTTTCTCGCAGGTGGCTCTTTAATTCCCAAGTCGACTCCTCGACCTTGGGATATCTCAACAAGACTCTAAATAGCTTGACACTCTTATCCCTGAGTACTTGCTCTTTTCAACCAATGATTTCAACTGGTTGCTCAATGTAGGACAGATCTAGTACTTACTAATGTTTCACTATATTCTTGGTATCCGCATTATACTTTCTCAACATTGGCACATGAAAAACACTATGAACCTGTTGAAGGTTTGGAGGTAAAGCCAATTCGTATGCCACGGTTCTATTCGTCACAAAATCTCAAAGGACCCATATATCGGGAACTCAGCTTCCTTTTTTTTCCAAATCTCATCAGTCCTTCCCATGGTGACACTTTTAAAAATACCTGATCACCCACTTCATACTCTCTGTCTTTTCGTGCTAAGTCGGCATATTTACGCTGTCGATCTTGGGCTGCCGCTAAGCATCCTCTGATCAACTCAACTATGTCCCTCGTTCTTTACATTAAGTCGGGACCTAGTAACTTTCTTTCACCAACTTCATCCCAGTACAAGGGTGAATGGCACCTCCGACCATACAGCGCCTCATGTGGGGGCATTTCTATACTCGCATGATAACTATGATTGTAGGAAAACTCTATCAAAGATAGGTGTTCATCTCAATCACCTTAAAAATCAATTACACAATTTCTCAACATGTACTCCAATGTCTGAATGATTCACTCACTTTGTCCATCGGTTTGGGGATGGTATGCAGTACTCACATTCAGTTTGGTTCATAAGCATTCCTGAAAGCTCCTCAAAAAAATCTGGAGTTGAATCGGGGATCTCTGTCAGATACGATAGCTACAGAGACTCCATGTCTTATCACAATTTCCTTGATGTATAGCTCTGCTAATCTATCCACCATGTAGGTTTTCTTGATTGGAAGAAAGTATGCTGACTTGGTCAGTCGATATATAATTACTCATATTGCATCACGGTTAGCCTTAGCTCGGGGAAATCCTACCACAGAATCCATGGCTATTTGTTCCCACTTTCACATCGGAATTCCTAAGGGTTGTAGGAGTCCCCTCGGCCGTTGATGTTCCACCTTCACTCTTTAACAGGTCAAACACTTACTGACCCAATTGGCCACGTCTCTTTTCATGTTGGGTCATCAATAATATTCCTTTGGATCTCGGTACATCTTGGTACCTCCAGGATGAATTGAATATCTACAATTATGTCCTTCGCGTAAAATTTCATCTTTTAATTCTCGAACATTCGGAATCCAAATCCAGTTCACATACCTCATAATTCCCTTCTCATCTTTCTCACATTTGACTTCTTCTCAGTCAAACATTCTCGCTCTTCATTCGTCTTCTCTTCCTAACAATGTCCCATCTTTTCTAACAATTCTGGTTCTAATTTGATCTCAAATAGTCCATCAGTCCCTTTACTGGTGACTTCGCCTCCATCTCCATCTCCTCGATTTCTCTCACTAGTTCCTCCGGCGTTGTCAACATCTTGAGTCTCTCTTTACTACTAAGGGCATCGGCCACCACATTGGCCTTCCCTAGGTGATATAAAATCTCATCGACATAGTCTTTCATCAACTCTAACCATCTCCTCTGTCTCCTGTTGAGTTCTTTCTGAGTAAATATATACTTAAGGCTCTTATGGTCAGTGTAGATCTCACAATTTTCTCTGTATGGATATTATCTCTAATTTTTCAAAGCAAAACTATTGCTGCTAATTCTAATTCATGAGTAGGGTATCTTACTTCATATTCCTTCAGCTGCCGTGAGGCATAAGCAACCACTTTCCCATGCTGCATGAGCATGCATCATAATCCTTTATGTGACGCATCTCTATAGATCACAAAATCACCCTTTCCATCGGGCAATGCCAGCACGAGGGCTATTACCAAACTCCTTTTCAATTCCTGAAAACTTTCCTCACATTTTGCATTCCACACAACCTTTTCCGTTTTGCAAGTAGGCCTAGTCAAAGGTCCTGATATCTTAGCGAAATCCTGTACGAACCTCTCATAAAATCGGTTAATTCCCAAAAAGTTCCTACTTCCGTAGGTGTGGTTATTCTTTCTCATTGGAATACTGCCTCAACATTGGTAGGGTCAACTAACACTCCTTCACTGCTCATCAATTGTCTTAAGATCTGAACTTCATTTTTCCAGAATTCGCACCTTGAGAATTTGGCAAACAACTTTTCTCTTCTCAATGCTTCTACCACTATCCTCAGATATTCCGCATGTTCTTCTTCCGTTTTAGAATAGACTAAAATATTATCAATAAAAATAATGACGCACACTTCCAAATACTTTTTTAACACTTGATTCACAAAGTCCATGAAAGCTACTGGGGCATTCTTTAGCCCGAACGACATCACCAAGAACTCATAATGTCCATACCTCTTGCGAAATACGGTATTTGTCCCCTGTTTTAATCTTCAGTTGGTGATATCCCATTCTTAGATCGATTTTCGAAAAGTGTACCATTCCTTCAAGTTGGTCAAACGAATCGGCAATTCTAGAGAGAGGGTATCTGTTCTTAATAGTCAGCTTATTCAGTTCCCTATACTATGTGCACAATCGCATACTGCCATCCTTCTTTTTGACAAACGACATTGGTGTGCCCCATGGTGACACATTAGGCCTCATCATTCATTTGTTCAACAGTTCTTGCAACTGTGAAGTCAATTTTTTCATTTCAACCGGGGCTAGCCTATATGGGGCTAGCCTATATGGGGCTTTTTTAAACTGATGTCGTTCCTGATGCTAATTCGATAGCGAACTCTATCTCTCGGTCAGGTGATAATCCTGAAAGGTCTTTGGAAAACACATCCTCAAATTCGTTAACAACTGGTATTTCACGTACATCGGGGCTTCTCTCTTGGTACCCGCCACATATGCTAAATATGCTTTGCTATCTTTCCTCAATAATTGCTTCGCTTGAGCAATATTCAAAAATTTCTGGGTCTGACGCTGACCCTTAATCACAATTTCCTTGCCGTTAGGTATTCGGATTTTAACTTTCTTTCCTTTATAATCAATCTGGGCACCATTGCTCGACAACCAATCCATTTTTAAGACCACACCAAATTCTCTCGGCCTGAAAGGAATTAAGTTCAACTTAAAGTCCTTCCCTCCTAGTTCCCACTTGCAGATTAGATGAATCGCATTAATTGGAACAACCTCTCGATTTACTATTTCTATTCGCAATAATTCTCGCGTTGGAATCACATTAAGTTTTAACTTGGCCAAAAATCTCGTGATATAAAATACTTAGTTGCTTCAGAATTAAACAGAATATTTACAGTAACCAAATTGAGTAAAAGGTTACCTGCTATCACGCCCTAGCTGGGTTGGGGCAGTTACTAGAATAATGTCCTGGTTGGTTGCAATTAAAGCACCTCAGTAGCTCTTTTCCCAAATTACATACCCCGGGATGTTTCTCCCCACATGACTTATGATCTGGTAGGGGTGACCGAAACTGGTTATGAAACGTAGTCTTATATTGACCACCTCCCTGGGCGATACTCTTGCTTACCGGTTCGCTAAACCTGGTACCCACTGCGGGTTAGGACACCGCTCCCCTCTCAGTTGTAATCGGAAACTTCTGTTTATCGCTCTGCCGCCTTGGCTACTGAACTCCTCTTCTTGCTATCTTCCTCTTTTTGACTTTGCTCACTCTCTGCCTCTACAATCGAGGCCTTTTTGCACATAGTCTGTTATCTCAAGTAATGACACTCAGTCCTGAATCCATTGTTTCAGCCCTTGCTGAAATCTCCTTGCCTTTTTCTCTTTCGTGTTCACAAACTCCGGCACGAATCTCGACAGTTTAATAAATTTGGCTTTGTACACACCCACTGACATCTTATCTTACTTAATCTCTAGAAACTTCAACTCCATCTGAGGCACCATAAACCTGGGAAATACTTTTCCCCATGTGATAATCACATCAGTCTATAGGGTTCCTTTAGGTTCCCACTAATAATTTGCTTCTCCTTTCAACATATAATTGATGAACACAGTCTTTTGCGTCTCTTCTATGGGCACTATCTCAAAGCTCTTTTCCATTTCTTTCAGCCAAGCTCTGGCCTTAACAGGTTAGCAGTCCATTGAAATTTCTGGGGGTTTTAACAACTTAAAGGCCTTAAAGACATTAGTAACTGGAACATGATCAACCTGGGTTGAGGGTGACAATTTAAATTCTATCGAATAAGATTCATAATTTGGTCCATGGGGTTTCCGCTCTAGCCTTCCCCCTCGTTAGTATCCATAGTTTCTTCTTCATTGTAATCCTCTAAGTTGAATTTATTATATTCGACTTCCTCGTGTTCTTGGTTATTTTGGTTTACCAATTCAGCAGGGTTTGCTCTAGTTTCCCAATATGTCGGGGTGGCATCGTTATGCTAATATAAAAGATCACCAATATAACATTATTCGCGTCTCTACTCATTATGTTAAAGTCGCTTAATAACTCGCTTTGTCACAAATACATTCTTCATTCCTCTTTAGTTACTCGTAACGTTGTTCTCACGTACCTGATTTGATGCTTTAACAAAAGACGACATCCTGTCAAGAATATACACGTAGCTCCTAGTGATATCCCACTCTTGGAATTCTGCGTCAGACTTATTGGTCTTCTCCTCCAGTAGTTCGGAGCTTGCTGCGTTGATTGCAGGAGCATGAAACTTTTCAGAAATTATTCTGTCGATTCTCGCTTTCCGTGCCGAACCATAATGGCTTAACGGATGAAATGATTTCGTATTATCGCATAGCATTCTCATCTTGGGACACGCTAAAATCTTCCTTATAAGACATAGATTCCTCAATGGTATAGCGAATACCCTTCTTGGTAGAATCGTTGTTCGTCATGTATTGAACCCTTATTATCGGAACAATACTTTCAACCAATTCAGGTAACGCAATAACCTTAATAGTAAAAGAATTAAGCATCTTGATTCTTGCCTAATATGTCTCCTCAAGGACACTCTATAAAGAGCTATGAGTGGCAAGACTCGGGTTTTCCAATCAACCCATGGTATTGGGGTATCATTTTCATCCCGCTTTCTCCGGAGACTTAGCTCCACTTCTATATCAACATTATAAAAATCATGTACAATTTTCTCCTTTCCTCATTCTGTCGATCTTAAACGATTCCATCAATTTCCGTATAACACTTCACATAAACACTTCAACATAACTCCTGGTAGTCCATCAACAAACTCTATCGGCTCAACTAATGGACTCTCTTTTGCATATAACTCTTAGCACTCTTTTCTCTGAGTGCTACAACTCATTCTCTTCCCTTAATGCTGGCTTTTCAATCGACTGTTAATAACTTATAACCTTTGGCTCTGATACCATTTATGTAACACCCCCAAATCCAAGGTCGTGAATTCGGGTCGTTACGATCACTTATTAGTTAAATAATTCTCTTTTCACAATATTACTCGACCTTTTATTCAAACTCACACACACACAGGTTATATGCTTGGAAACAGTATCAAATAAATCATCTCCACTTATCTACCTGACGGGGCTGGCGTACAAAAAGCCTACGGAACTCACGAGCGTTCCTTACCCGCCTATGGACAACAGTCCTGGTCTGATCCATGCTGGTAGTCTGTTGTGATATGATATATAAAAGCAAGGGTGAGCATTATAGCTCAGCACGGTATATATCCCCATAATTAAGTATGTAAGGATAAATAAAACCAATAATTATACTTTGTATCTCCAAAGCGTTCTGAAAGTTTATATGCTTGTCAAATTTATAATATTCTCAAAATCAACTACAATAGTATATCCACTGAATACTTGTATTCATCTTTTTCTCAAAATTATTTTATACTCGTACTCATTTTATTTCAAAATCTCAAGATGTTACTCGAACCAAGATTCTCAAATGGGTGTGATATATATTCCTCAACATCCCAATTTAAAACTCAGCCTTATCGGCAGATTTCTAATATGGATTTGATATATATTCATCAATATCCTTGTTTAAAACTCAGCCTTATCGGTTCTCTGTTGTATATTTCACAACAGTTTTTCCAAAATGGAAGAAAGGGACTATACTAGAATAAACCACGTATCGGTGATCAGCCGAATACGAAATTTTCTCTACTAGTAGAAGGAATACAAACCTAGCCGCCTTTGGACTCATCAAGACACTACACGGTGGTTTCCCATTGCCGTGCAAGTCCAAAAGTCAATGGTCACATAGACCATATAACCGTACAATGCGCCACTCCGCGCTTGCATAATGCGTCACTCCGCGCCTGGTCACTGCCTGATACCACTCCGTGCCGGGCAGGCCACATTCCAGTCCCAAAATAATTATATCTTTTGCTCAAAATCCTTTTTCGAAGGAATAGGTCGTTAAAAGTTGACCTGTAAATAAGATGATTTATTCATCACTTTTAACTCAATTGATCTTTGGGAGTTGTCGGAGTTTTGAATTTAAAATCATTTTCAAATCCCTATCTGTAGTAGGGTGACACATATATTACTCACTTGTTCTTTATTGAACGAGGAAGCAAAACTCTTATGCTTCTAGACTAAGTTCCCTAAGGTTTTGATACGTTTCAAATGATTAATCTATTTCAAGAGTTTTGAATAATTTAGAAAGTACCTTTGGGAACTATGTCTATTTTAAATAAGGTTTTAGAAGTCCGAAGATATTAAATATCTAAGGTCTCATAATAATTTAAGAGGGATTCAATGAATTGATAAAATCTTATAAATAAAACATCTCTGTATAAGGTTCAATGAATTGATAAAAACCTTATATATAAAATATCTCTGAATATGGTTCAATGAATGGAGACACCTTAATCAAATAATCAAAACAGGATTTGGTATCCTATAATTGCTCTTTGAATAGTTAAATCTTTATTAAATAACGTGAAATGATTTATAAACTATTCAGTATATTTTTAAATACTTTCTGGATATTTAATAATCCCTTAAGTATCGCTTTATAAAATAATCAATCAAGTAAGGGTGTCCCTTAAATGAATAAACCAATATTTCTCGAAGTTTAAGTCAAAATCTCAACCGTTCGCTTAATATATATATTACGCGAATGTACTTTATTTATCGAAATAGAAATCTTTCGCGTCCGGCTCTCTCCGGAATTTAATCATTATTAAAATATCTCCGACTCCCATTATCATATATTATATTTGAAATACGTTTCAATTTCTCATACTCGTTTAAAACGAAATTTGTTTTCGTAAACAATCGCATAATTCATATGCATTGATATCATAGACAAGCATATATATTTGAACTGTAAATCATGGCATCAATATCACAATAGTATATATATAGCATGGATCGTATGAGATAGGGTTTCGAAAACTTGCCTCGAGTAATCGAAGTGGTATGGTCTCTGGTGTTTGGTTGGCGATCTATAAACAAGAATCAACGGTCTAAGTTAGGACGCGATTAACGTCTCGCTTTTATTAAGAAACTTTCACAACTACTCAAGTATAACGAATCTTCAATCGTCACATTCTCAACACTTATATTATCACTTTATAACATGGTCGAGTTTTGAAATCAATCGTTCTCTTTAGAAAGTCCATTTCGAGTTTTAAGCTCGAACGTGAGAAAACGCGCGTCAAAACTAGGTTTTTATGCGTTTCTCGCTTGCGCTCGCTTTACCAAAACATTTTTATAAAATCGAAAAATTATTATTTTCTCAAAATTCTTTTTGGACAGTCTTCTCTACTGTCATATCCAGTTTTCATAATTTTTCCAGAATCTCAAAATTATTTTAAGTCCTTCAAAATCACCATGCAAGTGGACTTAAGTGCAGTTGGCTAATCGCAGAAATATTTTACACTAAAATGACCATAACTCAACATCTCAAGCCTTTAGCAATAACATAATCAATACAAACACAATCATTTGGATCTTAACACTACAACAAACATAACTCTTAAATCCAACCATAAAACCTTAATGGGTTGAAAGTTATACCTTCTTGGACACTAGGAAGGTTAGTGCTAGGATGATTGAGGCTTGGTTTGCTTAGAAAACACTTAGAAGGGCTAGATCCTTAAGAAACAAAACCAAGAAACAAGTTAGAATTTCGGAGTTACTTTTCAGCACCTCATTCAAACATTTTTATAAAATTAAAAAATAATAATTTTAGGCTGACATTTGGTACGAAGCTTACCCATGATATATAGAAGCTATGGTAAAAACTTCATGATATTTGAATGAGTATATTTTGAGTTATGAATTTTTCTTTCTCCCTTGCTCAGAAAATCCGAACTGCTGGAATGAAAAATGGGAGAGCTTTAAGTGAGGGAAAAAGGGTTGTTTTCTTTTGTGGCTAAAGTGTGGGAGTGTATAATGAATATATGGGATATATGCAGCAGATTTGACAATAATTTGGCAAAGTTATGGGTTGGTTTGATTGTGTGGTGAAGTGAGAAAAGGGAGAAGTATGGCTTGTGTACTTGTTTGTCTCCCATCACTATTCAACACTATTCCACTAACTATTCTAGTTAACTTCTAATCATCTAGTTACACTCCTAACTACTAGTTAGGACTTGGTTATACATGGCCAACTTGCATGGGATTTAATTTCTCATTCGTTTATTTATCGTAAACGCAATCGTCATTCCATTCCGATAGTTTCCACGTATAACGACTTGTTTCGTAACGATTTGTTTATCGCTTATAATTCTATAACCAATTTCATTCCTTCTCTTGATTATAGAAACACCTTGATATATTGTTTATTTCACATAGTATTCCCGGTTCTACACCATTCTTTACGGATACAAAAACACGTAGAATAATCGTGAATCTTCGAATTCCGTTGGCTTTTACATTCACTTATTTTCCTCGATAAACAAGAATATGATCTCGGATTCTCAAAATTCCACTATTTATTTTATGATGATCCCCATACGTATTACTTAATCAGCTCAAGTTACTATTCACAGAAGTTTTAAAATATTACAAAAATCAGGGTTCTTACATTACTCGTGTTTCGTACTTGGTTTTGTTATTTAAGTATAAAGACTACGTTTGTTATACCATGTTTTCATCAGAACCCACATTAATGATGAGTCCGATTATGGGCTAATCATTATCGTGGGGTTCTAACGGATTTATTTATGGATTTCTTTAGTTAATTTGTTTCGATGCCTTAGTGTGTGGTGATTGTATGATAACCTAGTATTGGTTGTGCGTATTCGTCTTATGAGCATCGCGAACTTATAAGATAGCTTGTTAATCTTTAATGAAGTGACAGTGAATTTAAGGATTTAGAACTTGCCATGCTAGCGTAGGTTCATGTGTTATTGTTATGCATGATTCGTAGGTAATTTTAACCATCTTACTTGCCCTGTGTAATCATGATAGAGAACTTGTACTTAAACCGTTATGTTGTCAAATTATATAGACATATAGGGTCTTAATATAATTAGTGTCTATTCAGCTTCTATCTTTTTTGTGGATATCTGATAGTATGTTATTCATGCAATGAAAGTTGGCGTTTAGTAGTTCCGTGTTATCTCATTAGTGTCATTACTATTACATGCTAAGGTTAAGAACAATAAGGCTATTAAATGAAGTATTTAATGAAGTTAGAATCCCATGTTTGTCTCATATAATATACAACCCTCTTTATTCTCGTAGTTATAATTGTTAGTTAAATTCTGAGTTATAAAAAACCTCAGTTTGTTATCGTCTTAGCATTGAATAATAACCATACATTGTTGCTTAAGTGCATAAATTAATTAGTTAACCAAAGCCAGTCTCTGTGGGAACGTATCTTATTTATATCTTATACTACTTGCGAACTCGTATACTTCTGTGTAAATTAGCGCATGTTTAGCGACTAACAAGTTTTTGGAGCTGTTTCCGGGGACTGCAGTATTAATTTTTAGTTTATGTATTTTCCATCAATGGTCGTTAAAGTTCATTGACTCGGACATTGTTACTTATCTGTTTCCTACGCGTTCGCGTACTCGTAAGAGAACACTGGATAAAGCCGAGGAAGAAGTTGTGGTGGTTCGAAAGGAAGTTTTTGAAGAAGAAAAGAAGGTAGAAGAAGAAGAAGAGAAAGTCGAAGAACCATTTTTAGTAGTGATGGGAGATCAAGCAGAAAATCCTAAGGCTCTGATGGACTATTCTCAGCTGAAGATCAATGACATTCAATCAAGCATCATCAGACCAGCCATCAGGGCTAACACTTTTGAGATTAAGTCAAGAACAATTCAGATAATACAAAACTCAGTTCAGTTTGGGGGTTCTCCTACTGAAGACCCCAACATGCACATCAGGGATTTCATCGAGATCTGCGATACTTTCAAGTTCAATGATGTGACTGAAGATGCTATCAAGTTGCGACTCTTCCCATTCTTTCTAAGGGATAAAGCTAAGTGTTGGTTACATTCTTTATCAGCAGGGTCTACACCACTTGGGAAAAACTTGCTCAAAAGTTTCTCACTAAATTCTTCCATATGGCGAAAACTGCTACAATCAGGAATGCTCTTACTCAGTTTGCCCAGCAAACTGGAGAATCTCTATGTGAGGCATTGGATCGATATAAGGAGATGCTAAGGAAGTGCCCACACCATGGAATGCCTGATTGGATGATTATTAACTGTTTTCACAATGGATTGGGTGCTACTTCTAGACCCATGCTCGATGTAGCATCAGAAGGAGCCTTGTGGGCTAAGAGATATGATGAAGCTTATGAATTGATTGAACTGATGGCTCCTAATGAGTACCAGAATCCTTCCCAGAGACTGACTCAGGGAAAAATAGCATGAATTATGGAGTTGGATACAACAACTGCAATAGCTTCCCAACTTAAGTCTTTGACGATGAAGGTGGACACTTTGGCCAATTATGGAGTTAATCAAATCGCTAGTGTTTGTGAGCTTTGTGCCCGTGCCCATGAGACTGATCGGTGCGCAATTTCTAGTGAATCAGCTCAGTTCGTAAGCAGCTTTCAGCGTTTGCAGCAACCTGTGCCATCCACTTATCATCCCAACAACCGCAATCATCCTAATTTCAGCTGGAGCAACGCTCAGAATGCGGTTCAACAGCCTTATCAGCAATATCCAGCTAAGCAATACAACCCCCTGGTTTTTAGCAACCGCAATATGCACCAAGACAACAACTCCAGCTAGAACAAGCTAATGAAAAATCTGAACTAGAGGAGTTGAAGCTTATGTGCAAGAGTCAAGTTATTTCTATCAAGACCTTGGAAAATCAAATTGGGCAAATTGCCAATGCCTTGCTAAATCGTCAATGTGGTATATTACCTAGTAACACTGAAGTGCCAGAAAGGAAGGAAGCTAAGGAGAAGGTAAAAGCAATCACTTTGAGGTCTGGAAAGGTTGCGAATCCCGAAAAAACTCAAGCGTTGACTGAAGAAGCTGGGGCTGAGAAAGAAGTAGAGCAACAGGAAGGAGAAGTGGAACCAAGGAAGACTATTGTTGAGCACACTTGTGGCGCCCTCCAAACCCGGGTCAGAAGTTTGGGGTCCACAACATATGAACTTGTATATAAGATACTATTTGCAATGACCCTGCTTTACACAACCACGGATTGCAACAGGTTAAAGTATGAAAACAAGCCACAACCTTAACTTTTATTACAATGTACCAAATCCCAACTAATTTAACTTACAACTGATAATAAAATTATTCTTACTATCTTACTATCTTTCTACCGAATGAAGCTCCCGCTAGCTCGATCCAACTCAACTGGAACCTTAGCCCGCACTCGGGACTGAGGAACTTCACTACCATCCATATCTTTTTCAACTGTAAAATATATAAAAAGATTCGCAAGAGTGAGCTAACTAGCTCAGCAAGTCATAATTACGATAACTGGGGCTAGACAATGATCAAATAAGATAATTCAGAGGAATCAAGTTTCTTTCCAACTAATTATTAGAATTGGATATTCATTTTTAAGTTTTAAAAACCAAGGTTAGGCTGCTGATCAGTCACGCACTAACCCCGAGCGAAGCACACAGCTCTGCTCTACGAACTGGATCCAAGGCACACATTGGCCTAATTCGACCACGAATCTGATCTGACCACGAATCTGGTCCACAAAAAGAAAACTATCCAATTCTAAAATAATTTAGTATAATAAACAATGTAATTCAATAAGCAAGATCATAATCAATAGCGATAGAGCATTGGTATAAAAGCGTAATGCAATTCTTGAGTATCACAAGGGTATATCATGGTATGTATAAGAAACGGTTTCCAGTTTGTAAAGGATCGGGTATTAGACCAGTGATGATTTCTCAAGGTATAGTTCTTTGATGTTATAAAGAATGGTTGGAGTATAAAAGTTTCTGTGCTTTCAAACAATTTTGTTCCAGTGTTTGGTGTTTGGTAGTTATACATTTGGGGAGTGGTATCATATTTGTGTGATTTGGTATCTGAGGATCAACAAAGGATGGTTTACAAAGAACAAGGCTTACGGCTCAAGATCAAGAAAATCAGGGTTCAAGGGTAAATAGTTTAAAGCACTTGCAATATAACCAAGAGTTATTTTGAATAAGAGTGACATGTTATGAAATAGTTCAAAAATAATTGCGATATATCTTGAAGAAAAGTTCGGAAGTACTTGCCTTACAGGGCTGTACAACTATTACTGATCAAATCTGAGCTGATTCTGCCGCTCAGGCTCTAACGTCCAATCACTAGATCACATTGGATTCGACTTTGATACTCAAGTTTCTCTTTTGAAACTCTACTGAGCTCGTCGACTGGCTACTAGGTCATCTTTAGTCCATCGTCCACTTTCAGTTTCCCGACTAGAACCTACAGGGTAGAAATACCCTACGTTAGACATCTAGGTATGCTTGACATATCCTCGATACCAATTTTACCCAACGATATTCAAACCCGACTCGTAATTATTTATATCATAATAACACACGCAACAAGTAGGGTTCACAATCTCGAAAATCGATTTGGTGTTTGTTTTCGGAAAATACATATACTCTTTATTTTACAAAATCAGGGTTATCGATTGGCAAAATATTTCATCACATCGTACTACCAAGTTCGTATAAAACACCCACATATATATGTATAGTCTCTCGATGTCCCGATATTCATCGGATACGTTCCCGTATTTACGTAATTCAGTTTCCCGAAAATCGGGCAGCGTCTCCTTTGTTTATCGAACTACCCGTCGAAACATCAATCGACGTCAATTCAACAACAATCCAATTTAAAACACGACAACCAATCACAACTCGTCAACTAAATTGCATACTCGACTTTAATGTAAAAATCAAATTCTTGTTTCAAAGATAATTTCACGAATTAATTTATTTATTTATATTAGGACTCAGAACCGCGTCATCACAGTCCACCGTCGGCTCGCCGAGGCTCATCACCGACGGCGGTAAAATCTGGAGGTTCCCCTAGTCCGGATTCCGATCGTAGATCTCACCGATAAATTTTATGAATAATTAGTACCGATAATTCATTTAATCACAAAATTTATTCGAATTTATTGATTCACGACATCACGAAAGCAATCATCGAATTGAATCGAAATCTCAAAACAAGTCTTCGAATTCTACAATCACAACAGCACAAACGGAATAACAGATTCGAGGCTACAGAGAGCAACGCCGATCACATGCCACCTCTTCGCCGGAAAACAGCGAAGGGCGGCGGCTGGGCACGGAGAAACAGACAGCAACCATACACAGCAACATCACCCACACAAAACACATACAACGCACGCACAGTATAACACATACATAGACCACCTCGCCAGAGAGAAGTCCGGCGGCGGCCAGAGGTGAAAGACAAGAATCGTAGGCGGAAATTACCGAAACAAGAAGGGCAGCCGGAAAAAAGTACCGAAAATGGAGCTCGACCTGGAGGGAAGAGCAAGAACATAGGAATTGCAGGAAGCAGAAAAACGAAGAGTAGAGGAGGAGGAGGAGAGACTGAGATAAAGAGAGAAAGACCGAGAGATTGTTTGAGAGAGAGACAGGATCGGGAGGAAAGAAAAAGAAATGCCAAATTTTTAGACTGCAGACACGTATCCAACAATTGTGATACGTGTCGTTTTTGTTTTTAACCGACTGTAATTACGTGTTTTATTCTGCCCCGAATTCATAATTTCTGAACCAAATTGTGTATAAAATAATTCCAGAAATTTACTAAAATAACCTTAAAAGGTTACAAATATCCCTAACTTAAATAAAACATACATTTTATAATTTTAAAATAATTTCTGAAACGCAATTTATACCCGATTTTAGCAATTAAACGAATCGACGCGCTTGTGGAATTAATCCCTAAAATTTCCAAAATGATTTTAAAATTCTCGAAATATTCCAAACATAAATAAATATGAGTTTCATAATTTTTGAAGAATTCTGGAATTAACTATGGATTTTACAAATAAAAGTAATCAGAAAATCATTTAAAGATAAATAATCAATAAAATATTGATTTCTCAATTTTATAAAATCCTACAAATAATCATTGTAATTATAAAATCATAAAAACCATTTTAGAGACACTTCAAATATTTATACAAATAAATTTTCGTTAAATCCACTTTAAAAGTGAAACCATTTAATATAATTCCTTAATTAATCACGCGGACAACCTGATACATCATAAATCACAAATAGATAATAATCAAACAACCCATAGCGGTCAAAACCAATGCACATATTTTATTTAATAATTTCCATAATAATCACATATTTAAATAATTCAAAAATATACGAGTCATTATATCCTTCCCCCCTTAAAAAGATTTTGTCCTCAGAATCTGATATAATTGCACAAGTGAGGATATTTGTCAAGCATATATGACTCTAGTTTCCAAGTAGACTCTTCTACTCAAGGATTTCAAACGTACTTACTATAGATATACACTCATTTTCAATGACTCGCCTTTAACGATCAAGAATTTGGATTGATCACTATGTGCAAAACAAACTTGGACAAGAGCCCCATTGGCTCCTGATCAATCACTTAATTCAAATCAAATACTTATCGCTTTAACTTTGACAGGCCAACCACATTATATGTACACATTGTTGTGACGGTAACATCAACTCATGAACAACTTTATCTATATTTATCAATATTTCGAAAATCATTCACTAATTTTAGGACTTAACCTGTCCCTTCTACTTAGACTTATCCAGTCTCTTTCAAGATGAAACTTGTACTAACACTACTGGTCCTATTTCTATACTCATATTCTCTCTCGATACAATTTCGCCTTTTTTCTTTGTCTACTCCGAGCTGCTTCAACCAATATTCCTACGCTCTTGGTGTGCTGAATTAACTTAGAATTTAACAACTTTCTTTCTCCCACTTTATCTCAATAAAAATGGGGACCTACACTTGCGTTCACATGAAGCTTATTAAAATGGCATTCTAAAGCTGACATCGATGATAAATGATCATTCCGGTGTTTCCTTAAAACTCAACCTCTCAACATATCTTACATTTCCTAAATCACTTCCGTACTTTGACTCTCCGCATAAGGATGTTAGGCGGTGCTCATTTTCAACTTGGTTTCTAAACATTTAAACATCTCTTACTATTTTTCATCAGTTAAAGTTGAAAAGTAGTCTCATATATCCACGTATTATCACCTTTAAGTATTTAAACTTCAGATTCCACTCTTTCCAATTCGTCTATTAACTCCTCGGTGGTCTTAATTACATCCAATCTTCTCTGTCGGCATAATGCATCTGTTACCATACAGCTTTGCTTAGGTAGTTGTTCATGGATCAATTCAGAATCTTTTGTTAACCTTAGTCAAAACTTCATTCTTGAAAACTCAACGTATAGTTGCTTTCCTTCTGATCTTTGGAGAAAAATCCTTGGGCATTCCACACAAACTTTTTTATTCTTTGAGTAGCTGAGGATGTTATCAATAAATACAGTTTGCTTATTTGAGTACTCCTTATACACCATGTTCCTTAATTCTTTATAGTCAACTGATACACTTGTTATTTCACATAATATCCCTGGGGCTGGTAATGCTCATAACTCATTTTAAATCGTAATCTCTAATATGTTCTCAAGTCAGATCTTAAGTTAATTCCCGAGACATAACATACTTCTTGAATTAGGTCTCGTAAGTAATCAATTCTTTATAGGGGTCACTTATTCTTAGTCGTTGTTTTATTAAACTCCCGCTAATTAGTACACAATCTCATAATTTTATCCCTTTTCTCCAACAACATCACTGGTACATTTTACGATTCACTTTTTGTAAAACTACTCCTTGGTCTGTCTTGTCCACTAGACCTTCGATACTTCGCCTTACTTTTTTTTTGACATGTCCAAAACTTCTTAATCCATTTCGAAATTTCCTTCTTATACCTGCTTATTACTATTTTTCTTTGAAATTTCCCATATATCTAGGCATTTCTTCAGTAAATCAAATACTTTATATTGTAAATTCTCTGTAGGATCTCATTTCTTAGTTCGTTTGCTTGTAGCATCCAAGTGCTAGAAGAAAACCTAAGAATATCGTGATTATTCTCCTGGGCGCATAGATTTCCTCTTACTAACTGCTAACATCATGATTTATTATCTTCTCTTGACATCTCCTTATCTTTCCCTTAACAACTTCGACTGAAAGGTCATACAATCCATCCTTGCTTTTTTTGGATTATGAACTCTGACTTCCAATTCCAACTTCAAAAATTCTATAGATAATTTTTCTAGTGTAGTTTCTATGTTTGTTCTCTCTATTTTGCTTCTCGCTTGCCATTATATTTGCTTTCCTAAAGGCGTCCGGAGACAGTCCGAGCTCAAGTTCCTCGTGAATACATACTTCAAACTCTTATGGTTCGTATAGATCTTACACCTTTCTCCATACCTATCATGTTTCCCAATCTTTCAAAGCGAATATTATTATTGCTAGTCCCAAATTATGAGTAGGATACTTCTGTTCATAAGGTTTCGGTTGTCTGGGTGCATATACAATAACTTTATTATATTGTATCAACACACATCCTACTCTCTTATAAGAAGCATCACTATCAATTACCAAATCTCCTTGATTCATTCAAAGTGATAGAGCAGGTGCTGTAACCATTCTTTCATTTATCTCCGCAAAACTTTCTTCACCCTTCTCCATTTCATATAACTTCTTGCTTTTCTTGGTTAGCTTCGTCCAAGATATTGCAACTTTCAAGAAATCTTGCACAAATTTCTGATAGTAACCGGTCCATGATAAAACTTTTTACTTTTATTCGTGTTTCTGGTTTCTTTTCATTCATAGTAACTTTAATTTCTGCTGAATCTCTTTTGATCTTCTCCCCATTGACTATTTATGCTAAGAACTATATTTCATACAACTTTTTTCTTCTCCAACTTCCCGGTTATCATTAAATGCTTTGCATGGTTCTCCGTTGACTTTAAGTGTTACACTCCAGCTTATCCAGATATTCCTTAAAGATTCTATCCATCAAGTTCAAATATTACTAGTATACTGGTTAATCCCAAATGGCAATACAAGAACAATAATTAGTTCTGAAAATTATCTTTGGTATATCCATAGGTTTAATCTTCAATTGGTGAAATACCAAGTCTTAAATCAATCTTATAAAAGTACTTTGCTTCTTTCGTTTGATCAAACAAATCATTGGGTTGCGATAACAGATACTTGCTCTTGATAGTAGACTTGTTGAGCTTCCGCTAGTTGATGCATAATCTCCTACTTCTATCTTTCTTATTAACAATTAATACCGGTGCACTTTATGGGGTACACTAGGTCTAATCGCTCCTTCTTCTAACATCTCTTGCATTTGCTTTACTAGTTTCCTCATTTTAACTGGTGCCATTTTGTGGAAGGCTTTGGTCACTGGCTTCGTTTCAAGTGTTAAGTCAATCGCGAGCTTCATTTCCCCATCTGGAGAACATTTTGGTAATTCGTCTGGAAGTATATCTTGAAACTATAAAATCTTCAAATTCTGTTTACTCCTGACTTCTATACATAATCACCATAGTGCTTACCTCTTGGTCACCGTAATCATTGCTAACAAATTCTTTACTCTCCTTCGTCCTTTACACCTCATCATATTCTCATTTGACGTCTTCAGGACTATCTTTTCATTACGACGGTTTGTCTGAGCATCACGCTTAATAGTTAATTCATTCCTTAGAATAATATCAAATCCTCACAAACTTATTGTCAAAAATCTCACTTTCACCATTGGTACTTACTTATGTAACAAATACACGTTCTTGAATTTGCTAGTCCTTTAATCATAATTTTATCAATTCAACGAGGTAAATCATCTTATCAACATTACCTTGGGGAATAAAAAATCAAGTTGCTTCCACATCTTCCGATACTTTAACGCATAAGGTATTCACAATAATCATCCAGGTCATCATGTCCGTATTCTGAATAACATACTTTACAGACAACTCGTAAACTCTCGTTCTGGGAGACGTATTCCCTATTGGAGTAGATTCCCTTGGCTCTTAGTGGATCCTTCACTGGGGCTAGTGATTGCAATCATTGTCATATGCCCTGGTCTCCTTTCCGTGTATAAGAGGTAGCATGAACTTTTTTCGCTTGGTTCATAATACGTTGATTTGTTTGAAAAACTTTTGCAAAGAACGACGGTATAACGAAATAACTAGAAGGATTCATAATTCAATAAACTTGAAGTTGAAAAGAAAGAAGAAATAATGATTTGGATATTAATGAGACAACCACATTGGTACTTAAGATGGCCAGTCTTTCATACCATATGGCATATAGCACATGATTAGGTGGCGTCCCACCCGACTCTTCGTCACCCCGACAAAGCGTCTCACCATAACACTGTTTGTCCCAATCAAATAGCAAAATTTGACGGGAATAATTAAATTTGAAAGGAATGCAAAATCCTCCTTTTTGATATCATCATAAGGAGTTTATTTAAAAAAAAGTTCATACATTTTTAGGAATTAAAAAGGAATATACGCTGTAATATTGAAAACAAGAACGATATCATTGGACATCATCCACATTTCACTTTTCTTCATCTTTCGAGCTTGTTCGATCATATCCCAATTGTGTCATATAACAACTTTAGGAAGTACGCTGAAATGCCTTCGCAAATCAAGCATTATAATGAATTCTTACTTATTAAGTCTTGCATCTTTAACATCGCACTTACACATATAATACTTTAACAATTTGATCATAATGGCATCCTACCAGATAACTTCGAGTTTCCTCTTTTAATTTAGAATAACCACGAACCATTCAACATAACGATCCTTTTGTTGATAATATTCTTTTTTTAGAAAGGTCTGGAACTCTTCCCAATCTTCTTCGATCACGCCCAGGCTCCTTCTATATCAATGAATTCTTTAAACCTTAATGGTCTCTGCCACTGGCTGAATAATTACTCCGTACGCGGATTCTGTTATTAACCTGGTCAAACCGTTAGGAATAATCAGCTTATTCATAATCGCGGGTTACTTTGTTCTCTAAATAAACAAAATTAAGTCTGAAACATCCTTCCAGGTAATTCGGGTCTTTTAACAAACAAGAAACTCTAGTAGTAACTTGAAAACCAAGATTTAAAACTTATTTATTCAAAAAGGCTTTTAGAAATTTTGTAAGGGAAAAATCTTTTTCCAAAACTTGTTTAAAGAATTTTGAAAATCAAAAATATGGTTGTTGCCCTTCCTACCTATCACAAGGTACCAAATTAAAGAAACAATCACATAAAGGTCCGTTCACTTCAATCTACCTTTCTCCTTCATCGTGTCCATTTGCCTTTCTTAATCGACGAAACTTCAATTGTTGTTGCATATTATCTTATTCATAGCTTCACATCAAGGCTCCCATACTGGTAATACTTCCATCATCAACTTTGCAATCATTAAGTGGAACAGACTATCCAATAGTCAACAAGTCTATTTCATAGAACCAAAATTTGCCCATATCACATCACATCACTACTTTACATATCACATTTATCATAGCACCATCATTTAATTCTATAAATATTCTAGATTTATATTTTTCTCTCTAACTTTTTCATAATTCATCTAATCCATCCCACAACCAATCACTGGTGGCCTATTTACTAGTAGCTCCATTTAATCTGGTAACAGCTATCCTCCGAGACACGTGAATCTTCTTCCTAAACTCCTTCTGACTTTTACTTATATCTCAAATACTCACCATTTACTGTAACTCCCGAATTCATCCTTGTAGGTACAATTGCTTCATAGGATAAGTTTTAAACCGGGGTATAGAACAGGGTGTAGGGTAAACTGAAGAGATACACTCGTAATTGAATTTCCAGTAAAACAAAAATAAGCAGATAGAGGTTCTTAAATAGATAGTCTCGTATCAAGAGGTGATTGAATAGCGCAGAATAGCTTGAAGAGGTGCAACTGTCATAACAGAAGGTAGTACTGTTAATACGGATGGAGGAACAAGGTGCAAATCAAATCCGAGAGAAGATGACAGTCCTTGAACGGAAAGCCCCAAACGATCGGATGGTACAAGGAAATCAGGATCTGCCATTATTGTTGTCTAGAAATCATGTCACAAGCTAAGAATCCCGAATTGTAACACGAACCGTGCCGGAGATCTACTATATAGTCGCACTCATCCTCATGACGTCTTATCTTTCTATTTCCTAATCCTAACCCTCTACCCAATCCCGACAATCTAGGCTTGTTTCAGTGACTTATAACATGTAGCTCTGATACCAACCTGTGGCGCCCTCCGAACCCGGGTCAGAAGTTTGGGGTCCACAACACATACACAATATATGAACCTGTATATAAGATACTATTTGCTATGACCCTGCTTTATACAACCACGGATCGCAATAGGTTAAAGTACGAAAACAAGCCACAACCTTAACTTTTATTACAACGTACCAAATCCTAACTTTTATTACAATTTAGTATAATAAACAATGTAATTCAATAAGCAAGATCATAATCAACAGCGATAGAGCATTGGTATAAAAGCGTAATGCAATTCTTGAGTATCACAAGGGTATATCAGGGTATATATAAGAAACGGTTTCCAGTTTGTAAAGGATCAGGTATTAGACCAGTGATGATTTCTCAAGGTATAGTTCTTTGATGTTATAAAGAATGGTTGGAGTATAAAAGTTTCTGTATTTTCAAACAATTTTGTTCCAGTGTTTGGTGTTTGGTAGTTATACATTTGGGGAGTGGTATCATATTTGTGTGATTTGGTATCTGAGGATCAACAAAGGATGGTTTACAAAGAACAAGGCTTACGGCTCAAGATCAAGAAAATCAGGGTTCAAGGGTAAATAGTTTAAAGCACTTGCAATATAACTAAGAGTTATTTTGAATAAGAGCGACATGTTATGAAATAGTTCAAAAATAATTGCGATATATCTTGAAGAAAAGTTCGGAAGTACTTGCCTTACAGGGCTTTACAACTATTACTGATCAAATCTGAGCTGATTCTGCCGCTCAGGCTCTAACGTCCAATCACTAGATCGCATTGGATTCGACTTTGATACTCAAGTTTCTCTGTTAAAACTCTAATAAGCTCGTCGACTGGCTACTAGGTCATCTTTAGTCCATCGTCCACTTTCGGTTTCCCGACTAGAACCTACAGGGTCGAAATACCCTACGTTAGACATCTAGGTATGCTTGACATATCTTTGATACCAATTTTACCCAATGATATTCAAACCCGACTAGTAATTATTTATATCATAATAACACACGCAACAAGTAGGGTTCACAATCTCGAAAATCGATTTGGTGTTCATTTTCGGAAAATACAGATACTCTTTATTTTATGAAATCAGGGTTATCGATTGGCAAAATATTTTATCACATCGTACTACCAAGTTCATATAAAACACCCACATATATATATGTATAGTCTCTCAATGTCCCGATATTCATCGGATACGTTCCCGTATTTAAATAATTCAGTTTCCCGGAAATCGGGCAGCGTCTCCTTTGTTTATCGAACTACCCGTCGAAACATCAATCGACGTCAATTCAACAACAACAATCCAATTTAAAACACGACAACCAATCACAACTCGTCAACTAAATTACGTACTCGACTTTAATGTAAAAATCAAATTCTCGTTTCAAATATAATTTCACGAATTAATTTATTTATTTATATTTGGACTCAGAACCGCGTCATCAAAGTCCGTCGTCGGCAACCGCGTCATCACAGTCCACCGTCGGCTCGCCGAGGCTCATCGCCAACGGCGGTAAAATCTGGAGGTTCCCCAAGTCGGGATTCCGATCGCAGATCTCACCGATAAATTTTATGAATAATTAGTACCGATAATTCAATTAATCACAAAATTTATTCGAATTTATTGATTCACGACATCACGAAAGCAATCATCGAATTGAATCGAAATCACAAAACAAGTCTTCAAATTCTGCAATCACAACAGCACAAACGGAATAACAGAACCGAGGCTACAGAGAGCAACGCCGAGCACACGCCACCTCTTCGCCGAAAAACAGCAAAGGGCGGCGGCTGGGCACGGAAAAATAGACAGCAACCATACACGGCAATATCACCCACACAAAACACACACAACGCACGCACAGTATAACACATACAGAGACCACCTCGCCGGAGAGAAGTCCGGCGGCGGCCAGAGGTGAAAGACAGGAATCGTAGGCGGCAATTACCGAAACAAGAAGGGCGGCCGGAAAAAAGTATCGAAAACGAAGCTCGACCAGGAGGGAAGAGCAAGAACATAGAAATTGCAGGATGCAGAAAAACGAAGAGTAGAGGAGGAGGAGGAGGAGAGACTGAGATAAAGATAGAAAGACCGAGAGATTGTTTGAGAGAGAGACAGGATCGAGAGGAAAGAAAAAGAAATGCCAAATTTTTAGACTACAGACACGTATCCAACAATTATGATACGTGTCGTTTTTGTTTTAACCGACTGCAATTACGTGTTTTATTCCACCCCGAATTCATAATTTATGAACCAAATTGTGTATAAAATAATTCCAGAAATTTACTAAAATAACCTTAAAAGGTTACAAATATCCCTAACTTAAATAAAACATACATTTCATAATTTTAAAATAATTTCTGAAACGCAATTTATACCCGATTTTAGCAATTAAACGAATCGACGCGCGGGTGGAATTAATCCCTAAAATTTCTAAAATGATTTTAAAATTATCAAAATATTCCAAACATAAATAAATATGAGTTTCATAATTTTTGAAGAATTCTAGAATTAACTATGGATTTTACAAATAAAAGTAATCAGAAAATCATTTAAAGATAAATAATCAATAAAATATTGATATCTCAATTTTATAAAATCCTAAAAATAATCATTGTAATTATAAAATCATAAAAACCATTTTAGAGACACTTCAAATATTTATACAAATAAATTTGTGTTAAATCCACTTTAAAAGTGAAACCATTTAATACAGTTCCTTAATTAATCACCCGGACAACCTGATACATCATATATCACAAATAGATAATAATCAAACAACCCATAGCGGTCAAAACCAATGCACATATTTTATTTAATAATTTCCGTAATAATCACATATTTAAAAATTCAAAAATATACGAGTCATTATAACACTCCTCCTGAGGGTAATATAGGGAAGAAACAGATCTATCCTCCATCGCCTTTTCCTAAGCGGCTGCAGAAGAAAAAGCTGGACAAGCAGTTTGAGAAGTTTCTGGAGGTGTTCAAGAAACTTCATATCCACATACCTTTCGGTGAGGCTTTTGAGCAGATGCCTAGTTACGTAAAGTTTATGAAAGGTATTCTTTCTCGAAAAGTGAAACTAGATGATTTAGAGACAATCACTCTCACGGAGGAATGCAGTGCTGTGCTACAACAGAAGTTGCCTCCGAAGCTTAAAGATCCCAAAAGCTTCACTATTCCATGTACTATTCGAAAAGTGTCTTTTGACAGATGCTTAATCTGATGCCTTTGTTAATCTTCAAGCAGTTAGACTTACCTGATCCAAAACCAACTTATATGACTTTGCAATTGCCCGACCGTTCTGTTACATATTCGCGAGGTGTTGTGAAGGATGTCTTGGTCAAGGTTATTAAACTCATCTACCCTGCTGATTTCATCATTCTTGATTTCGTGGAGGATAAGAAGATTCCCATAAACTTGGGAAGACCTTTATTGGTGAACAGCCGAACTTTGATAGATGTGCAAGAGAGTGAGCTTACAATGCTAGTGCTGGATCAGGATGTAACTTTTAATGTGTTCAATGCTATGAAACTTCCTACGGAAATGAAGAGTGCTTAAAGGTGGAGTTGGTCGATTCTATGGTTACTTCAGAACTTGATCAATTACTAAGGTCTGATGCCTTAGAAAAAGCCTTATTGGGAAATTCAGATAGTGAAGATGATGAAGGTGAAGAACAATTACTGCTAGAAAATGAAAAGAATGAGCTTATTTCTACAATAACAGTCATGGGGTGGAGAGTTTGCATGGACTACAGAAAGCTGAACAAGGCCACTAGGAAGGATCACTTCCCTTTGCCCTTCATTGACCAGATGCTTGATAGATTGGCTGGTCATGAGTACTACTGTATTCTTGATGGTTATTCGAGTTACAATCAGATTTGTATCTCTCCAGAAGATCAGGAGAAGACTGCCTTCACTTGTCCATTTGGTACTTTCGCCTTCAGACGAGTTTCTTTTTGTATGTGTGGTGCAGCAGCCATATTTTAGAAATGTATGATGGCCATTTTTTCTGATATGATTGCCAGAATGCGGAGGTGTTCATGGACGACTTCTCTGTATTTGGTGATTTTTTTGATGAATGCTTGCAAAACCTTGGACATGTTCTCAAGAGGTGTGTTGAGACCAATTTGGTTCTCAATTGGGAAAAATATCACTTTATGGTGTGACATGGCATTATTCTTGGGCACAAGTTTTCTAGTAAGGGTCTTGATATGGACAAAGTCAAGGTGGGGGTCATTGAAAATCTTCCTCCTCCTATTTCTGTTAAGGGAATTCGTAGTTTTCTTGGTCATGCGGGTTTCTATAGGCGTTTCATCAAAGACTTCTCTAAGATTTCGAAGCCATTATGCAGTTTGCTAGAGAAATACGTCCCTTTCAAGTTTAATGATGAGTGCCTTGCAGCTTTTGAAATATTGAAGAAGAGTTTAATCACGGCACCTGTCATAACTGTACTTAATTGGAATGAACCTTTTGAGATGATGTGCGATGCAAGTGACTATGCAGTTGGAACAGTTCTTGGGCAGAGGAAGAACAACATATTTTATGTGGTCTACTTCGCTAGCAAGACCCAAAATGGTGCTCAAATGAATTATACTACTACGGAGAAAGAACTTTTGGCTATTATCTATGGTTTTGAGAAATTTCGATCTTATCTACTTGGGACTAAGGTGACAGTTTTCACTGATCACGCTGCAATACGTTATCTCGTCTCAAAGAAGGACTCGAAGCCTAGATTGATTAGATGGGTTCTGTTGCTTCAAGAATTTGAACCAGAGATCAAGGATATAAAGGGGACTGAAAATCAAGTCGCTGATCATTTCTTGCATTTAGAGAACCCTAATGCTACTTCATTGGATAAGACCTTGATAAATGAGTCTTTTCCCAACGAGCAGCTATTTGGAGTGCAAGAAGAAGAACCGTGGTTTGCAGACATTGTGAACTACCTTGTGAGTAATATCATGCCTCCCGACTTATCTTATGCTCAAAGGACGAAGTTTCTACATGAAGTGAAGTGGTATATGTGGGATGAGCCATTTTTTTCGACAATAAGCTGACCAAATCATCAGGAGATGTATACCTTACAGCGAAACGGGGGGGTCTTGCGAGATTGCCACTCAACGGTTTATGGAGGACATTATGGTGAAGAAAAGACAGCAGTTCGTATTCTGCAAGCATGTTATTTTTGGTCAACCTTGTTTAAAGATGCTCACCAGTTTGTTTTGAAATGTGATCGATGTCAACGTGTGGGTAATATGTCTAAGAGGGATGAGATGCCTCTTAATGTCCTTCTCGAGGTTGAGGTCTTCGATATTTTGGGAATTGACTTCATAGGCCCATTTATCTCATCCTGTAACAATCAGTATATCTTGTTGACGGTGGATTATGTGTCGAAATAGGTTGAAATTAAGGCGTTGCCAACGAACGATGTGAAAGTGGTGCTTAATTTTCTTCATAAGTAGATATTCACAAGATTTGGAACTCCAAGAGTCATAATCAGTGATGAGGGGTCACATTTCTGTAACCGCAAGTTCACTACTATGATAAAAAGGTATAATATGAATCATCACATTGCTACGGCTTATCATCCTCAAACGAATGATTAAGCCGAGGTATCTAACAGGGAGATCAAGCGCATTTTAGAGAAAGTTGTGTGTCCATCGAGGAAGAATTGGTCTTTGAAGCTTGATGAAGCTGTTTGGGCGTATTGAATAGCATTCAAGACTCCGCTAGGGATGTCACCGTATCAGTTGGTTTATGGTAAGGGGTGTCATTTGCCGGTGGAGCTGGAGCATAAAGCGTATTGGGCTTTGAAGAAATTGAATCTGGATTTCGATGCAGCTGGAAAGAAAAGGATGCTTCAACTGAATGAGCTCGATGAATTTCAACTTCAAGCTTATGAGAACAACAATATGTATAAGGAGAAAGTCAAGAGGTCGCACGACCGGGGTCTAGTGCTTAAATCATTTGTGTCGGGGAAAGAAGTTCTTTTGTTCAACCCTCATCTCCGTCTTTTTCCTGGAAAGTTGAAGTCAAGATGGTTAGGGTCATTTATTGTCAAAACTGTGTTTCCGCATGGAGCGGTAGAAATTTTTGAGAATGATCTGGCCCAAGCATTCAAAGTAAATGGTCAGAGATTGAAGCATTACTATGGTGACACGGCAAACCGAGAGGTAGTTTGCCGTTTTATTGTCCATTTGAGCTCAAGGTTCTACGTCAAGCTAACGACGTAAAGCAAGCGCTTCTTGGGAGGCAACCCAAGTTTGTTGTACATTAGTAAGTAGAGGAAGCAAGAAAAAAAGAGAAAATCACAAAAAAATCATAAAATGGAAAAAAATTCTGGGCTGACTACAAAAGCCTGGCGCGCCCGCGCTGTCCTAGCGCGCGACCGCGCTGTCCTAGCGCGCGACAGCGCTGAAAACACAGAAACACGGCACGCCCGCGCTGTTCCAGCGCGCGCCCACGCAGGTTTGGCAGAAGTAGTACACGCCCACGCTGTCCTAGCGCGTGGCCGCGCCGAGGTCCCGACTCAGAAAAAATGAAAGGCAGTTTTAAGGGGGGGAATCGGGATTTTTGCTACAAAATCAATTCCCAACCGAATTTTACTCCCCCACATCCCAAATTTTCCTCTCCAGATTAAACCCATTACTCCCATTATTCCCATAATCAAATCCCACTTATATTCCATATATAATTCTCTTTTCACCACCTATATATACATACACCTCATACACAAACTTCTTCACCACTTCACAAATTCTCAACACAAATTATCTCTCAAACACAACTCTCATTCTCTCTACTCAATTCCAATGGCACCCAAGAGACAAAGAACACAAGTAAGCAGTAGCACCACCGATTCTTCAAGTGTGGGTGGTTTAAGGCCGAGGTTCTCTACTCCCGAGGCTGAAGCGGAGTATACGAGGGTTCTCTCGATGTCGATCATCAAGGAGCGAGGTTTTCTGCCATCAGGGAAGGATTGTAAGCTATTGGAGATGATTCTGGAGATGGGCTGAGTTCCTTTTTACAAGGCCCCCGTTGCTGTGCCCATGAGTGTTGTTCGCGAGTTCTATGTGAACACGAAGGCTGAGAAGAATGGCTTCACGGTGGTTCGCGGGAGGACTGTAGAGTATAGTGCAGAAGTTATCAGGACGGTGATTGAGCAGCCCGCGAGGAAGGTCGGGCAAGACACGTGAAATGATAAGACTCTAGAGGACTTTGATCTGGATCTTATTGTTGCTACGCTGTGCCAGCCCAACACTCACTGGAAGATTAAGAGGGGTACGACCGAGTATTCTACGTTCCCGCTTCCAGCATGAACAGGTTTTCCCGTGCATAGAACGTGTTTATTTGTGCTAACATCATGCCATCTTCGCATGTACATGAGATTACTGTGGAGCGTGCACGGCTGTTATGGGGCATTCTTCAGGGCGATTATGTGGATTTGGGGATGGTGATTTATCAGGGTATCCTGAAGTTCTTGAGGGGGAGTACCACGGGGTCTATTCCGCATGCGTCTGTTGTGACGTAGCTGTGCGTGGCAGTTGGTTTTCATTGGCCCGCACATGAGCAGTTACAGATCCCGAGTGCTCCTATTGACAGCACTACTTTGGCTACAATACAAGAATGAGATAGAGGCAAGCCCGATCTGAAGGGGCTTGGTTATACTTTTGACCACCTACCTGGTGGGAGGCCAGCTGCTGGGGCCACTCAGGCGAGCAGGAATACATGGAGATCTCAACTAGGAGATGAGGCAGGGCCATCGCAGCAGGCACATGAGGAGGAGAAAGGAGCTGATATGGGAGCTGGCATGAGCATGATGCAGTACAGGCATCTGGCTAGGAGGATGGATGTGATGCATGACATCCACAGCAGGTTTGCACGTGATCTTACCTAGGCATTCGGGACAGCTTTTCGAGCCACCGGTGTTGACATCCAGTGGCCAGGTTTTAGTGAGGATGTCGTGTATCCACCTCCGGACACACCTGACACTCCACCCGTTGAGGGTGAGGAGCCTGATTTTGAGTAGGTATGCCTGATTACTTACTATTACCTTCATTGAGGACAGTGAATATTTTAAGTTTGGGGATAGTAGTTGAAGGAATATGTTTTGTGTGATATACTTTGCATATTCATGATAATTTAGTTCATATAGTGCATATTTTTCCATGTAGTTTTTTTTATTATTATTATTTTGGTAGTTTTTATGTTAGTTTGTTCATATAGTTCATGTGTTTGCATTATAACATGATCCCTTAGATGATTTTTCCGATTAATTTGTGACATTGATGCTAGTGTAGTGATGTCGTTTTTAGTGATGTTAAGTCTTATCGAATTAATTTGCATGCTAGAGACACTTGTATTTCACTAAGTCTTATAGGCTGCTTAAGTGCTAGATCATGATCATGGTTTGTTTGTTTGTCAAGGTTTAATCGCTTGTGTATATTTAAAATTTAGGATATTTTTTTAATAAAGAAATAACATGAATTTTTAGAAATTGGAGAAAAATTGGATTTCGCTACTAGTTGTTGTGGCTAGGTGTCAAATGGCTAGTAGTCGGCTCATAATTATATGAGTAGTCTAGGGTTGAACGAGATGGAGCGAAACGCACTCGTTCAGAAAGAGAAAAGAAAAAAAAAGAGAAAAAAAGAAAAAGAAAAGAAAAGAAAAAAGAATAAACGTTATGTATAATTGATCACGAGTGGGCTCTTTAGTACTCGAGTTATTAAGTTCTTAGGGGACTTTGTGCCTAGTGACCTAAGGCTTTTATAGTTTGGGATCCGCTAACCTAACGCTCGCTACATGGATACTATTGTATAAGTCTTTTGTGGACCTCACTCATTGCACGATCAAATAAACATATGTGTGTTATTTTGTTTGAATTAAAGCATGAATCCATATAAAACTCCAATATAAGAATTGAAGTATTATAAGTTATTTTGAGTCTAGCTTTTTATTTTATTTATAACCTTGCGATTGCCTTGTTGAGTAGTGAGTCATGATTATTGATCTAGTTACGATAGTATATCTGTAAACATTTGCACACACGCACATCTCTAGTTTGTAAATTGATTTGTATGATTTGATTGATCTTTATGCGAGTAACTGCATTTGTTGAGATGTTGCTCGTTGATTGGTTTAGTTATTCTATTGGGATCGTTGCATTCATATTAGTTGCATTCATGCATTTTTGTTTCTTTTTCTTTGAGTCTGTTTATGCTTGAGGACAAGCATCGATTCAAGTTTGGGGTATGTTGAGTGGCATTTATGATACTTTATAATGCTCTATTAAGCTTTGAATTGATGCATTTGTACTCAAGTTGTTAAGTGTTTTAACGTGTTTTCTAGTGTTTTTGCATTTCAAGCATTATCTAGGTAATCAGGTGAATTAGCATTGTTTTGGTGCTAATTTGGTGTCAAGGTGGTGTTGGAATAAAAGCTCTGGAAAGCTGACTCGAAGTAGCAAAGAAAATCAGAAATCTGAAGTTTTTTCCAGAGGTACAGCGCGCCCGCGCTGGTCAAGCGTGCGCCTGCGCCAGGATGTCAGAAAGGCAGAGCGCCTGCGCTGTGATAGCGCGCAGCCGCGCCGGTGCAAATTCAAAGAATCCTGATTCTATTATAATTACAATTGGAGGACTTCTGGATTGCATGGGGCTGCTATATATATTCAAATAAAGGACTTTTTTAAGAGAGAGATGTATCAGAGCGTAAGGAGATCCGTAAGAAAACCGTTTTAGCACGGATTCAACAAAGACGAAGAAGATCTTGTTTTTACTTGCGAATCTTTGTTCTAAGTTGTAACTTGGATGCTACTTTTCTTATTTGTGAACCTTACTCTTGTTTCGTACTTAGTCTTGTTATTTAAGTATAAAGACTACGTTTGTTATACCATGTTTTCATCAGAACACACGTTGATGATGAGTCTGATTATGGGCTAATCATTATCGTGGGGTTCTAACGTATTTATTTATGGATTTCTTTAGTTAATTTATTTTGATGCCTTAGTGTGTGGTGATTGTATGATAATCTAGTATTGGTTGTGTGTATTCGTCTTATGAGCATCGCGAACTTATAAGATAGCGTGTTAATCTTTAATGAAGCGACAGTGAATTTAAGGATTTAGAACTTGCCATGCTAGCATAGGTTCATGTGTTATTGTTATGCATGATTCGTAGATAATTTTAACCATCTTACTTGCCCTGTGTAATCATGATAGATAACTTGTGCTTAAACCGTTATGTTGTCAAATTTTATAGACATATAGGGTTATAATATAATTGGTGTCTATTCAGCTTCCATCTCTTGTGTGGATGTCTGATAGTATGTTATTCGTGCAACGAAAGTTGGCGTTTAGCAGTTCCGTGTTATCTGATTAATATCATCACCATTACATGCTAAAGTTAATAACAATAAGGCTTTTGAATGAAGTATTTAATGAAGTTAGAATTTCATGTTTGTCTCATATAATATACAACCCTCTTTATTCTCTTAGTTATATTTGTTAGTTAAATTCTTAGTTATAAACAACCTCAATTTGTTATCGTCTTAGCATTGAATAATGACCATACATTGTTGCTTAAGTGCATAAATTAATTAGTTAACCAAAGTGAGTCTATGTGGGAACGAATATGATTTATATCTTATACTACTTGCGAACTCGTATACTTGCGTGTAAATTAGCGCGTGTTTAGCGACTAACAATAATCTAATAATTATATAGATTGATGGTACCTTTTTATTTTTGAAAAATTCATATTTACATACCTAAAGTTTACTTAAATTTGAAATATTCATACACATACCTATGACACATATACATATACACATATTTATGACACATACACATATATGAATATAAATATATGATCTATTTATATTTCATGTTTAATTATATTTTATTTCATTCACACGACAAACACACACATGTTATATATGCATGACAATGTGACAAAAATTCATCTGAAAATATGTGAATACACATAATTTTAAACACCTAATTAAATTAATATACAAGGGCAAATTTATCATTGCACATTAATAAAATATCTCACCAATTTACATGAATAAAACATCTAGCATAAATGGCAAAAGGTAATGATAATGTTAAAGACCGTGATATTATAATTATGTTTGAAGTTAATAATAAAAAGGTAGTAATGTTTATGACACTCATATATTATGTATATAATAAAAAATACAAGTGACAATATGATGTAGTTGTGTAAATAGTTATATTGTTATGAATATATATGAGTTTGATTCTCACTAACAATAACTTTTTAAATAAATATTAAATATAGGGGTAAAATAGTTATTTCAACTCACAAATAAAATGTCACTAATTTTATACCCATGTTGATGTATTATATAGATAAAGATATGTATACATATATGATAAGTGTATAATTTATCACTTTTTTAAAACTAGGAATGAAAACTATGTTTGGCTTTTAATGGATGGGTTGAAAAACTAAAATTTCAAGTATAACCTTAAGGCGTTTGAGTAATGCAATGGAAATATGTATAATGTAACTATAATAAAAATTTAGCAAACGATAGTTTCTCGTCGGTAGTTTAACAGCCTAAATGTAATTACATGAAATGCACTTTATTCAAATTTAAATAATAATATCTTATATCTTGTGCAATGCACGATTTTTTAAAAGTTATCGTTTTTATTTTTTAATTTTTTTTAAATTTTTTTAATACAAATATAAATATATATATCCTTATTTATGATATTATTAATTTTTTACAATATATAAAAAACATGTGAGACCAAGTGCATATCTCGTTGGACTTGCTGAGCAGACTTAACTCCACTCTAGGTTGAGGCCACACGGATTTATTTTTGGACAACTCACAAAAGGTCTCATACTAATTGGAGTTATCTCGTTGCTTATATACTAACAAAATGCCCCTCCCACAAACGATGTGGGACAACTCCTAACAATCTCCTCCTTCACACATCGGGCTCGACACCAGTCGAATATCTGCTCTCCTAGGCCCGTACTGAAAGGCCCACTTGCCTTTTTCTTGAGCCCATACTTGATAGCCCATCTGCCGCATTTTAGGTCCATTCTGGAGCACACGTGAAATTGTTATGGAACGTCTCAACCAGGTAGCTCATATGCCGCTTCTTAGGTCCATTATGGAGCCCACGTAAGATTCTTATAGACTGTCTCAACCATAACTCAGATACCACTTGTTGGTCTTGCTGAACAAACCTAACTCTACGTTAGAATGATATTGTCCATTCTAGACTGAACCCGCACGGATTTATTTTTGAACAGCTCCCAAAATATCTCATACTAATTGAAATCATCTGCATGCTTATATACTAAAAAACTCCCTCTCCGAAAAGGAAAAAAAGGAGGAAATATAAGTGATTCAACAAACTTTGAAAAAGGGCCACCACTTTTCTAGAATCTGAATCCTCTATTGGATATTTAACGGAAAACACCATCAAGATCGCACGAATTCAGATAGTTCCATCCATGAAAAAGTTAAAAAGAACGATTACAACAATTTTTAAGGAAAAAACAGGACTACAAGCAATGGACCATCAAGACCCAAGTACAACAAACTTTGAACAAGGACAACACTTTAATCTAAAATTCAAACCCTTTCTACAATTTTCACAGGAAAACCACCTTCCATCTTTGAATTGAAGTAGGATATAAATTTAGGTTCATAACCATCCTGATCCATCACTGCCACCACCTTAAACTGCCGCAGCACAGCTGCAATCACCCTCTTCATCTGCCATGTAGCCATCTCCCTACCCATGCAAGTTCTTGGACCTGCATGAAACTGTGGAAAGTCAAATTGGTCGGCCCTCACCAATACCAGTTTTCCATCATTTTCATCTCTTTTCAAAAACCTTTCAGGCTTGAATTCTTCCCAGTCATTCCCCCACAACTTCTCCGACCGCCCCATTGCATAATTATGATAACTTACTCTTGAACCTTTCTTGACTTGAGTCCCATCTGGCATCACATCATCTTGTACAGCTGTTCTCGAGTTCACAGGAACAGATGGATATATTCTTAAGCTTTCGTAAATTGATGCATGAGTGTATGTTAATATATCTGATGAATCTTCATTAAGTTCATCAAGAATCTTTGCTTCTCTTTCAGGGTTTTTGGAGATCAGCCAGAAGTACCATGTTAAGGCTGCTGATACAGATTCTAGACCCGCTAAAATGAAGTTGATGACCATATCTTTGAGAAAGTTATCGTCTGTAATACCAGAGAATAGTAGAAGTGATAAGAAGTCCTGAGACTTCTTGTTTTTGCGGACTTCATCCTTCTTTTTCTCTACACTTTCTTTGAGGAAATTTTGTATGACATTTAATCCGTTTCTGAGCTCTTTCTCAGATCCGATGTTAAGAAACCTTTTGGTTCTCCAGATTATAGGTAAAAGTTCACTGAATCTTTGGTTGCTAATTCGAAGTGCATCATGAAAAGCTTGACCTAATACAGATGGAGGAAGAGATGGTAACAAAGAATTGTCATCATATCCACACGCAACATTACATATTGTGTCCAGTCCAAATCTTTCAAGTATGTCTTGAAAATTGAGCTCGAGTTTATTTGCCGACGCATGAGATAAGACCGGAATGAGACCATTGATAATTTTGGAAGAAACTACACTTTGAAAAAACTTGACAAATTCTTGGTTATCAAACTCATGGCTCAGAACTTGTCTTTGTGATTTCCACTGCTCACCATCAGCAAGAAATGTACCTTGTCCGAATAAATCAGATAAGGTGTTTCGAAAAGTGTCACCCTTTTGGTAAACATTGAAGCTTGTCTCTAACATATGTTTAACATTTGCAGGATTTGATGTCAAGACACTCTCTTGACCGAATGGACGATGAAGAATGAAAGATGAAGAAGGTGAATTCAGAAGAATGTCTGACGTCCATTGGATGACTCGGTCTTGATTAGCTACGATGGAAGGAAATGAACCGATAAGAGGATATGTTGGTAGAAGTTCTTCGGATTTGGTTTTAGTTAAGAGATTCGAAGTCGACATTACCAAATAAGCGATGGAAAAACAAAGTGGGTTTATGAATTTTCAGTTGATTCTTGTTAAGAATGATGGGGGTACGGTAATGGCTTTTTATATGAAGATGCATATGTATAAATTCGTTGACAATTCTATTACGTTTAAAATGTATATATAAATGCGTAAGATACCGGCGGAGATGAATATATCAATATACGCGTTGGCACCACCCACGTTAACCCAATTATGAAAGATATATATTACCTACCTAAGCCACAACACCCAATTATGAAAGATATATATTACCTACCTAAGCCCCAACACCAAGCAGAGTCCTACAAAATTCTATTATTGTCACATTCCTACAACAGCACAAGAGACTGCAAATTACTCAAATTACGGAAAAACAGGTCTCGTTACTTGATTAATACAACTATGTTAAGTTAACGCTAATACGACTCCACATTATTCAACTTCTGTTCCTTGACTAATTCATTGGTTAATTAGCTTAAGAAAAAAGTTATTGGGGGTGTTAGCTTAAGAACAAATGTTGACTTCAAGAGCCTGTTTTTTAATGTCTTACTTAAAGTTTTCTCATTCTAGTGTTCATAAACATATACACTACTTGCTAGTATTATGTATGGGCATCTATTATGTATGGGCAATCCATTCCATTACTAATTTAACAGCAAATTTATGTAGTATTTAAATCCTGAGGATCAAATTGAAATAAACTGTATTATGTATGATATAATGGAACTAAAAGCAAACCAAGAAAAATAAAGATAGACTACACTTTATACAGGCATATTCCAGCTCAGGGCAGCAGCATTTACAAGCCAAAGCAATACATCTTTTCACAAAGTAAAAGTGAACTCGCGGGTGGCTGTTGAAGTGCACCATCAGGTCGACAAAAATGGGTATCTAGATGCTCTACATTAGTCATATTAACTTCTGGGATTTATTCATCTTTATTTGATTCTCTAATCATGCGATTTGTATCTATAGAGTTCTCGAGTGACTTGCTGACTTCCTTTCTGTTTACTATTAGTTATCCTCTGGAAAAATCAATTGCAGATCTTCATTGTCCCTATAAACTTGAACTAGAGCTGCAGCTTTATAAGCAAATATTCCAACCATTCCTGGCACTAGCTGTTTAAGATTTGAAAAAAGTAAACTATGAGAAAAAAAAAATCCAAGACATTTTTTTCTGCACACATTTTAGGCATATCAGCGAGTACGGACACATAATCGTGACAGAATATGTAGCATTAAGTAGTACCTGGAAATCAAATATATCTTTCGTGAAATGCTGAGAAAGTCCCCATAATCCATATATCACAGCGGGGATGACAAGCCTTGGTGATGAAAGAGCAATGCTACTGCCCTTGATAAACTTCTCAAATGAATCTTCCAGGTCTTGGCTTCTTATTCCTATTCTGAAATAGAAGAAAAATTTAGCTTGCGTTAAAGATGAAATAAGTTCAAGTAACACAAACATATAACAAAACTAAAGTAGTACTTCTTTGTCTTCTTTTGCCTGAAAATTTGAGGAACTTCATCTCTGGAAATTTTGTCTGCACGTTGACATAGAAGTTGAAGATACAAACAGCTGCATTTAAGAGATCAAAATATAATTCGTCGTGTCAAATGTGGTACAGCAGAAAATTCAAGGACTCCACTATCTATCAGTTAAAAAGCTGGTTTTAAGCAGTATTTATCAACTTCTACTTGGTGGATAGAAAAAAGGCCACACAGCACCTCTCAAATGTGCTGCTAGTCCATTGTTTCATAGTATAGCTCAGGTCAGACAAATTCTTAGTTTAAGCAATATTTTACTGTAAGATGATAGGCGTGTTCTTCCCAATTACAGAACCAGTACAGATATCAACTTAAAATCCATTTTTAAACAATTTCACTGCAATCAAGTAAACTAAAACTCCAACGGTAGTAAGCGACTGTACGATAACATAAGAGCCACACAGCACTCTCAGATCTGCAGCTAGTCCATAGCTTCACGATATGGAACAGATTATACAACTGTATTGTTCCTAATTACAAAACCAGGATACCAATCAACTAAATAAAAGCTCATACAGCTACATGCTACCTTATGACAACATAAAAGTAGTAATGTGAACGCGTCCTTAATACAGCAAACTACAGTATATCATTTAATTTCACATAAGAGCACATAATTTATTTAGTGAGACCATTCAAATTACAGTATATTATCGAAGCCACTTCAATGCTATCTAGGTAAGATTTCTGAGTTATTTTTTAGCACCTTCAACAGTCAAGTAATCAAAAAACATAATTTTCTTGCATCGTGATGTTTGAATAATAAAACTAACCTGAAAAGAACTCCAGTTGCATAACTCACAGCAGCCTAGGTAGTTGTGTACAAAAAAAATTATAGGTATTAGTCAGAATACTGTCAAAGCGCTTGATTAGACTATAATAATTTAAAATATGAAATGTGACCAAATCTTAACAAGTTATGCATGCTATAGCATATCAAAG